>NC_043701.1:176049023-176121636 GCF_006229205.1 Suricata suricatta | reverse complement strand
ATGCATAGGGGCACATGTACCCCAATGTTCATAGCTGCAATGTCAACAATAACCAAAACATGGAAAGAGCCTAAATGTCCATCACCTGATGAGTGGATCAAGAAGATGTGGTATATATACACAATGGAGTACTACATGGCAATGAGAAAGAATGAAATATGGCCATTTGTAGGAAAGTGGATAGACCTTGAGGGTGTCATGCTAAGCAAAATAAGTCAGGCAGAGAAGGACAGAAACCATATGTTTGCACTCATAGGTCTAACTGGAGACCAGGAGAAACCTAATGGAGGACCAGGGGGAGGGGAAGAGGGAAAGAGAGTTGGGGAGAGAGAGGGATGCAAAACTTGAGAGACTATTGAATACTGAAAACGAACTGAGAGTTGAAGGGGAAGTGAGGCGGGGGGGAAGAGGTGGTGGTGATGGTGGAGGGCACTTATGGGGAAGAGCACTGGGTGTTGTATGTAAACCAATTTGACAATAAACTATTTTAAAAAAACAAAAATAAAAATAAAATAAAATGAAAAAAAATAAAAAGTAAAAATAAAAAAGACTTGTTAAAGTCTCTGGATGTCCTTAGAACATACAAAAAATGAACACTTCAATCCCTATCAAAAGAAAACCAGCATTCTTCACAGAGCTAGAACAAAGAATCCTAAATATTTGTATGGAACCAGAAAAGACCCCAAATAGCCAAAGCAATCCTGAAAAAGAAAACCAAAGCTTTTGAGGCATCACAATCCTGGACTTTAAGCTGTAATCATCAAGCCAGTATGGTACTGGCACAAAAACAGACACTCAGATCAACAGAACAGAACAGAGAACCCAGAAATGGACCCACACATGTATGGCCAACTAATCTTTGGCAAAGTAGGAAAGAATACACAACAGAATAAAGATAGTCTTTTCAGCAAATGGTGCTGGGAAAACTGGACAGCGACATGCAGAAAAATGAACCGGGACCACTCTCTTAGAGCATACACAAAAATAAACTCAAAAGTAGATGAAAGATCTAAATGTAAGAAAGGAAGCCATTAAAATCCTAGAGGAGAAAGCAGGCAGAAACCTCTTTGACCTCAGCCACAGCAACTTCTTACTCAACACATCTCTGGAGGCAAGGGAAAAAAAAGCAAAAATGAACTATTGGTGCCTCATCAAGATTAAAGCTTCTGCACAGTGAAGGAAACAATCAACAAAATGAAAAGGCAACTAACGGAATGGAAGAAGAATTTTGCAAATGACATATCAGGTAAAGGGTTAGTATCTAAAATCTATAAAGAACTTATCAAACTCAACACCCAAAAAACAAAGAAGAAAGAGCAAAAGACATGAATAGACAGTTTTCCAAAGAAGACATCCAGATGACTAATAGACACATGAAAAAATGCTCAATATCACTCATTATCTGGGAAATACAAATTAAAACCACAGCGAGATACCACCTCACACCTGTCAGAATGACTAACATTAACAACTCAGGAAACAACAGATGTTGGCAAGGATGCGGAGAGAGACGATATCTTTTGCACTGCTAGTGGGAATGCAAACTGGTGCAGCCACTCTGGAAAACAGTATGGAGGTTTCTCAGAAAATTAAAACTAGAACTACCCTACAACCCAGAAATTGCACAAATAGGTATTTATCCAAGGGATACTGCTGTTTCGAAGGGACACATGCACCCAATGTTTAGAGCAGCGCTATCGACAATAGCCAAAGTATGGAAATAGCCCAAATGTCCATCAACAGATGAATAAAGAAGGTATATATATATATATATATATATATATATATATATATATATATATATATATACATACACACACACACACACACACACACACTCCATTACACACACACATATATATAAAGTGGAGTATTACTCAGCAATCTTGCCATTTGCAATTACATAGATGGAACTAGAGGGTATTACGCTAACCAAAATTAGAGAAAGAGAAATCTATGACTTCACTCAGATGTGGAATTTAAGATACAAAACAGATGAACATAAGGGAAGGGAAGCAAAATAATATAAAAACAGGGAGGGAGACCATGAGAGACTCTTAAATACAAAAAGCAAACTGAGGGTTGCTGGAGGGGTTGTTGGCGGGGAGATGGGCTAACTGGGGAAGGGGCATTATGGAAGACACTTGTTGGGATGAACACTGAGTGTCAAACGTAGGGGATGAATCACTGGAATCTACTACCGAATTCATTATTGCATGACATGCTAACTAGCTTGGATGTAAACTTGAATAAATAAGTAAAATTTATTTTTAAAAAATGAAAAAAAAAGCACTAAAACTCCATAAGAAAAGTAAGAATCTGGGACATTTGAACCTGCACCCTTCCTTCCTTCCTCAACCACAACCTACTATGATGCCGCTCCATTCCAGGTGGGAGCTGCCCAGAACGCAGGGCCCCCTCTTCCTCTTCTGAGTCAAGGGCAACAGGACCCTCCTGGGAGGGGCAGGCTGTCAGCATTTCTCACCCCCCACAGAGGATCAGAGGCTACTATGGTCCCCTCCCTCTAGAGCCTAAGTCCTGGGATATGGGTGTCATTGAGAGAGAACCTTCCACTGGCCCTGGCCCCAGCTGGAAGACCTGTAATTGTCAAACAACTTTGGGAAAAATACAACAAAGATGAATAACTCAAACCACCTGCCTTCAACACCTACCAGAAAAGCTACAGTAATCAGTACAGTGTGGTTCTGGCGTCAGGACAGGCACACACATGAATGACCAGTGTACAGAGCGCAGAAACAGATCCACACTTACACAGTGTATTACTTTTCACGAAGATACCAAAGCTACTGGATAACCAATGGAAAATCTTTTCAATAAATGGTGCTCAAAAAAATGAATATCCATACAGAAGAACCTGACCTTCAAACTCTACCTTGCATGATGAACAAAAGTCAATTTGAGAAAAGCCTAAATATAAAACAAAAACCATAAAGGTCTTGAAAAAAGACATATGAAGGTATCTTCACAATTGGAGGGTGAGAAAAGATTTCTTTTTTTTTAAAGCAGTATTTTTTTTAAGTTTTTTTATTTATTTTTGAGAGACAGAGAAAGAGCATGAATGGGGAAGGAGCAGAGAGAGAGAGGGAGACACAGACTCCAAAGCAGGCTCCAGGCTCTGAGTTGGCAGCACAGAGCCTGACACGATGCTCGAATCCATGGACTGTGAGATCATGACCTGAGCCGAAGTCAGATGCTTAATCAACTGAGCCACCCAGGTGCCCCAGAGAAAAGATTTCTTAAACAGGACACAGAAAGCAACAATGACAAAAGAAAGAAACCAGCAAATCAGATTTAATCAAGATTAAATCTATTGCTTCTCAAAAGACACCATGATGAATATAAAATGGGAAGCCAGTGATGGAAGAAAATAGTCACAAGACATCTCTTTCACAAAGGCTTGTAAACAGAATAGTAGGAAGCTTCACCAACTAATCAAAAATAGACCAAACAACAACAAAAATTTAATGGCCAAAGGACTTTGTTCAGACTCTCCAGCAAGGAAGACATGTGAACAGCCAAGACGTAAATGAAAGTACATGTGGCTTCACTAGTTATCAGGGAGATGCAAATCATAAGTATAATGAGATACTACTGCACACGTGCCAACAACAGCAGAAGCCTGATGACAACCCAATGTTGGTGAAGATCAAGGAGAACCTGTAATTTGCACACACTGCCCGTGGGAATCCAAACGGGTGCAAGCGCTCTGCAAAAACATTTGGCGGTTTCTTCTCATGTTACATACATACCACGCTTCTACCCCACAATGTCCCTCACAGCGACTTAACCAAAATAAATGGCATTCTGGCACACCAGTAGCTTTATTAACAATCAGAAACACTGGAAACAATCTCTTTATCAAAGAGAGAATGGATAAATGATTCGGGGAATATCCATGACAATGAAATACAGAGAGGGAGGCAAACCATAAGAGACTCTTAAACATGAGAACAGACTAAGGGTTGACGGGGGTTGGGAGGGGATGGGTGATGGGCACTGAGGAGGGCAATTGTTGGGATGAGCACTGAGTGTCATATGTAAGGGATGAATCACCAGAATCTACTCCTGAAGCTGAGACCACAGTGTATGTTAGCTAGCCTGAGAATAACTTTTTCTTTCTAAAAAAAAAGGAATTACTGATACTCATTATACGGTATTTTAAGAAGAATTCCAAGACATTATTACAGTGAGCAAATGCTGCCAGACACAGAAAGAACCTATTGTAGGATTCCAACTATATGAAGTTCTAAAATAGACAAAATTAAACAATCTGTATAGGAACAAAAACAAGAAACCTGAATAGCTATCCTGAGGCAGTGCAGACTGACTCAGGGACATAATGAACTTTCTGGGGCTAAGAAGATACTCCATATTGTGACAGGAAGGTGGCTTACATAGTAGTGTATGTATCAGAACTTAATGGCAATGATTTACGTGTTTTGATGTAAATTTTACCTTTAAATGCCAAAATAATCTTTTAAAAAGCATCATCGGTATTGAGCAGCAGTAGGAAGTGGGCAGAGACACATACAAAGCAAGGAGGGCAGGACCTTGTACTTGGGCCATGTGTATTCATCAGATTCTGGTTTGGGTTATTCATCTCAAAGTTTTTATAATAAAAAGTTGAAAAAGAAAGAAAAAGGCATTAGTTTCATCCATAACCTTTAATCTTACTGTGGTCTTTTCTTCATAGAAACCAAATAGTGAGTTGAGGTTTTGAGGGAGAGTATTTTGTATTAATTAAAAGTATCCATTTTATTTATTTTTTAAAGAAGTTTATTTATCTTGAGAGAGAGAGAAAGAACAAGCAGGAGAGAGGCAGAGAGAGAGGAAAGAGCAAGAATCCCAAGTAGACTCTGCATTGCCACTGCAGAGCCCGATGGGGGGCTCAAACTCATGAACCATGAGATCATGACTTGAGCTGAAGTTGGACACTTAACCAACTGAGCCACCCAGGTGCCCCAAATGGTATCCATTTTAAATGCATCCTATTTGAGGGGCCCTTGGGTGGCTCAGTTGCTTAAGCATCTGACTCTTGGTTTCAGCTCAGGTCATGATCTCAGAGTTTTGTGGGTTCGACCCCTGCGTCGGGCTCCCCTGTTTAGGACTCTCTCTCTGCCTTCCTCTTTGCACCTCCCCTGCTCATGCTCTCGCTCTCTCTCTCTCTCTCTCTCTCTCAAAACAAATAAATAAACCTTAAAAAGCAATCAATCAATCAATCAATCCTATTTGGTCAAACCAGGAACTGGGAGACTGGATGGATGTCACACACGAGGGATCGATTTCTTCCACGTATTGCCCAATTACCCTAAATAGGGCTGCTCAGCCCAGACACGATGGACATTCTGGGCGAGGTAACTCTGTGTTGTGGGGCGTCCTGTGCACTGCAGGCTGTTTATCGCGGATTCAGTGGCCTCTATGGAGTAGACGCTAGCAGCCCACACCCTGATCTGTGGCAACCAGAACCTCCTCCAAGACACTGCTAACTGTCCCCCAGGGGGCAACACTGTCCAGTTGAGGACTGCCACCCAAAACATGCATCCTCACCCAGGACAGCATCACCCCCTGCTGCCAAGGGGATGAAAATGGGTTCTGGGGAGATGCAAAAGTCTTAGGTATTATCATTGCTTGTGGCCACGGTATACACACAGAGATCCAGTATACTGGCGGCATTAACATTTCACAGTAGACAGGGGTAACTGGCAGGGGGAGGAATGTCTGAGCCAAGGACGAGGGGTGATAATGAAAGATTAAGAAATGCCCTCCTATGAAGAGGTCTAGAATTCTGCTTAAAGCAATCATTCCCCTCTCCCTGCATTTGACACCCCCAGAGCAAGGCTTTCTGATCTGCAGGGGTGTTTCCGTTTGCTTGAGAATGACATGGCAAAATAACCACAGTTGCTTCCCCAAACCTCTGAGACTGTCTTTGAAGCTTGAGATAAAAGATGCTACAGATTTAGGAGAAAAACTGTAAGGGGCTCTCGCCAAATCTCATGCCATCCCTCTGCGCACTGGTCAGACTGGACGTTTTCCTTCAAGTTCTAGAAACCACACAAACTGAGATGACCTCAGAGAAATGACCACCAGGGTGTCCTGGCTAAACCAATGCCCCAAGCCATTTTATAGCATTTTTTAAAGTTTATTTATCTTGAGAGAGAGAGTAAGAGAGGGCAAGTGGAGTGGGAGCAGAGAGAGGGAGACAGAACTCCAAGCAGGCTCCGCACTGTCAGCTCAGAGCCCGGTAGAGGGCTTGAACCCACGAACTGTGAGATCGTGACCTGAGCCGAAATCAGGGCTCAGATGCCTAACTGACTGAGCCCCCAGTAGCATTTTTTTTAAGGTAGCATTTTTCAAGTTGCTCTTCTACCACATCCCATCCAGCAAAACCCCTGGATAGCAGTGACACTTGAAGATGCAAAAGGACTAATTCTTACAATTTCCTGTTTTCATTTTCCTGTTTCTTTATGCCAAAGCTTGCCTCACATTCTAAGAACCAGCTGGTTTATAACACTGAATATGCATGCTTGATGGGGTCGGAGCTGCCCACTTAGTATACAAGGGACCTTGTGACCATGTCTCAGTCTGTAGTTAAAACGCGCTTAGATTTGTTCAGCGAAAGCAAACTCCCAGGCATTCAGCCTTCAAAGACCCTTCAACAGGCGCATGCCACTCTCAAGGACTTGTCATCTGAGGAACACTGAGGCTGCGCAAGAACCTTCGAACATGGGTTACCTCTGCAGCTAAGGTATTAGAGCATTAGGTGGTTGTTTCTAGAGTTTCTATAGTGGTGTGGCATTTTAAAATGAGAGCAGAAGGAAAGAACAAGTGTGATGGCTAATGGTACATGTCATCATGGACAGGTCAGGGGACCCAGCTGGCCTGTCAATATTGGTCCAGATGTTACTGTGAAGATATGTTTAGATGTGATGGACATTTACCATCTTTAAGTCAAGGAGCCCACCCTCCGCAATGTGGCTGGGCCTCACCCAATCAGTTGAAGGCTTTAAGCAAAGACTGAGGCTTCCCAAATAAAATCCTACCTCAAGACGGCAACACGGGAATCCTGCTGGACTTTCCAGACTGTTGGTTTGCTCTGCCCATTTTTTAAAAAAATTTTTAATGTTTATTTATTTTTGAAAGAGAGAGACAGATTGCAAACAGGGGAGGGGCAGAGAGAAAGGAAGACACAGAATCTGAAGCAGGCTCCAGGCTCTGAGCTGTCAGCACAGAGCCCAACACGCAGCTCAGACTCATGAACTGTGAGATCATAACCTGAGCCGAAGTTGGACTCTTAACCAACTGAGCCACAGAGGTGCCCCTACTCTGCCCATTTTAAACTCAACACTGTGACATCATCTGCTACCTAGGCCTCCAGCCTGTGGGCTGGCCCTATATATTTCAGGCTTGCCAGACCCCCGGCCATGCTGGCCAACTCCTTAAAATAACTGCTCCACCTCTTCCTTCCTCTCCTTCTCTGCTCCTTTACACACACACACACACACACACACACACACACACACTCATGCACACTGCTGGTTGTGTTTCTCTGGAGAACTGTGACTTAATGAAAACAGGAACATACATTCTGTCTTAAACCAAGTCCTCAAGTCCACCCGGAAAGACAGTAAAAACAGGTGGCAGAGAGGATATGTCTCAGAACCTGAAGAGGCGAGTCTATGGCCTGCGGAGGGTGGTACTGACAGGAAGTCGCTTACTCACCAGCGAGAGCCTGCTAGCTCTGAAGTGGGGGCCCCAGGTACTGCGGGGGGGCGGGGAGAGGGATAGCCATGGGATGGAAACAGGGAATAGGTGGAAAGTCCTTATTAAGAGCCGTTAAAGTCTCCACCCCAACCTACAAACCAGAAAGGAGACCACCATGTCCCTGACTCTTGAAGAAGGCAGAAGGTTCAACTATTTGAGGCTCTGCACTTAGGAAAAGTAGGCAAGTAGAGCCCAGGGCTGACCAACCAGGCTGAGAACCAGGGAGTTAAGGGAATGTCTGCAAGGTCACCTGTAAGAACCCAGGCCCCTTGGCCTGGCCCCCAGGACCGCCCGCTGGGGTATACCTGGCGAGAGCCAGAGGCGCCTCCCGGGGGAATGGAATAGCTCAGAGTAAAGGCCAGAAGTTCACACTCAGGGGCAACCGGTGAAAGCCCAGCTCGCCCCCCAGGCACCTTCAGTGAAGCTTAATTAACGAGCTCTTCCCGGTCAGCTTAGCATTTCCACCTTAAACTTCAGATGTGCAATATCAGATGGCCGGACACAGGCAAAGGATTCTACGAGGTTCCAGAGAGGGAAAGAAAAACAACACCCAGGAGAGGAAATACCACAAGGCTTGTCTCAAACACACTGTAAACTAGAATCTTGTGCAGAAGTGATTTTCTACCTAGGATTCTGCACCCAGCTGAAGAATCGGATAAAGGCACTTGCAATACAAATACCTCAAAACATGCTGCTCCAATGTCCTCTGCTGGGAAATGACAGGGGCAGGTGCTCTTCCTCCCAGAGCTCTCCCTGTCCCCTGCTTGGAATTCCCAGCTCCCCAGTTCCAGAGCACAGTGGCGATGTACCTGGTGTCCGTCCTTGCCCTAAGGAAGACACGGCCACATCTGACGGTCCTGTACCCTCCCCAAGAGCGAACCCAGTACGTACAAAACAGTCAGTGCTCAATAAGAATCTGTTAAATCAGCAGCAGCCAGATATACCTTTTGAATCTTGGCTGTCGTGTAAAGAATTGTATCCCACAAGCACCAATTATCCTATAAATGCCTCCTTTAAAAAATATATTATCTAAAAATGAAACAGTGCACTGGTCTTGCTTTAGCAATGCTTTTTTTTCCCCCGCTTTGGACTTGGTTTTTAGAGCAGTTTTAGTTCACAGCAAAATTAAGAAGCTACACAGAGACTTCCCATACAGCTCCTATGCCCCACACATGCACAGTCCCCCTCACTATCAACATCCCCCATAAGTCTGTGTAAAAACTGACACGTTATCACCACCCGAAGTCCACAGTTTACATTAGGGGTCACTCCTGCTGTTGAGTTCTATGAGTTTTGACAAACGCGTAATGACATATATCCACTATTAAGTGTCATAGAGAGTAGTTTCAAGGCCCCCAAACTCCTCTGTGCTCTATTTTTGTTTATGTTTATTTTTATTTGTGAGAGAGAGTGTGATCAGGGGAGGGTCAGAGAGAGAGGAAGACACAGAATCCGAAGTCAAGCCCTAGCCTCTGAGCTAACGGTCAGCACAGAGCCCGACGCAAGGCTCGAACCCACGAACTGTGAGATCATGACCTGAGCTGAAGTCAGACACTTCACCGACTGAGCCACCTAGATGCCCCTGGGCTCTGCCTGTTTACCCCTGCCCAACCCCAGCCCTCACGGTAATGCTTTTTCATACTATTTAGAGCATAAGCAATATGTTTTCAGTTTTCTGGTCCATGTCTCCCTTGTAACTACATAACTCTGCCCTTAGAATGTGAAAACTTCCCGGGGCCCCTGGGTGGTCAGTCAGTTGACCATCTGGCTGTGGCTCAGGTCATGATCTCACAGCTCACGGGTTTGAGCCCCACATCGGGCTCTGTGCTGACAGCTCAGAGCCTGGAGCCTGCTTCAGATTCTATGTCTCCCTCTCTCTCTCTCTCTGCCTTTCCCCCCACTTGTGCTCACATGCACTCTCTCTCTTTCTCTCTCTCTCAAAAATAAACATTAAAAAATGTGAAAACCTCCACAGACAACATATGAACAAATGGGCATCTCTGTGTTCCAATAAAACTTTATTTACAAAAACAAGCAGGCACTGAATTTGGCCCACAGGCTGTTGTTTCCTGACCCCTGAACGACACTACCACTTTATTCATTCTCACCATTTTTACAAGAAAGAAGTTTCTTAATAGCTTGATGTGCCACTAATAATTTAGTGTTTTTTCTAACTTCTCTCTGAAACCTAAACCTGAAGCAATTACCCAGTCAAAAGCGGAGACTGCAATGAAAGACAATTCCCTTTTCAAAATATCGCTGCTTTAAAGCTAGCCTGCCTTTCTCTACTTTAAATCCCAAATTTCTGGTTAACTCTGGAGGAAACCCCTCGCTCGTTGAAACTGGGATCTCTGTTCTTCCCACCAGGGTGGCCCAGAGCAAGTCCCGTAAGGAGGCTGCCGTGGGACGTGCTGTTTGCCAGTCTGATCGCTTATGGTAAATGTAGAGAGAGATCTTTTATTTCCAAAAGAAACCAACGTTTGCTCTTATGTTCAAAGCAAACTAGCTCTCCTGCAGGATGATATGTGGCCATCGACCACCTTCTAGTTACTGATTATCTATAAACAGAGCAGAAGCAAACCCATGATTATCTCTAGCCTGGGAAATTCATCTCAGGAGAGCCCATGGTCCAGAGCGCCCACTCACTCCAGTGCAACCTACAAAGATGGTCTTATGGAAGGGAGAAGGAATGTGTGTCTCACAACTAGGGTCCACTAAGGTCGCTCCTCTGAGGTCCAGCACCTCCTCTGAGAGCCAAGAGTCATGCCGACTCCTAGGCTTCCTGTTAGCCACGATAAGAAATCCACAGAACAGAACGGATGGTTTTTCTAAGAGGATGTGGCACTTCCCTGTAAGGCAATCACTGACCTGTCACAACAAAGAAAGAGAGTGGATAAAAATACTATCATCAACGCCTAGACACTGGGTAGGACTCTGGGTCTGCCACGTAGTAAAAATCTGTAACATTTTAAGTAGTGTCTTAAGCAAAAGATAGTAACAGCCTCTGTCAAAAAGCCTGTCTCCCACAGATGTGACATCGGCCATGCATTTGACAGGGCACCTGGCGGGCAGCCCTGTCGGAAAATGCATCTGAGAAGGAAGGTGTGCTTCTAAAATGAACACTTCTGTGGGGCCTGCCTCTACTCTCCAGGACCAGCAGTCTTCTGGGTTGAGTTATTCACCCCCAGAGCTATTTCCTTCCCAAGGTCAAATGAAACACAGGATACGAAAGTGTGCCGCTGTCCTCAGTCAACCATTTGAAAGCTAGGGTTAAGGTTTTCCCCCAAGGGTTCAATTCTTTCTGCCTTGGAAGCCCCTTAAAGCTCAGCACCAAGTTTTTGGGGGAACAGAACATACCCCCAAACAACAGAGAACTCGAGTGATGCTACAGGGATGGAGGCAGAGCGTGGAAGGGGGCCAAGTCCAGGGGTGTGTGGCTCCGGGCCCTCTACACAGTGCTGGCATCGGAATGCCTGATGCCAAGCAGATGGTAACCGTGTGGCGGGGCACTCCTCCGCAGGCACCACAAGTCTTCCGAAACGGACACTCACTTAAAACGAGATTTCAGAGGGGGCACCTGGTGGCTCAGTTGTTTAAACATCTGACTTCAGCTCAGGTCATGATCTCACAGTCTGTGAGTTTGAGCCCCGCGTCGGGCTCTGTGCTGACAGCTTGGAGCCTGGAGCCTGCTTCCGATTCTGTGTGTGTCTCTCTCTGCCCCTCCCCAACTCATGCACATGCTCAGTCAGTCTCTCTCTCTCTCTCTCTCTCTCTCTCTCTCTCTCTCAAAAATAGATAAACAAACTCAGAGGGGAAGTGATTCCAAATGAATGTTTTGCCCCAAGTAGCCTCAGAGAAACTCGGCTCTCCACCTTCAAGCACCGCAGGGCCCTCGCTATGGGTGTCCACAGGATGGGCAGTCAGTAAGCATTTTCTCTCGACCTCCTCTGAGACTCTAGAGCCAACCCCCTTCCGTGGACTGGTAAGTGTTCAGTCTAAGCCTCTGTGTTCTTTTCCCAGGGCTGCCGTTACCAAGGACCACCAGCCTGATGGCTAACAATGATAACAATGTTTTCTCTCACGTTCTAGAGCCCAGAAGTCTGACACCAAGGTGCAGCCGGGTCACATTCCCCATGAAGGCTCCAGGAGATGAGCGGACTCCCCGGCCTTCTCCAGCATCTGGTGGCTCCTGGTGGCTCGCTGCGTCATTCTGATCTCTGCCCCGTCTTCACGTGGCCTTCACACCTTGTGTCTCAAATATTCCGCTTTCTCTCATGGGGACATCTATCATTGGACTTAGGGCCATCCTAAATCCAGGATGAGCCCATCTCCTGATCCTTAATTTAATTACCGCTGCAAAGGCTTTTCCAAGTAAGGTCATGGTCACAGGTTGTGTGGGCCAGGACTTGGACGTATCTTCTGGGGAAACATTATTCCACCCACCATAGTGTCCAACAAACCAGACGAGATCATGAGTTATTTATTTAAATGGACATGGAGGGTGCCTGGGTGGCTCAGTCAGTGAAGCATCTGACTTCAGCTCAGATCATGATCTCACGGTTCTTGAGTTCGAGTTTTCCATTGGGTAAGCTCGAGCCCTACTTTGGGTGAGCCCCACTTCTCTCTCTCTCCCTCTCTGCCTCTCTGTCCCTTGCTCATGTACACCAAAAAGTATATAAATAAATACAAACATACATACATATACACATCTTCATTGTATTGAAACACTGAAAGCCCTGAGCCACTATGGAGTCAGAGGCTGGCAGGAAGGTCAGCTAAGCGCCCGTGGGCAAGTTACTGAGCCTGTCTGAGCTGCACTGTCCTTATGCATAAAATGAGGATAACTTGGCTTGGTGGGGGGTGGGGGGACACTGGAGGTCATCAGTAAATCAGAGTGTCTGGCACCCCAATATCTTATGGACAGGACTCTCCTCTCTAAGGGCTCTGAGCAAACTGTCCACAAGCACCTCAAGATAGTTACTCCTTGACTCACCCACTGTCAGGGAGAAGTACTCAGTCCTAAGTACTTAGAAAAGAAACAGGAAAGATTAAGGTAACATGCCTGCCAAAGGCAAGTAACGTCAGACTTGTAAGGAATCAAAGACTCTGGGTCACATGAGCGGCCTCTCTAAAGTGGTGGCCTTTGGCCACGGTGCTTCTCCAGAGATCCCAGGATCACCAACCACCATACAGCATGCCACTGCCGCTGGACTCCCCAGGGCACGAGCTGTGTCTTCTCATGTGTCCCCCACACCTGGCACAGTGCCCGGCACTCAGTCTTTCCATAAACATCGCCGGAATGAGCCCGGACACTCTGGAACCTCAGCTCCAGCTACAAATAGTCATATGAGTAAGTACCTTTGACTTAACAGACGTACGAAGCACTTGGCATATACGTTAAATGGATTCAATAAGATCATGCACCCACAAGTTTTGTCATCATGCCTGCTCCAGAAATGTCAGCAATCATTGTGCCTTATTTTAACCTTCCCTCTGACCAATCACAGAAGCATCATCATCCCCATTTTCACAGCGGGAACTGAGGCAGGGGAGGGTAAGTTACAGAGCTAATACCTGACCGACCCAGTGTTTGTCACACTTCAAAGACCTGTGTTCTCTGCACTGCACCCCCCTGCACCTGATTCGTATTATTTAGTGTTGGCATTAAGGCTGGTCCCAGCTTGCATATCTATAACCTGACTATATGTTGGGGTGTGTGTGTGTATTTGTACATGTATGTGTGTGTGCTATATATCAGGACACACACAATACCATCATGGAACGAATAAGCTCTGGAGAACACGGAGTTGAAAAGCCTAAGGGTCCCAGGGAACATGATAAATTCCCTTGTGCTGTCAGGCTCCTGAATCATACTGCCGAAGGGTAAAGTGTCACATGTCACACTCCACTGAGCTCACAAAAACAACACACACAATGGCTTGTGAACACAAGAGGCTTCTAACTTCCTGGAAAATTCTTGTTTCTAAGCCTGCGGGGAAGAAGAATGAACTGTGCTCAACATTCATGTCCCAGCACTTTTCCTCTCGACCGAAACTCCCAAGGCGAGTGGTCAGGAAACACGACCGGAATTCAAGCCGAGTCCCAGCCACTGTGAACTTACAGGAGGAATGGATGCTGGGGAAGCTTTTGCGGCCCTCGGACACCAGATCCGGGTCCCCCGTGCAGTGCATTTCTGAGTTCATCACTCCATCTGGAAAGCAGCGGTAAAAGAAATCGGGGCGAGGTCTACAAAAGACACCATGGACATTTTCAATATAAAATGCTGCCATCGCAAATGAACCCCAAGCTGACCCTCCCCCTACTCCCTGCTGCCCCCAGTTCCTCCTGCACCAACACCAGAGCCCCTGTGGACCACTCCAGACATGGCTGTCTGGGAGAAGCTCAGGCTTCAGGGTCAGAAAGCTCTGAGTTGGAACTTCTGCTCAGCCACTTACTGGTTTTCTGACCTTGGGAAGGCTGTGTAGCCTCTCCCAGCCTCAGTTTCCACATCTGTAAAAGGGGAGATCAAAACTCATGCAAGGGTGAGGTCATAAGGCTTGAGGAGATGACAAGATAGGAGGCACCTAAGCACAGCGCCAGAGAAATCAAAGGTAGTGCCGGCCTCCACTGACAGCTCCCATTCAGAGGCTGTTTCTAGGACCGCAGACTCCAGGCTCCACACGTCACTATGTCTTGAATTTGGATGGCAAATCGCCCCTCGTCAAATAGCAGACCTCGCCTAGCCTCATTGAGAGGGAGGACCTGAAAGCTCAGCTCCATGATGCAGAGCTCGCGGCCATCCAGGCTGGCCCCTCTGGCCCAGGTCAAGGGAGGCAGACCTCACAGGAAGTGGGCGGAAGGTGGCCCCCTGAGGTCAAGCCACCTGCTGCAGACACAGCTAGCACTTACTGAGCCCTCGGGGGGACCACACACAGCTGAGCACTGCATGAGCATCATGTCATATGACTCTCAGGCCAACCCAGGACTGCCTTCATCTTGCGGGTGAAAGAGGAAGGTTTAGAAAGATCACACTCCTGCCCAAGGTCATATATAACCAGTAAGTGGCAAAAGCAAGCCTGAGCCCCAGCACCTAGATTCTTGCCCCAACACACTTCACCCCATGTTTTCTGTCTTCCTCAGGTGAGGACTCTCACACAGATGGGTGATGGCCCATCACTTCCCATTATTTCAACTAATATTTACTTATGGGCAAGGTTTTGCTAGAGCTATAAACACAATATTGTTTGGCCCTTTTCTGCACATATTGAGTCACACTGACTCCTGGTCTTCCCGGCTTCCTGGCTCTTGGATCTAGGCCCAATAATAGTCTATCAGTATCTATAACCTATCAGTAATCAGTCTCAATAATTTATCAGAGCTGCTGGTATACTCTCCCCTACTTGGCCAGTGTGTCTCCAAGGGTAGTTGTTCACCTACTGAACCAGAACCTTAGAGCAGACAAGGCCTGGGAACCAGCACTTCACTGGAGCCTCAGACCCAATCACAGAAGGTTGGTAGAACAGAGCAGCCCCAGGTCATGCACGACCCAATTTGTACCCACCCTTGCTACCTGGCCAGCACCCCCACCAGGTAGATCATCAGTCAATGCTGAGGTTCTGAGTGGGGAGTTGTCCAAGGCCAACAGCTAGTTAAGACTGAAGTCAGGCCTCAAAGTCAGGTCTTTTGACCGTTCATCTCTATGGAGACTAGCGCACTTCCGGAGCACTTGAGAGAGAGGCAAGATAAATGGAGAAGAGGAATCACTTCCCATATGCCCATCCCCAGATGACCCTGAGGGTCTAAGCCATTTGTTTCTTTTTGGAACTTACCTTCCCACTATTAACTTAATCGTGTTTGTGCAGACTCCATTCAAAGCAAGAGCCAAGGACACCGCTACAAAACAAAACCAACAGACAGAAAAATAACGAGCTGGTTCTCAAATCACAATCATCATCATCACCACCACACTGTTACATGATCATACTATCCAATTTATGACCATAGAAATAGGAACCAAGACTTCAAAAAAAACAGAGGGAAGTCTGCATGGCTAGAGTAAAATATAATTAAGACTTTGGAGAGTGACTCATCAAATGCCAAGCCCCTATGACATGAAATTTCTCTCTCCTCCCTGACTTTTTAATATTTTTAATATTGGAAAGGAACACATCCATTATGTTCTGGCCTGATATGAACAGATTTAATACGGCAGCATGTAGAATTTCTTTTAGTGGTAGCAAGAACTAACATTTTTCTTTCTTTCTGGCAATCTTCTCAAACATAATTCTGATCACAGCCTCTGCTGGAATCCTCCTTTGGAGCAGGACAGTCCCACTTGGCGCTTATTCCTCTGTTGGCTCGTCACCTGCCGACAGCTTTCGTTCGTTATCAAACAAATCACTTTCTGAGAAGGGAAACAGTCCCGTCAACTGAGTTTTGAGAAGGTTTGCCCAGGTGGTGCTTTTTTGCCATTGAAGGCAGCAGGAACTTCTGGAATATGTTATTTAAAAACATATAGCCTGGAAATGTTCTCTAAGTGGCTTGGAAGGATTTTGCTGCCGCAAGTACAGATCATCCAAAGGGAAAGAGCAAACTCTGCAAGGACCTCACAGGTCTCTCCTATGTTCATCAAGACCACACAAAAGCCAAGTCAACAGAACAAAAGCATAAGCAATAAAAACCTATTGATGACCCCATTCCATTGTTTTGCTGCATAATAAAACCTATGAGCGACCATTTCCCTTTGGCAAATATTAACTGCTAAATAGTAGCTGAGATTTATGTAAGAAAATAGCAATGGCAGGACATTTCCAGGAAGGAGCTGTCTAGAGCAGTTCATAGTCATCAAGGGAGACAAATGTTTTCTACAAGCAGAAAGTACTATGGAATGGCCAACACAGTCACTGAGGGCACTGGCCACAGAGACGGATACAAAACCGATCTGCTTTTAACAAGTCATGGGAAGCGGAGAGAACAGGAGGGACCAGTTCAAATGAATACCTTTGTCGAAGGGAAATGAATCACCTAAGTGCGAGACATGCAACAATGGGCCGTACATGAGTGTGGCAGCAAAGGCTGGATGCTCCCCAGGGTGGAGAGCGGAGCAAGAGTCACAGCGCCGCACCACCGTGAACACATGAAGCAGGCAACTGGGATGTATAAACTGGAACCGAGCATGGGGGAATTCAGAGAGATCTTGCTGATTACATCCTGCACACACAAACCCTTCTTTCTGAAATGCTGGCTTCCCCCCTCTCTTGCCACCTCTGAACACTGCAGAGAGGTCTCCTTTGCAGAGAGGAGGGAAAATGTCCTGAGCTGTCTTCATGGATGTATTCTCCCCAGAGCCGTGACAATGACAGGCTGTGAGAGCACCCTGCAGGACTGGGGTCTCGTCCTGCTAGAGCTGGTTCAGCCCACTCACGGCTGTGTTTTCCCAGCTGGGTCAGGGCTCCTTCTCATCCTGGCCCTAGCCTGGCCTCCGCACAGAGGAGGTCTCTAGAAACAAACATCGCTAGCCAACCTTCCAATGTCCTTAGGGAATGTCAGAGTCTGCTACATGGATCCAGAACACCATGCATGTCCCCAGCCTCAGCGCAGGCTGGGCTTATTGTAACACAGGGCAGTTCTTTGAAAAGTTTCAAGTAGCTGAGCTGGAAAATGTGTCGATGTGATATAACCACCAACAGTGGGCAACTTCACTCTCTGATCCTAAAGCCTGAAGGAGAGAGAAAACAGTGGGGCTCCCAAGTGATGATATTTAGGGTGAAAGGCATCTCAGCATTCTGGAAGTCAACAGAACTGATTCTTTTCATCTGAAAGGTACAATCCCTAGGGGACCAATGTGGGCGCCTGTCACTGATACCAGAGGGGAGGCTGGGCCCAGGTCAGATGTGTGCGAGGCTGGCTGAGAGGGAAATGAATGGCCCCAATCAGGGATGCTTGTAGATTACCAAGAACCCAGTGGGTCTGTTTCATAAGGACTATGTTTACAATATCCCACAGCACTGTGGGTTTGAGAGAATACACAAACAAAACCGAAGATAAACCAGACCATGCCCGATAAAGAAATTCAAAGGCAAGTATCCTGTGCATTAGCCTGCAAGTGGCCTGTATTGAGAACACTACTACTTATATGTATCCCAGAGGATTAGAGGGCTTTTGCTGTTAGTTTAGTTTTTGAGAATTCATTGCTGCAGTATTTCCATTCTGTTATACCCATCAGCTATTCTGCAGTCAAACTACTAAAAGCCGGTGCAGCATGGGGGCAAGCTTCACCCGTATGTTCCACAGCACATGCACAAAGGTGGCCACTGTGGACATGCAGATAAAGGGAGGACTTGAGATTCAGGTCTGCCAAAGAAGGGACCTGAACACTAAACCACTCTCACTGAGAGTCCTGAACTCCTGGTAACATTGGAAACACTACACCTGATATTCTGTAGTTGGGTTTTAAAGAGCACTTCCCCCACTCCCTACTTCCAAAGCTTCCTAAAAGAAGTTATTTAAGAAAAAAAAACTGTATACAAGAGGAGGCTCTTTATCATTTTTACAGGGCAAGCTCTCATTTATTTAGGCAAACAGAACATCCAATAACTCTACCTTCCCTGTTAACATATAGGAAGCAGGATATGGTGTGCAATTTTGAAACGTCACTCCAAGAGAGATTTAGCAGAAAATGAAAAGGTCTAGAGAAGTAACTTACTGCCCTAACAACACACAACTCCAAAAGCTGGCAGTAGATTATAACCATAACCATGAACGACAGCTCTTACCCACAGTCATATTACCTTGGGACGTGATTCCAGGGGAGCAACTAGAATAAAAAGTAAAGCAAAGGACTGCCAGGTCAGCTGAGAGGACTCCCAGTAGGACGTTCCAGGGACCACAAGGATATTTGTCCAAACACTGCCCTGGCTGCTCCACCCACGTGTGGAGGGCACTATGCCCTCCTTGGGAAAACTGACCTTTCTGCCAGTTTCTGACTGAGGGGACTGAGACCATGTGACCACCAAATCCCCAAACCACAGATAAGCAGCCTGGGTAAACACCTGACCTGAGAATGGACACCTACAGGCTGATCAGAGACTCATGACTTTCAAGTCCGGGTGTGAAAAATGAGTTGAGCCAGAGGCTCTGCCTAGGATGTCTGGTCCATTAGATGAAGAGGTCCTTGGAGGTGGGCAATGAAGCTGACAGTCCTCCAGGTATGGGATGGGAGCACCTACTGCTGCAAGCTCGAACCTCACAGAAACCAAAGGTGTGGGGCAGTGGAAACAATGGCCGCCTTGGCAGATCAGGCAGAATGTCAGAGAAGGGAAGGCACGTTACAGAAAGGAGCATGTCTATACCCCCACCCTGATGGCCCGGCCCCCTATTCTAATCCCTGCAGTGCTCCTCTGTCCTTCCCCCCCTTTTCTTGGCTATCTGTGAGATTGCTGATACAGCCCTGCAACTAAACCCCTAATTTATATGAGCTAATTGGAGAGAGATTCTGTTCTGTTCAATTAGAGCCTAACCAAAGCCCGGTTATGTAAGAAATGTTCCCTGTCCCACTTTGGAGCACAAAGCCCCTTAACTGGTCTGCGTACCTAAGATCTTACCCTGACCCTCATTCTTGTACCAAGACAAGAGAAGACCATGTTTTGCTACATTTTCATTTCCTCAAAGCCCAATAATTTACAAACATACCCTCAGAGGGGTAATATCTCATTTTTTCAGATATATTATCTAAATGAATGGTGAAGTGCATACAACACATCAAAAACACAGTTTGTGAAAGAGTTTGGGTAGCTTTTGAGGTCTCAAAAAAGAAAAATAATTCAGTTTTCCTAATGATCAAAAAGCTGAAAACCTGGCTATTGGGTAGTTTACTTTGGTTACTCAACAAGGCAATTACCTTTGCTTTCTCTTAATACTGTCATTTACTCAGTCATTTAACTAATATGCATGTCATAAAAATGGATTTAATCTTTAAAGTGTCCAACTTGCATCACATGCAGATACAGCTTAGCTTGGGGAGAGTTTGTTATAATGGTCTCATAATTGATGGCAAAGACTACAACACTCTTCATACAATAAAAATTGCTTCACTGCAAAAATGTCCCCAAAAAGATGAGTCATAGAGTTTGTTTCCAATTTCTATTATATTCTACATCTGCTTTTGCCCATTTGTGCCTCTAGCCAATGGTGATTGGTCAAGAAATCTGTATCCGATTCCTGAATTGCCTGTAATTTATCAGTGACAAATACGGGATTGGGCAGTCAACAGTGACAGTTTCAGATGATCTTTGCCTTACCGCTAAGAGCTACCCTGCTCACGGGCATATGCAGATCTGGGATGTATAGATGGACATTCACATTCAGCACCATGGACAGCAGCAAGGCTGTGGCTGAAGGCGAGGCGCTTACTTTCTGTGCATGAGCTCCTCTTAGGGCTAAAAGTTTACCTTCTCTTGTTCCTCCCAAGCTTAATTTGACCAAAAGAAAAATCAGCTGGGTGTAACAGAGGTTTTTTTCAAATCTACTGATCTAATTAAGTTCAGCCCCATCCCCTAGAGCAAGAACTGTGAATACTCTACCTAAGAAGGCTTCCTTAATTTCAGTCTTGTCTGTTCGCCGGATAATTTTCACCACACAAATAACAGCCAGGGGTGTGAGGAAAGAAATTGCCTGGAAAAAAAACAACAAATAATCCCTTATGAGGACGGCAGTTTGCTATCAGAGGGCTGATTGATAATTACTTCAAGTTAGTTTCATTTAGACTCACTAGTTGAATGATATTACTGAACTCCTGACCTCAAAGAAGGAGGATTTATATCTATACTTAGAGACTCTGAAGACTTAAAAAAAACTGAAGGTCTGATTGTGGGTTATAATTGATTTGTAATTGCTGGGAGCCACGTTTAAAGTGGTGGCTTTTTCCACAGAAAAGAATAGCCTATAATCATGATAACTCATCTCTGCCAAGACCCCCCCCATCCTCCCTGCAGAAGGGTGAAACAACCCTGGCCTCCCCTCCCCAGCTCCCTGGCAACACACAAGCATGTTAGACTTGTTTAGAGTCAATCAATTCACTTTCTCTGGTGTTCTTTGGTTGAATTTCCTTTCCTCTGCAAAGCAGCTTAATCCTTTTGCTTGCCATCTCTCTTCCTTCCTTCCATTCCCTCCCCTCCCTTGGCCCAAAGCACATAAAAGTGCAATAAGTGTTTAATGAATCAAGCCGGTGGGATTCAGATGCAAGCGACATTCATTACAGAACGCTGTATGAGGCAGGAACTATGTTTGGGTAGCATCAGGTACCGGCGTCTCTTAAATTCTCATGACGACTCTGAGACTATCTTTGCCGGGCTTGGGGACTAAATGATGTGCCCAAGGACACAGAGCTGGTGAATAGCAAGGCCAGGCTTTGGAGACCAGTTTTTCTGCCTATCTACTCTTTATTCAGCATTCTACAATTAGTGCATTGTTTTCAACATTCCAACAACCAAGAAAACAGTATTTAATTTACTTCCTTATTGATTATAACATCTCAGGATAACAAAGTCAGAAGGTACTAATTATCTCAAAAATTCACAACTGGCCTAATAGACAGTGGTGGGAAGGGTGGGGTACGGTGACTGTGGGCCAGGAGTGTTCACACCTTTGGAAATCTCCAACTGTACTCTAATGCAATGCCACTTTTTGGAAAGGGGCTTTCGAATAGGGATAGGCTTGGCTCAAAGACACATTTCTTTTATAAAAACAATTCACTCAAAAGAACACAGCCTTTCAAAATGACGAGATGCTCTACACTCTTGCTACCTCTAGATTGCAAGGGCTCAGCACACCCTGGGGTCTCCTCTCTGGGAACTGTCTTCAGAGGCAGCTCATGAGACATGGGAAACCCACCCCCTCGCCGGCTTGTTTCTTTCCCACTACAATGACAGTAACTAGCTACATAAGCCTCCTTATCAGCTGTGGTCCCAGATGACGTAGCTGTTTAGACACCAATTCAGCAGAATCCTATCACCGTGGAGGTATTCAGAAGAATGTGGCACAGGTCTAAGGGCAGCTGTATGAAAGGAGATTCAGAACTAAAGCAGAGAAGCAGATTTCCCCAAGGGCGCCTGGGAAAGGCAATACTCACTTGTGTGTTAACAGTCCCAGCAATGTCTGTGGAAGTTCCCAGGGGCACCTGGGCGGCTCTCACACTTGACTAACAGTCGGGTTCATTACAATGCTGAGTCCCTCAAGTACCCTTAGAGGACACACCTGGGGACCTACATTTTGTACCACGTGTCTCACATGATACCGATGCTGGTGACTGAGCACCACCGGGTCAGAGTTCTGACTCACACATTTAGTGTTTCAAGAGTGAGGAAGGACGCCCCTGCTTACTTAATTCCAAAGTTATGGTCAAGGTTCAAGAAGTTGTTAGTTCCCTGTTTCCTCTCACATCAGACGTGCAGACCAGGCCACACACTCCCCAAAAAGGAAAAGCAGCTTACTCAACAGTGACTCCACTGATAGTCAAACCTTAGCTATGGGAACAAGGCAGGACTGAGGAAAACATGACAAAGCAATCCCAGATGGCATAGTCTAAGGTAAGACCAACATGAAACCCCAGAAAAGATATGAGTTGGCAAGACTGCCCGCCTCAGAGGCTGTGTGTAGGAGAGCTTGAGCAGGAGTGCGCCAACCAAGAGGAGACAGGGACACCACAGGGGAGACCAACAGCTCCAGGCCCATGAGCAGGAGTTAGAGAAGCATTACGACTACCCAGCAGCTCCAGGCTCACAGCCTGATGGCCAAGGGGATCTCCCTGAACACCACTTCCTGCCCTAGGTCCCTGCTTCCAACAACACCCCCCCACCATGGTTCAACCAGACTGCACTTAATTTCTCCCCTTCTACAACTTTCCTAGGTAGATGCACATTGGTCTGTTTTCTAGAACCACCGAGAAACTGCTTCCTGAGCCTATGCTAGTCACCCAGGGGGCCCAGGGCTCCCCAGTTCATGAGCTACCCATGAGGGAATGCATCAGACGAACCACAGCACCCATCATCCTGGTGGCCGCAGAAACGTCTGCGCGTGACGGTGTGGCCAACCTTCTCTCCCCTCCTCGTCCTAATGACACTTGGGCTCCGTTCCCATTTCTTCTTCCTGGAAACATTCTGCTATATCCTTGGACAGCACAGTCTTCAAGTCAGCATAGATAGACATATTCACATGTATCATCTGTCCCCCTTTTTATAAAGATATTCCAACTAAAAGGTGGAGTTAAGAGATTAGCCCCAGAAGCCAACATGTTAGGAAAACAACTTCTGGGCAGAAGCACCTCTGAACTGAGTAAAAGAAGTGAAACAAGAACGGGCACCCCCTCTCACCCAGCAAACCAGACTGCAATGAATCTGGGGCACACCCCTTCCACCGTTCCTGCAAAAGCCTTTCAAGGCTGCCGTTCTACTGCCTGAGCCCACAGAGACGAAGGACACAGAGACAGGAAGGTGGGGAGTGATTACTTCCGCTTCCAAATAGCTGTGGAGATGCAGGACTGAAAGAGGCAGGCAAAATTTCCCCTGCTATTGTTTTCCCTTAGGTTAACTTTTCCATGCCTTAAAAATTTTTTTTAAATCCTGGGAATGAGCCCAGTGGAAAGACAGTGAATGGTCTGTGCTTATTAAAAGGGACTCGAGAGAGCAGAGCAGTGAATGCCAGCCAGTCACTACTGCAGGATGCAGGGAACAGACTGAACCCTCTCCCTCCCTGAATTTCTCCCACGAGTTCTAAGAACGGGGCTGCTTAGGGGACAGAACTAAGTTAGATAACCAGCGCCAACATGTTCCGAAACCTTAATAAGGACCATGGTCTGTTCTAGGCATTTTGTGCAAATTAACACGTCAGCACATATTTACTTTATGGACAGGAAACTAAGGCGCAGAGAGGTTAAGCAACCTGCTGACAGTCACACAGCTACTAAGTGGAGATGTGCACCCAGACTGTTTATATCAAGCTCTGGGATTTTATCTAGCAGTTCTCACCTGAGAAGTAAGAAGCATTAATAAAACATGGTAGATGCCTTTTCTCTGGAGTTGGAGGGGGAAGTAAAAGGGCTTATGTCCAGGAACGTGGGTAAACCACAGATATGTTAGTGACAGCTGTCAAAGATTAAGCACCTACTATGTGTGAGGGGCTTTCCTCACATTTGTCTAATCTTCTAACTATGCTCCCGGGGGGAAACATCCTCCTTGCACAGCTAACAAGACAGAGAAAGAAATGAATTCTCAAAGGCATGCACCCGATAGACTGGGTCACCTCACCCTGGGCTTCTATGGCGCCTGGGCTGGAGTCTTGAATCACATTGATCACCTTAGCCCAAATGCCTCATCTTACAGGTGGGGAAACTGAGGCTGAGATCATTCTTCCATTAAAGAATGGTTTGTACACTACTAATCAATAGTACTGCACAGGTTCCAAATATCAAGGTCATATATATACTCGTCATTAGGCAGGATCCAGTTCGTGGCTGGTTTGGCCTGATGCTATTGTACAGGCAGAGAGGCCAGAGCTCTGCAGAGAAAAATGTATGAAACAGACTCAGATTAAGGGTTCAAGCCCTAGCTCTGACACTCACTAGCTCTGTGACCATGAGCAAGTCACTCAACTTCTTCACCTTTGGATCTCAGTTTTCTCATCTGTAAGATGGGTATAATACCACACATGGGGCACCTGGGGGGCTCAGTTGGGTGGGCAGCCGACTTCGGCTCAGGTCACAATCTCAGGGTTTGTGAGTTTGGGCCCGCATCGGGCTCTGTGCTGACAGCTCAGAGCCTGGAGTCTGTTTTGGATTCTGTGTCTCCCTCTCTCTCTGATCCTTCCCCACTCATGCTGTGTTTCTCTCTGTCTCAATAATAAATAAAACATAAAAAAATTTAAAAACAAAAACAATCCCACACACAATAAATATTGTTCTTGGGATTTAAATTCACCAGTGGTTATTGAAGGTGTCTTCTGTACCACACACTAAACAAAGCACTGTAAGTCTATCACCCCATTTGATGCTCTCAGCACTGTCGGAGGGGGACAAAAGTGTTATGAAAGGCCTTTTATACAGAGAAGGAAACTGAGGCGCCGAGAGGGTAGGTGATTCTCCCAAGTCACCCAGCTAGGCAGTCCACTCTGGAACACACAGCAAAGGCCAATGCGGAGAATCCAACAGAGTTAGCACCCAGCATCCACTGGGTGCTACGATGTCGTTACTCCCCAGGGAAAAGTGTTAACAAATGACTCAAACCAATACAGGAGTTCCAGGGTCCTGTGATCAGACTATAGGGAATAAAGTGATTTGAACCCTCAGCCCCCTATGCCCTGAGTTTAGGCCTGAGCAGTGCAGGGAGGAGGTCAGGAACAGGAAAGAGCCTAATTTATCCAGGCCACCTGCCCTTCCCTACACGACCAGTGACCAGCGTCTCCAATGGGAGCCTGCCTTGCGCGTCCACTAATGAAACCAACACAGAAAGTACTTCAGTTCCCTGGCCGCTGCTGCACCAGATGGTGGGTCACCTGCAGGGCTGATGCAAGGCACAGTGCTGCCAGGACGCTTCTGGAAAATGACAAAGCAGGTCTAGTGTGTCTGAGGGTGGAGGGGCACAAGTATACGGGAACTTGCAACAACCAAAGAGCTCAAACCCTGATGTTAGGATGTTGACCAGAGAAGAGCTTGTCACTGGAGTCCATTCATCTCAGACAAACAATGGGCCCGAAGTGCCTTAATTTCTGGCGTTTGACAGGTGTGCTGAAAAGTACTTATAGAGACAACCCAGACATGCCACTCAGACACCTGGAAAGGGCCTTGCTGTGGGTAAATAATTACAGCCCATCACCGAGAAAAGAGCTAAGACTTTTCCAAAGAGGCTAAAAATTAAACTGTCTATCATGAACCAGTTTTGTCTCTTTTCCTTCCCTCCTCCCCCCAAAATTGACTTTCTGTCTTCCTTAGAAGCATCCTATACTAGAAAAGGAAACTCTGTTATCACATCAATACCATATCTGTAATATTTTACAGAAATAAATCTTCTAGACTCATTGTGGCCAGGGCAAAAGGAATAAGGGCAAAGAACAGGTCTTGGGTAGGTTTTTGTTTGTTTGTTTTTTAAGCCAAGTAAGGCAACTGGGGAACACCAATCATTCCATCAACTCACTGCCTGAGCTTTCCTATCAAGACGCTTCCTGGGGCACCTGGGTGGCTCAGTCAGTTAAGTGTCCAACTTCAGCTCAGGTCATGATCTCATATTCGTGGGTTCGAGCCCCACATCAGGCTCTGTGCTGATAGCTCAGAGCCTGGAGCCTGCTTCTGATTCTGTGTCTCCCTCTCTCTCTGCCCCTCCTTGCTCATGCTCTGTTTCTCACTGTCTCAAAAATAAATAAAATATTTAAAAAAAAAAAAAGACCTTTCCTGTGCCCATCCAACTCATGTTCCTGTCTGTGTCCCCCTGACACAAGAAACCGTATCTTGTCCAGATTTGTACCTCCATCACCCAGCACCATGCTTGAATCAGGCACATAACTATCTGTTAAATTAAGGAAAAATTAACTAACCTGAAGCCATCCACGGTCTGCTTCTGTCCCTGCCCTCCTCTGCCCCCTTCACCACACAGATACTGCAAACACACTCCTGTTCACTGGGTCCACGCGGCCCCTGCTGTCTTGTGTCTGTGCCATTACACACCAGCTCTTCTGCATGTGATCTGCTTCTCACCACCTTGCCACATCACCTGAGCCCCGAAGGAGACATCACAGATGAATGAGTCCCTGAGGGTCTAGCTTCTGGCTGCTGCCATTCAAATCTAGGTCTGGCAACTGGTGGTTGTATAACCCTGGACAAGCTGCTAAATCTCACTGCAAGTTTCATTTTCTCCATTAAAGTTATGGGATTATAAAAGTGATGACCTCAACAGGTTGGGAGAGGGATTGTCTGAGATGCTGCTGTTGAGTGCTGGACACAACTCCAACTCTTGTATTCGAGAGATGTTCCTTGTTGTTGTTATTGCCACAATGGTGACGACGATGATGATGACAGTGATGATGGTGATGATGGTGATGATGGTGATGATGATGATGATGATGACAGTGATGATGGTGATGATGGTGATGATGGTGATGATGGTGATGATGATGGTGATGATGGTGATAATGATGATGATGGTGATAATGATGATGATGATGATGATGATGATGATAGTGATGATGGTGATGATGGTGATGATAATGGTGATGATGGTGATAATGGTAATAATGATGATGGTGATGATGATGGTGATGATGGTGGTGATGATGGTAATGATGATGACAGTGATGATGGTGATGATGGTGATGATGATGGTGATGATGGTGATAATGGTGATGATGATGATGACAGTGATGATGGTGATGATGGTGATGATGATGATGATGATGATGGTGATAATGGTGGTAATGATGATGATAGTGATGACATGATGATGGTGATGATGATGGTGATGATGGTGATAATGGTGATGAGGATGATGACAGTGATGATGGTGATGATGGTGATGATGATGATGATGATGATGATGGTGATAATGGTGGTAATGATGATGATGATAGTGATGATGGTGATGATGGTGATGATGGTGATGATGATGACAGTGATGATGCCGATGATGCTGATGATGATGGTGATAATGATAATGATGATGATGACAGTGATGATGGTGATGATGGTGATGATGATGGTGATGATGGTGATAATGATGGTGATGATGATGATGATGCTGGTGATGGTGAAGCTCCCTGCAAGTTTACCCAAGCCTATAGCACTTTCTAGATTCTATTTCTCTTTAGAGTACCATCACCACCAGAAGCCTGCAGGACTCCTATATGCAGGTTATACCCCCCAGATCTGATTTGACTTCCCATCATCTGAAGCTCCTATGGCTTTTCTCACCCATAGTAGGCTGGAACCATTCCTTGAATGTACAAAGACACAACTACTAAGACAGCAACAAAAAGTTTACTAAAAAGTAAAAAACGACATTAAGTCTTCCTACAGCAAAAAGCAGATTTTCAAAGATGCCATGATAAGCCCCACACTCTCAGGAGGAGACCACAACATCTTTTGAATAAGGGAGCAGCCTTCCATAAAGACAGCTAATAGTTTGGGAACATCCCAGAAATGTTCATTCAAGACTCAGTATGTGGGAAAAGAATTCTCAGCCTGCCTCTCTGGTCAACAGGTACCCAGAGGCATCAAGGGATACAAACTCTCAGAATCAAACAATCCAAACATACCCAACTTCCACATTGACAGACATAGTCACCTTAGCTGAAAGGGCCAATGACAGAAAATGAGAGGGGCTTCCTCGTGATGTTATCACCATTGACTCCGTATTTCACTCAATCCCCCACCATTCGGATACTGGTTTTGTGACATCTGACCAAGTGGCTCCTCTAAAATGTACATGTGTGCATATGTGTGCACACATGCGTGCATGCATGCACATGCACCCCCCACACACACACACACACCATTCCAGAGGCACTAATTTCCCAATCAAGACACGTGGGTTATTACCAGCTGCCTTTAAGTAACACTTTGGTTAGGAAGTTAAAAAGTTTGCCTTTAGATTAAAACATTCCAACCAAGGGGCTCCTGGGTGGCTCAGTTGGTTAAGTGTCTGATCAACTCTTGATTTTGGTTCAGGTCATGATCTCACGGTTTGTGAGATCGAGCCCCATCAGGCTCCATGCTGGGCATGAATCCTGCTTGAAATTCTCTCTCCCGCTCTCTCTCTCTCTCTCTCTCGCTCTCTCTCTCTCGCTCTCTCTCTCTCTCTCTGCCCCTCCTCTACTCACATACATGCACATGAGCTCTCTCTCTCAAAAAAATCCCAAAAAACAAAAAAACCATTCCAACCATAAATCAAATTTTTTTATGCATTAAACAACAAAACTTGAGCTTTCTAAAGAAACCAAGTTTGTTTTCAAAAACATTGAAAATATATCCTTTACTACAGTCTCCCATAAACACCTGAAGGTTTTAATGGATCAAAGCAAACAAACGATGTTTTATATTAAACTCTTAATAAAATCCAGAGGGAAAAAATCTGATTTATGTGGTAACAACATATTTTTCCTCCTTGTGTTACATGTATCTACTGTTTTCCTCATGTTATTACGGAATCCACATTAAGTCTTGTGACCAAATGAATGAAATGCATCAACTACTACTAACAAGACAAAAGACTGAACTTATCTCCTTAGGAGATTCGAGGGTAGGAATCAGGATCTGAGGCTGAATACACTTCTATTCTCTGAGATTCACAGCACTGAATAACTCCTTTACTCCCTCCTATCCACTGCTGCCAACATGCAAATGTCCCCCCTCCCATTTGTGTCTGCAGCCAGGATATTTGTGGCATTTGTATCTTGACTTCAAAACAATCCATTGTTCATAAATCTAGGCCACAGCCACAAATTTTTCACAATATCCCATATGAGCATTCATCTCCAAATTGTGTCTTACAGCACGTAACCTATGAAATCTTTGAAGAATGGGGATCAGTGGGAAGTAGGAGCTTTCCCCTTTTAAAACCATGGCGTAAACTAGCCAGACACACACTAGTTCCTTTATTTCTAGAACTCATAGAAGATGTGAGTTAGAGCAGAAATGGAAAAGGTCTAATTTTAATACTCAAGTGTTAGGTAACGCCTGAATTCTTCAATTCCCCCCTGAAATTTACAAAAAATCCAGTTTAGTTTCCAGTGGAAAAGCAATTATTAAAAAGCAAATAAAATAATACCTCAAAGCTCCTGTAATGTTCTGGGCATTTCAGGATGTCTGCAGATAAAGAGATCTTTCAAATCATCATGAATTAAAAAGATTTTTTTCATAAAAATCAGAGAGATTTTTTTTTTCAAAATGCAAAAATATGCTTCATGTACTCTGTGAAATCTTTAGTACAACCATGTAAGTTTCCAGAGGCACAAGACACAATGGCTGGTCAGCAGTAATAGCCTTCAAGCTAACTGCTCAACCAGAAGTCCCATTACTGTTCTGTAACCAGGAGGAGCTTACGTATTCCCTCTGCTTCAGAAAGGATGGAAGGCAATTCCCCAGGAGGCCGTTAGCATCAGCAAGGAGTCCTGGACATTCGGCTCCCAGCCTACGCGGCAGCCTCTGGGCAGAGCCTGGGCTCAGAGCCGGCCGCTCAGACCTCAGTCTTGGCTCTACCACTCACTTGCTGTGTGGACTTGGGCAAGCTTCCTCCTTTCTCAAGAATGTGATTTTGCACCTGCAAATGTGAACAATACTGATGTCTTTCTCCTAGAATGCTGGGTGGGATTAAATGAGATAATCCTTTCTTAAACTCTCAGCAAAGTACATAGGAGGTGAAATGTAAAAGGCTTCAATAGCCATGGGGCAGGGTGAAGAGGTAAAAATAATCCCACTATACCCACCAGCTGTTTGGATGCTGGCCCATTTATTCTGGAAGCAGAAAGGCACAAAACACTATCCAGGGATTGAGTCAGACGGGACACCTCCTCAGTAGTCACCTAACCTCCTGCAACCTGAAGAGTGGTTGACAGAGCTATCTAGAGGGCCTGAGTCTGGCGAAACAGGTTTATTTCAGAAGGAGACAGAGCAGGAAAATCCATTTCTAGTCTTGTTTTACTGTAATTATTTGGAAACAACTCGGCACAGCTCACATAAGCCTGTCCCTTCTCTTTCCAAAGGGTCAGGCACTTACTAGTTCCCACATGGCCAAGCAGCGCCCGCCATGATCTGGAATTGAGTCTTCATGCGATGGGCCCCTCACCCCCTCTGTCTCTGAGTCTGCTGGCTGTCTTCAGCAGGGCTTGGAAAAGCAGAATGGAAACTCATTCGGTTCCTACTTGGGAGACTGGTCAAATCGGCCATGAAATCACAGTACTTACGAACATGAGGCGGGTAGGTATGTTGTCGGACTGCACCAAAGGGTTTTTGTAGAGCCAGATCTCTTCTGGCTGGATGACTCTCTGGAATGGGTCCAAAAACTCTGTGAAACTGAAAACAAAACAAAGAAAGATATGTGAGCGCTCGCCTGTTGCCTGTATCTCCCGAGAAGGCCACTTTTACATGCCCTCCGTGGAGAATCCAGCCTCTGGGGGAGGAGAAGGGGAGAAGAGGCTGTGCTGTTGAGGGTAGAATGGGTAAAGAATTACCGAGACACCTTAGACGCTGGACGACTGTCTGCCAGCAAGGGCCAATTCTGGGCACAAAAGAATGGTTGTAAAGACCCTAGGAAGTCAGGGCTCCATAGCAAACCGAGAACCAAAAGCCAAAGGGCAGGATGGGGGGGGGACCTTGGAGTGGGGCGAGGCCAGGTCAGCAGCCCTCTGGGGGCGGGGGGGGGGGAGTGGGCCAGATGAGGAGCAGAGGCAGAGGAGCCAGGAGCAGTATGAGGGGGAAAACCTCGCCTTCTTCCCTCCCCTCCCTTCCTCCCGACGGCGTGCTGACATGTCGCCACCAGTAGGGGGCAGAGTGAGCAAGAAAAGCTTCTGCGGGAAGATAGGAGATTGGGCAGGAGGAAAGCAGGGAGAAAGGCAGGCAGGGAGGGAAAGGGGGGTGAGGTGCATCCTGGGGCTGCTGCCAGGTAACCACACAGCTTCCGCTTCCCATCTTGTCAGCCTCCCAAACCCTCCCACACCCTGGGAGCCCATGACACCAGGGCGGATAGAACAAGACAAAGACGGGGAGCAGGGGGGCGGAAGCTGCGGGGATACGGTGTGCTTCGTCAGCTGTCAGCCCTCGGTGACCTCCAGACCCTCTGGGCCCATTTCTCCACCTGGTAAACTCCGTTCAGGTTGGAGGGGCCAGCAGAGCCGGGCAGAGGTAGACTGTCTTTCCTGACCTCGTCTCGGGGTTACACAGGAGTCTGGAAGTCAAGCCCAGATACTAAAGAGGGGACTGGACTCCACCTCTTGGCAGGAATGTGACAAGGTCCTGTCAGAGAAAAGCCAGTAAGATGACAGATGTGGCTTTAAAATAACAAGCTGCCACCCACAGGCTGTCACCAAGGTAATGGGCCCACAGCCCCACTCTTCGAGACCCCAGAACCTGGATCCCCATTTCCTCCCCACGTGGCCGGCACCGTCCCTCCTCACCTCATTTGTCCCCCACATGTTGCTACCGTCATGGCCATCTTTTAAAGCCTCTAATCAGCCTTTTGCACCATTTCACACCCCGCCCCGAGGAGCTGCAGCCAGAATACATCTATCAAGTAAATTACATTCTCTGGGAGCAGCCGGGCTAGAGAGATAGATGTCTCTTCTCCAACCACAAGGGTCTGCTCCTGAGGTTCCAGATGGCAAGGCAGCTACGCGGAGGACACAGGTCTCGGAAAGCAAACGGGGGCAGAGGTGGGTACGAGGTGGCATGGGCAGGTCTGGAGACAACACAGGGGATTCCCAAGAAAGGGTATCCCAGGCCTAGAAAGCCCCTTCCATGAGCTCTCTGTAGGTGGTTTGGAAGCCAGGAAATGGAGACCCAGTTTCTGCTGAGGACATCAAGCATAGCCTCCAGTTACCTGTTCACCAGGGCTCTCTAGGCCCTGGGACTCCCCAGTGGCACTAGATCAATGCGTCCCAAACACTGATGTGGCCAGGATCCACTTGGGGGTCCAGTGCTTACAGAAACAGCCAGTCCCTGGAGCAGCCGGAGAGCAAACATCTCCAGCAAGCTTCTCAGTGATATCCACGCCGCTCACCTGTCCATCAAACATGGATTTGCAAGGAGCCGGGGCACTGGCATCACAGGGAGGGCACCTATTAACAATGCAGAGTCTTGGGGCCTCGCCCAGATCCACTGAATCGGAGTCTTCATTTTCAGCAAGAGCCCCAGGGGATTGATGTGAGCACTAACACTGGACACACAGGCTCTCGGGGGTGCAAAGCCAGTGCTTCCCACCTTCGGCCATTTAAGAACCAAGGGGGCACTTGGGTGGCTCTGTTGGTTAAGCATCTGACTCTTCGTTTTGCCTTAGGTCATGATCTCACTGCATCCAGGCTCCATACTGACCGTGCAGAGCCTGCTTGGCGTTCTCCTTCTCCCTCTCTCTCTGCCCCTCCCCTGCTTGCTCTCTATCTCTCTCTCTCAAAATAAACATTAAAAAAAAAGGAACCGAGTTGGCCAGTTTTGTCTTATCCCCCCTTCCTCCCATACAGTGACTTTCCTTGAGCCTTGGTAAACTAAAAGCTTAGAAGCAGCTTCATGTCACTGCTTAATTGTAACGTCAGTGTTCCCTCTATCAACAGCTGGCAAATATCAATATAAATACCATGAAAACAAAAGACCACTATTAAATTCTTTGGTGCTGCAGCCTCTGTGAAGACCTAGGAGCATCCCCTGCAAGGCGAGAAGAATGGAAGGGAAGTGGGGGGGGGGGGCGTCTCCATGACCGTGGAGTTGGGCGCCCTCACCCGTGTGTAACCCAAGCACACATTGCAGGGCCCCTAAAATCATCTCTAGCACCGCTACTGTCAAGGAAGTCGGTCAAAGCGTTTTGAGGCAGAAAGGATGGAGTTACTAGTAAAGGCAACCTAGCTTTTGCTTTTGTGAAAACTGTATCAGCACAAAGCCAGGGAACCTGCTGGGTCTAGAGCCGAGATATGCTTCTTCAACTTCTTTGCTGCTTGAATTGGACACCTATCTTAATCTAACTGCATACTGATTTCTTTCCGGCAAAGGAGGAAGAGTGTTACTGTTTTCTCCCTAAGTTTTCTGATGGGATGGCTTGAAGAACGTGGAAAATATACACAATGAAAATTCAAAGACATTATTCTAACTTTATGCTGAGCAATTCTCTTTTTAATTCATGCATAAATCCTCCTTAGGCGGGGTTCCTATCCATACTCTCTCTCTTTGTCTCTGTCTCTTGTCTCCTCATGGCCAGTCCTGTTTTCACAGCCAGGCCTGACTCTTAAGCAGCCTACGGTATCTGCTTACACAGGAAGGAGTGCAGTAGGGGACAGACAACGGACCATCATCATCTTTGCCCCGTTTATTCATTCAACAAACACGTACTGAGTGCCTGCGACATGCCAGGTACTGCCCTGTGAGCCCTGGCGGATAAAACACACATGGTCCCCATGCTTGCAGACATTACAGTCAAGGGGCCGTAAGTGCCAAGTGACCGGAGAATGAGATGTCAAGGTCTTCAGTTACAGATATCAGAGCTCTCTATGCAGATCGCCAACCCCCTCTGCTTTCAGATGTTGGGTTAGAATGTTCCAGCAGTTGGACCCATGAGATGGCCTCTAATCCAGAGCTGCTTATGAGGATCCTGACCCCCCTGGGAATGATATAGGGTGTGGACCTATTGCTGTCCACATGCTGAATGCGGCAACATTCAGAGTTAGGAACCCAGAAGAACGGCCCATCTTGACATCACACTAGCAGGGAACAGTGAGGCCTCTGTCCCCCGTGCCTCTTCTAACTCAAAGCCAAGTTCTCAAAAGCCCCAGAATCTCCCCCATCTTCTAAAAGACTCCACAGATTTGTCAATGACCTTCAATCACACCATATACCATGAAAGTGTACCTTTTTCAAAATAGGTTAACACTCCAGTCACATACTAGACACAGATTTCTACCCCCTTTTCCCTCAACCGAAAATAACACAAGATTGTATTAAATGTGAACCTAACCAGACCATTAAATTTGGTTCAAATCCCTGCTGTGGCATTTGCCAGCTGGGTGGCTTGAGGAAAGTCACTCAACCTCTCTGAGACTTCCTATCTTCCCCTCGCTTCCCGGGATGGCTGTGCCTTCCTGAACAGTAGTGATACTGCAATCACGAGCAGAAAAAAAGTTGGGGTCTGGCGGTGTCTGGAGCACTAAAGGCCTCCATCAAAACTGGCTGCTGTTCCTCCAAGGTGAACAGCGACGCTGCTGGGGACACAATGTGGGTCCGAGGAGGACCCCCCAACCCCTTCTGCCCAACCTGGGGGCAGTGAGGCTGCATCCCGGGGGAGGAGGGTCAGACAGGCGACGTCAACCCCTGCCCCTCATCATCTGACCATTCTGTGGGTGAACGATGGCCCAGGAAGTCCCCTTTTGAACCTTGCGACATGAAGGAGGAAAAAACAAGACTTGTGATAAAGAAGTTTTCCAGGCAGGAGCAAAAAGTTAAGCCTGTTCCTTAGTTGAACTTCAGTTGACCTGCCCAGTAGGTGGGTGTCTCCCAAGCAAGAGGGAAAACACAAATGGGCACTGGCTGTGTCCGCAGGCAGGCAGGTCCCTCCACGCCCGGCAGGGAGGAGGCATCTCAGATTTACTGTTAGTTCAAGACCAAGGGGGTGGGATGAGGCTATGGACAGAATGTACTGATGAATTATCTCTGAGTCAGCAAGCCTGTGATCTATCTCTGGACAACAGCCTTCTCCTGAGTTCGGTGGTTGGTCATCTCAAAGACCAGAGTTAACAATTTTCATAATTATAACTAGTTATCACATCTGGAGCCATCCTGTGCCATGCCCTTGACCTGGTGCTATCCAACATTATTTCATTTAATGAAATTAATATTTAACTCTTTTCATAAGAGCCAATGAGATAGAAATTGCTGTTATTCCCATTTTATAGGCAAGAGCACTGAGGCTACAAGACAAAGGGTCTCTTGCCTCAACTCTATGTGCCCAAGAATGTCCACTATTGCATGTCCTCCTTAGCACAAACTCTGGAACTTTAAGGAAAGAACATGCACACACACACATGTACACACATTCACACACAAATGCACGCATGCACACACATACACACACACACTGCCCATCAGTGTAATGGCATCTGAGATTATTTTAATAAGAGACACAATTTTCCACAATTAGAAATATAGCCTTGCTCTTGGGAAATGCAACATGTTAATCTCTGTTCCTAGTCAGTGTGAAGGCTAAGATCACATTTTGGCAGAGAGCAGTTGGATGTTTGTTGGGAAGGAGGGAAGGGAAGAAACAATGCACCGAGAAGGAGGTGGCAAGAGAAATGAAGACCCCGAGAAACTGCCCCCAGCATCCCCTCCTCCCTGGCCCCCAGGGAAGCGGGTGCTGGGCCACAAAGCTGGCCGCCGCTCACCTGCACTGGGAGGACTGCATCCAGGAGACCAGCACTGGACCAGATGGGACGGTCCCCAGAGCCCCCATCCCATCCCGGATATGGCCCCTCTTCTCCGCAGCAAGCCTCGCAAAGGATGAGAAGACAGGCGTATTGAGGGTGGCTGGCCACCCCCTACCCCCGGCCCCACAGGCAGACCCAGGCTCTACTTCCCCTCTCCCGGCTCCAGCCCTCATCCCCTTCCAACCCTGTGGGCACTGACTCCGGAGGGGCAGCCTGGGTTACATTTCCACTCACCCTTCCTGACTGCGTGACCTTGGGCAAGGCATTTCCCTTCCTGGGCCTTGGTTTCCTTACGTGCGAAGCAATGCCAACGATGACGCCTATGTCAGAGGGCTGGTGTGAATATTAAACAAGGTACTGATGTGAAGTTCTTAGAAGGGCACCCACATGTGGCAACAGTTCTGTAGGTGTGTTGTCACACCTAGTGGAAAGTCTCAGATTACTGCCTAACGCTGGGTCCTGCCCTCACGTCTGGAACCACACGGGCTTCGAACAGCCGGATCACAAGCTCCCCTCCCTGCACTGCACCATCAGGTGAGGTTCCCCAGCCAAACAACCCTCTTTATCAAGGGACCGGGTAAAATTCTTGCTTATTTGTGAGCATGGGCTTTCAGGCCCCTCCCAGCCCACGAACAGGCCAATCACATCCTCCTGCAGCAAATCAGGGCCACCCCTCCCTCTTGGAACTACACAGCCTGCCTCCCACAGGCCCTGCTGTGTGCATATATGACTCATAAACTGCCATCCATCTATCTGTCCCAACTTCAGCGCCATGTATGGCCATCCCCATAACCCCTTGGGAAGGAATTCCTCCTCACCAAGGGGGTGAAGGTAGGGTGATCAGGACGTGTAGTCCTTGTCTATACTCTGTACACAATGGGATGGGACAGGGGTGGAAATGTCTGGGCCAGGCCCAGAGCTGTCATCCATCTATCCAGCTCCAGGAGTGAAGAGAGAGGACCAGGAGTAGGCAGTCCAGATAAAACAAAGCCACCGACCCAAAGACAACCCGCTCACACTGGCTCTTCATCAGCATTTAGAAAAATGGCCCTGGGGGCACCTGGGTGGCTCAGTCGATAAAGTGTCCGACTTCGGCTCAGGTCATGATCTCACGGTTTGTGAATTCAAGCCCCGCGTCAGGCTCTGTGCTGATAGCTCAGAGCCTGGAGCCTGCTTCAGATTCTGTGTCTCCCTCTCTCTCTGCCCCTCCTCTGCTCATGTTCTGTCTCTGTCTCTCAAAAATGAATAACCATTAAAAAATAAATAAATAAAACTTAAAAAAAGATATTACACCAATAAATGATGAGAGGGGACCAGATGAAATCAAAGTATTGCTCCCTGGTGGAGGGTTTGTGACAATTTCCACATTAAAAGGTTTTTTTTTTTTTTAATGATTTTGCTCACTGGCCAGAAAGATCCTCCAAAATTAAGTATTTTCTCAGCCCAAGCAACTGATGCTCTTGGAAAGTATTATTTCAGTACAGTGTCTCGACAGAAAGAGGAATGAATAAAAGTCAGCAAGAAGAAAGGAAATGAGGGAAGATGTCAGGTCAGTCACAGAAGGAGTTTCCCTCCAAAACCCATACACCTAGACCTATCAGAAGACCCTCAGGTTCAAGGTGCCCCAGAGCCTGAGGCGATGCAGAGTCCTCTCTCTGGCTGCGATGCTGCCCAGACTGGATGCCTCGGAAACAAGTACTTCGCAACTAAGGTGGTGACAGGTGGGTGAACTCGAGCCTCAAGGAACAGGTGACTATGGGCAGAGCCAGGGAGCTGGGCGGGGACTCTGGGAACCCCAGGGACTCTGCGTCCCACGGGCTGCAGGACTTCCCAGAGCTCAGAGGCCAGGCCTAGCAAAGCTCTCCTGGCAGGGCCAGCGGCACTGAGCCCTCTGGGCTAGACACGTCTCCTGGCAGAAAATGCTGCAGGGAGCACTGCACTGTCTGAGTCACAAACAAACAAAATCCACTCCAAAGGGGAAAAAAAAAAACTAGTAAAAGATGGAAGAGGGTATGTATTTCTTTGCTAAGAGACTTCAGACTCCAATTAATCTTTGGCTCTAGTGAATCATTCATTCCTGGATTAAATAACTCTTTAGGAATTTAGTCGGAGCTGAAAGCACTCTGGAACATTCTACATACCCATGCCTACACCAGGCCACATACACATCCCAGGACACAGCACTGAGCAGAGCCCTGGGGCAGCACAGAATGCCTCTCAATACTTAGGACAAAACACAGTGAAGACAGAACTTAATCTGAAGGGGCTTCTGAGCTGTAATTTTAATTAAAACTCATCAGCCAGAGAGCACTTGTTCCAAACTGGGGCCCTCGAAGCATCTTTGAGGTCTTGCTCCCTTCCAACCTCATCTGAATTCCCCTGGGGTCAGTTAGCAGTGGTCCAGGGTAGTGACAGGCCCTTCTTCCCTGCCAGGTATCAGCAAAGCCCTGACATGAATGAAGCCTGAAATGACCTGAATGATCATTTTCTCCATGCCTTATTTTTTCCATGTTCTAGAATGATCTTCAGTTAGGCTGGCAGGGGAGAGGAGGCAGATTTGTGAGTTGGTATAGCCATACATCGAAAGGCCAAGGGCCGGGGACGGCCATGATCAGACGAGGGGCTGATGGCAGGGGCCAGGTCAGGGCCGAGAGCCTGTGGGTGTGAGACAAGACGCTGGAGTACAGCTCCCCTCGGCATGATAACCAGTTCAGCGGCCAAGGTCTGGAGAAGGCACAGGTTTTCCCCTCTACCCTTGAGGAATAGCCAGGCCCGTGGTTTTCAAGCAGATAAAGAATCCTTATTTGTGCCCCCAAAGGTTTTTTGCTGCCTGTAAGCATCGCTAAGTGTTTTTCACGGCTACCTGCACTACAAACCCTCAACTCCCTAAGGCAAAGTCAAGTTGAGACACGGTCCTGGGTTAGGTCTTGCCTAACTACAGATTTCCTGTGCTGGTTTCCGTGGCCCTGAGGATAGCCAGCTCCCACAAGGACCAAGCAGTGGCTGCCTGTTGGTATGACTGGGCTTCGGGGCTGGGCTCCATCTGCTCTCTTGAAATCTTCCTAGGATGAGGGTCAAGAATAGCCAGGCCTTACCATCAATGCTGCAAAGATACAGTGATGATCTCGAGGCTGAATATAAGGGTCACAGCCCAAGACCAGCTCCCAAAGGGCACCAAGGACCTTTGTCTGCTTTTGATCAGAGCTGTAGTCCCAGGGCTTGGAACAGGGCCTGGCATGAAGTAAGTGCTCAGGAAACACCTACCGCATCAAGGCTAAACAAATGCATGGCGGCTATTTGAATAAAGATCCAGTCTTCTGCCACATGGAATCTTCAGTCAGCGGCTGGCAGCTGGCCGCCCTTGGACTGAAAGCAGCTTGCCGCTACATTTGGTTTGGACTGTTCAGTGTTTTTGTAAAAAAATGTATAATTCATGGCCAATGTTTAAACACCAGGAGCTCTTACTGCAAAATCTGCCATCCCTGGCTTCTGTGGAAGAATGTGGCTGGCAACCTCGGGCCCACCCCCGCCAGGGCAGTGCACTGATGAGGGAGCGATGAAGGGCTGTCCACCGGGAGGGCCAAGTCCTGCCCAGGCTCCGGCCACACCAGTTGCGTTTGTGAATTCTCCAGCTCCATGGTGCAACGGACATCTCTGCTCCTCTCTGTGGCTGCTGCAGGCTGGCTGCTGGCTGGCCCAGGAGTGGGGGGCACTTAACAGTCTCCAGGACTCCCCAGTCTGTGAGGCCAGAGCCCCCAGTGGACGAGTGCACCTCTCTCTTCTCAGGGAGCATGGCTTTGCAGGGCGTTTGTCTGCTGCGTGATTTGTGAGGACGTGTCGGCCCACAGCACTGGTGTCCTCGCCGCCAGCAGCACCTCCCCCCTGCTTGAAGACCAATTTGCAAACCTTGCTCTCAACTCTGTCCCAAGTGACCAGAGACCCCAGCCCCGAGGCACTGCTGAGAACTGGGTTGGATACATCCCCATGACCTGCATGGCTCCTTAGTGACACAGTAAATGACATCCAGAAGGAGAGAAGGAGAGAGGAAGAGAAGCAGGGGAGAGGAGGCAGAGGGAAGACGGGTCAGCTGATCACTTTCTGGGTACTTCCTATATGCCAGGAGCCTGCTAGGCGCATGTTACAACTTACCTCAATCACTTCTCACAACGAAAAGGTAGGTACTACCACCCCCAATGCCCAGAGAGGGAAACTGAGGCTCAGAGTTTTTTGTTTTTTGTTTTTTGTTTTTTTACCTGCCCAAGTTCCTTCAGCAGGACAAGCAAGCCCAGGTCTTCTAACCATAACCCTGGGCTATTTCCAGCCCCCATTTCTGGAAGGGTGGGCAAGAGTATACTGAAGTGGGAGCAATGCCACTGCAGACAATTCCACTCGGCACGGGGAGCGGTGGGAGGGCCCACGGTCTGCCCAGGTAGTACAGAGACGCAGGCTGGCACTAGTTAGCAACACACGGGACCGGAGCTAGTCAGTCACCACTCATCGCTCCTTCAGCGTGGTTACTTCTTGATCGGTATGATGCAGACTCATTCACTGATTCATTCATCATCTACAGTACAGCAAGGCAGTTACATGAAAAGCACAGATTCTGAAATACATGTGCTCAGGTCTGACGTTGGCCAAATCATTTTGCTTCCGTGTGCCTCCGTTTCTCATCTGTAAAAGGATTCTTGTCAACGAGATAACTGGCACGTAGTAAGCAGGCCCATCTCATGCTCAGTTTTACTCCTCATTCATACATTCATGCAGTCATGTGTCCAATGAGCACTGACATCCTGCCTATGAGACGATTTTGTGACCCTACTCAAAAGGGGCGAGTGTTGATCCTAAGCTCCTGGGGCACCGTCTTCCTGTTCTCTGGTCCCTCTCCCTGCTCATTTTCTCTTTCTCAAGTTTCTCTCCCTCCCTCCAGGCCCTTCATAAATAATGAGGGACCCAGGAGCCCATCCTAGGACTTGGGCTGAAGCAGCAGGGACCAAATGTGTTCCCAGGGCCACACCAGCCCAACTTCTGGTCTTGCCAAGTTGATATCTCCATCCCTAATATCTACGGGTCTGTGTTCTTTTCACAATAGGCCTGATACAGGAACAACCCTAAGCACCCATCGGTGAGTGAATGGGTAACAAAGATGTGCTGTGCATATACGATGCAATATTATTCAGCCATAATAAAGAAGGACAGCCGCCGTTTGTGACAACATGGATAGACTTGAGGACATTCTGCTAAATGAAATAAGTCAGACAGAAAAAGACAAACACCGTAGGATGTCGCTGCTACGTGAAATCTAAGCAAGCCAAACTCATTAAAAACAAAGACTAAAATGGCGGCCAGCACGGGCTGCAGGTGGAAGGTAGGAGAAATGGGGAGACGGGGATCAAAGGGGAGCAACGTCCAGCTATAAACTGAATAAGCTCCAGAGACCTAATGTATCTCATGGCGATTATAGTTAATAACACCGCATTATACACCTGAAATTTACCAAGATAGATCTTAAATGTTCTTACCACAAAAAAGATATATTAATTCTATGACATGATGCAAGTGTTAGCTATCACTACAGTGATAATCATTTCTCAATATATAAGTGCATCAGTTTGATATATTATACACCTTAAATTTACACAGTGTTATATGTCCATTATATCCCAATAGAGCTAGAAAAAAAAACTGAGTGTAAAGATAAAGTAATACTGGCAAAAGGAGGCTAACAGGATGCTGCTAAAGAAATCAATTGTTGCTTCTCTGCCTTAAATGATTTCCCAGAGTCCTTTAACTTGTTCTTTTATAAGTGGTATCGTGTCTCCAAATGAGTCTGTAGCCTGTGCACTGGCATCATTACCAGTCAGAATGGTCCCCTTGTAGAACACTAACAGGGCCTCTAAATCACTATCTACACAATCAGCAGAAGAGACGGTACCTTCCCATCTGTAGATACGACTGCTTTGTTTGAAAACATAGCAGTAACCCTCCCCCACCCCCAGCCATCTCTAAGAGATAACAAAGCAGAAGCAGACGAGTTACACTCGCCATCCCCGACCTGTCGGCCAACCAGCTAGACGTCTGAGAGAGGCTTCCCCAGATCCAGCAGTCATTACTGGAAGGTCTTAATTGGCTTTCGAGATTTTGCACAGCACCGCGAATTTGGATAATCGAGTTTGGAAAAAAAAGTGTAATCAAGCTGATTTATCCACAATCATCTCCCCCTATTATCCTCCTTGTTACCCCTTCTCTGCAATTACTTGCATGAAAAACTTTTATGTAATAGAGACATGCAGGCGAAGGCAGCGGGTCCCCTGAATCCTGCAGTGAGCAAGGGGCTCCGCTCTTCCCAAGGACCCCGGGCACCTCCAGGAGATGGCCCTGGGCAGGCTGACCTCAAGGCGGGTGGTGTAAATGTGGCATCAGTGCCCAATGAGCCTCTGCTCCAAAGCTAGTGTTCCATGAACCCTCACTTGGAAACTCACAGTCATCAACCTCCAAGAGAGGACTGGCTCCCTGTCAGGTCAACAAGTGGACACAGCTGACCACCACCAAGTGCCTTCCAAAGCAAGCCAAAATTCCACAGTGAAAAAACCATCTATTGACGGTTGCTAGGGGCTGTGACACGTGAACTGCAATTCCCCTCCCTGTGTCAGTAGTAATTTAAAACAGTACCCTACCATCCAGCATTCTTGAGCCACACATTGTTCTGGACATTCTCCATGCACCACCTATCTCTTCAACCTCACAAACCCTACGGAGTATTACCGTCACTACCCCACTTTACAGATGGTCCAACTGAGGCTCTCAGAGGCCGCACTGTCTCAGTGGAGCCAGATCTCAGAGCTTCCAAGCCTGTGCTCATACTCACTAAGCGGTCCTGACTCAACAAAGGGAAGGTGGAGACAGAAGGGTCTATGTTCACATCAAAGGATCAGCTGATCTTTTTTTGGGGGAGGGGGAGGTTGGGCAGAAACAGGAAGACTGTAAGGAAACTGAAAGGAAGCCACTCACAGATGGAAGCTGGTAGGGCCATCCTGATCTGAGGCAGTGCCTGGAGGAAAGTCCACGGGTGGACGTCCTGGTCTCACCTGGGCCACCAGGTGCCTCATGGCGTTCCAGATGGTACCTGTGTCTCTAAACCTCAGTTTCTCCATTTGTAAACTGCTTGGGTGGCCTCTATGCAATGCCCGTGGCTTCTAGGGTTTGAAGGGCTTCTACTGTGAGAACAGAGCAGAGCAAGACAGCCCTGGGGCAGCGCTTCTCAATCCCTGCTGCACAGGACACTCACTCAGACACTTTCAGAAGTATCACTGCCCTTGCCCTGCCCCGAACCAAACAAGTTCGAATCCCTGGGCCTCCAGGGTGCAGTGCCCCTGCTCTGGGGTCAACAGGCCACTTCTCTTTTCACTTCTGTTCTTTCCTCTTTTATGTGGATTTTCCCTTTGATTTTGTCCTTACCTCTCTCATTCCTTTCCCTGCTGAATGAATCAAAAATGGTCCTTTTTAAAATGTGACAAGGAATCCAGAGGATCTGACATCAAGAAACATGTGCTTGTTTTATGATCTGCCCACGAATCCTACTTTACAGGGATTCCCCCTCCGAAGACCTCGTCGGCTGTGGGCTGAGCCGGTGGGCAGCACTCTCTGGCTGTGCCACCTGGCGTTGGCCGAGATTAGCCTGGGCCACCAGCAGGCCCCTCAGCCTCGGACCACTCCCATGGGCAGCATCAAGAACCGTTGGGATATGGGAAGAGAGACGATTCCATTCTAGCCCTGAACTTGGAGGCACAAGTCCTGAGCAGGTGCAAAGAGTTTAATAAAGGCCTGTTGAGCCTGAAGCGGTGCCAGGCACCGGGATCCAGAGTGAATGAGGCACAGCCCGTGTCCCAAGGCGCCCAGTGTGGCTGCTGGGGGGGGGAGGGGGGAGGGAGACATAAGCCTACAAACCAGCTGTACTTCCTCCACTTTCAAAGGCAGTTCAAAGATTCCCATGATTCGACTGATCCCACCCGGACAATCCGAGATAATCTCTTCATCTCCGGGGAAGCCGACGAGCAACCTTAGTCACCTCATTCCAAACCAGCCCTCCCACTCCTCCTCCGCCACACTTTCCCCGCTGTGCGTCACCATCAACAGACTAGATATTTTTATTTGCAGGCTTCCCTATCACCTCTCTCACCAGATTGGCAGACCGGCCCGATGGGGGCAGGGACTTGATCCGTTTTGTCACTGCTATGTCTCTGGGGTCCTAAGTTGTGCCTGAAGTCTAACAGGGGCTCAAAAGAACTTGTTGAGGAATGGAGGTTCCCTTTCCATAATTTCTGAGAAAAAAAACCTCACACATATATTTACTGATATCCCCTCCCTCCCACGAATGGTCTGTAATTCTATTTCTGGCTGCAGGAGAGAGGTGTAGAAAATGAGTTCAGGGTCACACACACACACACACACACACACACACACACACACACCAAACACACCAGACATCTGGGAAGGCTGAGCCCAACCAGGATGACCAAGGGCAGAGAGATCTGGATACAGACTCCACCCGGGCTGTGTGACGCTGTGAGAGTCTGACGATTTGATTCTGCCCCTTTCCCCACTCTGACATCTACGAGGCAGGAAAGATCCACCAGCTCCACTTGTGGAAATTTAAAGTCAGTTGGTTATCGCGGACATGCTCAGCTCAGCTGGACAACAGATTTCCAACAATCTCAGGCAACACAGCTGAGACCCTGAAGGCAGATGGGGACATCAGCCATCTTCTGTCAAGGGGGCCCCTGGGGTCAAGTGCCTTACAGAAGTGGAGACTAATGCCACGTTTCACAGCTGAGGTTCAGAGAGTTTAAGTGATTGGACAGCAGCCCCACAGCCAGTGAAGCGGCAGCGGGGTCTCGAACCCAGGGCTGTCTGACTTCCAGCCCGTGAGCGCTTCCCAGCAGCCCACACCACCTCCAGACCTGCAGAGAACCAGTGTCCGCGTGTGCACACAGATGCGCTTGGCTTCTTGCTGTCCCTGGGAGAAGGGGAGACTCTACCACCAGAGTCCCCAGGTCGTACACGTAGGCATCAAAGGGTCAGCTGCTGACCCGAAAACAGACAAAGGAGGCAGAAAGAGCTTCTCCAAGGCAGGCACTGAAGTCCCCCGCCACTGAACTCCTACACTTACAGACTCTGGAGGAGCTGTTGCTAAAACCCAAGACAGCAGAACCGTAGCATCGGCGGCCCTTAGAGGAACAGACTTTAGTTATCAGCTGCTCACTAGCTGACCTGGAAGATCTCAGTGTCCTCCCGTGTCCAACAGAGACAACTGGGGTACCGAATCCCATGGTGGGGGTGGGGACGGTCAGGGGGAGAGGGGGAAGGGAAGGGGCTGTGACTCCCAGTGCCTGGCAGCCAGGGAGAGCCCTAGGCAGGGTGAGCCATCCGTCGATGCTCTAGCTGTTGTTTCACCAGGTTTCAACTCCTCCCCCTCCATTTAAAACTCCTCTCCGGGGGTGCCTGGGTGGCTCAGTCAGTTAAGCATCCCACTCCTGACTTCAGCTCACATCATGATCTCGCTTCCGAAGTCTGAACCCCTCATCAGGCTCTGTGCTGACAGTGTAGAGCCTGCTTGGGATTGTCTCCCTCTCTCTCTCTCCTTCCCACTCTCTCTCTCTGCTCCCCTGCTTGCTTTCTATCTCTCGCAAAAATAAATTTTAACAAAATATGCTTTAAAAATCCTCTCCAGAATTCAGCCCTCATGGCTAACCAGTGGTTCCCACCAACCAAGCAGTCCGAACCTGGTCAGAGAGCTCCACTCATTTTAAAGCTCTTTCATTCAAGGAACTGCACCGTCTTCTTCCTGACATCCCCCGTGCTGCCCTGGGGCGGTCCCCAGGACGGTCCACACCTGGGCAGGGTCTGGCTAAGCATCCACAACTGTATCTTCTGCTCCCCACAGCCCAGGGTCAGCAAGCCTGTCACTGCCTGGTGGCGAGAGGAGTAGGAGACCCCATGGTGGGGGGTCCAGAGCCCTACCCCCTACTCTGAGAACGCTCACACCACCAGGCAGGCCATCCACTGGGCATCCGCTGTGGGCCAGTCCCAGGGTCACTGCTGGGGGAGGAGCACCAAATAAGGCAGACACAGACCCTATGAGTCCTTGGGTCCAAAAGCAGAAGACGGGCAGTCAGACGAGAGCCACGTAGTTTGGTGAGCATGGTGATGGGGGAGAAGGGGTGCTGTCCGTCTTACAGGCCCAGGTGAAGCTCCCCAGAGAAAGTAAGAGCTCAGGCGGGGCCTGGAAACCAGACCAGGTTGGGAGCGGGCGTGGGAGAGGGAGCCTGGAAAAAGTGCTCCAGCAAAGAAGGGCTACGAAGCAATTTAGCACCCTCTAGATCTGGAGAGCCTACTGCCATCGATAGCGTATAAAGCATAATCAATTTTAAAAAGCATATAAGGCATAATTAATTTTTTTAAAAATAGCCTCTAGGAAGCCCACAGGCCTTACTTGGTCTTTTGAACGCACAGTGCCTTTCCAGCCTGGCCTCGGCAGCTGCTGGCTCTGGCTGAAGTGAGCTGCGAGGCTTCCCGTGTAATCCTGTTAGCGTTGACCTTGTTTGTCTCAAACTCATCATTCCTGCCAAGAGTTTTATGAATCTTGATTCTATTAGCCTACATATTAGACTCCCATCCCGGTCTTGTGTCAGGCACAAATTTGATAAGCTCACGGTCTATGTCTTTATCCAATTGCTGCTAAAATCTTGGACAGAGGAGGTCCAAGGCAGTGCCCCTGATGCGCAGCCATTGCCAGCGTTCCCCAGACGAGCCGCGTGTTCAGCCTCCAAGTGCCAGAGCAGCCAGACGCCAGTCTTCTGCTGGGCTCAAGGGGGACCCTCGCTCAGTAATAAGAACTGTAATACCTTGCTCAGCCAGAGCTCCACTATCAACATCATCCCTGTATAAGAACCAGCCGGCAATTTCAAAAACCTCCAGGCATGTAACACGTGCAAGAACTAAAACCCAGGAGAGCTACTCAGACCCTCCAGTAAAACCTATTCACTCTTATTTTACACACTATTCTAATAAGGTGACTATCTCCTTTCAAGGCCTGTTGCAGATCAGCAGCTGCAAATTGTAGCAGAAATACAACTTGCTTGAAGTAAACATACTGGCTATAACCTCTTACATACAGAGTAAAGCATTTAAACTATGAGAAACAAACCACAATTCTTAAAGCCCCCCAGTTACTGCATGGGAAAGATGCCTTCCTTACCTCTCAGGACACCAAAAAGGAATCATAGGACCAACTAAAGGCCATTGATTGCCATCAGTAAATTATGTTTGTCATTCTTTGTTTTATAACAAAGGTAACAACCTTTTTTAGGGGCACCTGGGTGGCTCAGTTAAGTGTCTTAGCTTTGTTTCAATTTTTTTAATGTTTGGGATTTTTTTGAGAGAACAAGAGAGGGGGAGGGGCAAAGAGAGGGGGAGACATAGAATCTGAAGCAGGCTCCAGGCTCTGAGCTGTCAGCACAGAGCCCAACACAGATCTTGAACTCATGGACCTCCAGATCATGACCTGAGCCAAAGTCAAAGCATTAGACTCTTGATCTCAGCTCAGGTCATGATCTTACAGTTCATGGATTGAGCCCTGCACTGGGCTCTGTGTTGACAGCATGGAGCTTGCTTGGGATTTTCTCTTTCCCTCTCTCTCTGCCCCTCCCTTGTTCACTCTTCACTCTCTCTCAAAACAAATAAAGAAAAAAGTTTAGAATAATGGTAACAAGTTTTTTTTAATGTGTAATACAAGTTACTAGCAGTGTGGGTAAACATTTATTCATTCAGATGCACAAGCAGGTTGAAATGGAATGCCGGAAAGGCCCTGTCCAACACCAGTGACCCCCAACAGGCAAGGTTCCTGCACTTACCGAGCTTACAACCTGCTGAGTGGGGACAAGAAAGATGCCAATACATAATGTACAGCATCAGTTCAGATTAAAATAAATACTATTCAAAAACTATTCAAAAATGGAGGATAAGCTAATACAGTATGATGGGGCATGAGACACTGAATAAAATGTTCAGTAAACATTTCTCTAGCAAGGGATACTTGAGCAGGAAGGATGAGAAGAACCAGCCAAATAAGGCACCAGAAAGAGGAGTGTAAACAGGTACAATCTTTCTGCTAGTAGGAGGAAGTAGAAGGAAAAAAAGAAGCTTTATCCCAGAAATTTCTCATTCAGGAATGAAGTTTAAGAATACAATCAGAGATGTAGACAGCAACACATTAGCCAGGATGTTCAACACAGTGTTGTTTACATCAGCTAAAACCCAGAGATGCCCTGCTAATGACCAACACCAGCAAGCTGACTATATTCAATTATGTGCCTTCATTTGATGTATTATAGCTGTAGAGGAGAAAAAAAGAATTTCCCATCTTCTGAGTTCATGACTGGACCCCTATAATAAAAGACAGATTGGGGCACCTGGGTGGCTCAGTCAGTTAAGTGTCCAACTTCAGCTCAGGTCACGATCTCATGGTTCATGGGTTCAACCCCTATGTCAGCCTCTGTGTTGAATGCTTGCTTAAGGCCTGGAGCCTGCTTCAGATTCTGTGTCTCCTTCTCTCTCTGCCCCTCACCAAGTCGTGCTCTGTCTCACTCTGTCTCTCAAAAATAAATAAATGTAAAAAAAATTTTTTAAACAAAAAAAACAGATTAAGAGAAACAAAGAAGAGTTTATTAACATGTATACCATACAGTTGCATGGAAGCTACCCAAGGAAAAATGAGTAACTCAAAGCAGTGGCTTAGAACTCCAGCTTGTACAGCATCCCCAGTAAAAGAAAATAAATTTGTGGAGAAATGACAGGACAAAGGAGGAATTTTAGCACTTCCAAGGGTAGCTCACTGTGGGAAGGTCAATATATCAGAGGAAATTAATGACACATAAAAGCTAGTCAGTGAAGTTTGTTATCCAAATTATTCTGGTACCATCTCCAGACTGATAGAGTCCAAAGTTGTCTCTGGTGACCAACTTCTGTCCTTCCTGACACAGGAGGAGAGACACTCTTGAAAATTTATGTTCCACTTGTAGGCAAGGCAGGGGAAGACAGGGAACCTTCCTCATTTGCCTCCTCTTGACTGCCTTTAGCTCAAAATAATCCTTATGCCAAAATGGCATATTTTGGGGTAGTATATTCTGCCAACCTTCACAACTTTTATAAAAGCAAGTTGGGAATGAATATTTATTGGCATAAGGAGAATATCAAGGATATGATGCCAAGTGGAAAAGGTATGCTACAACACTGTCTTTCAGACAAGGCACACCTTTTGTGTAAAAAAAGTACTGGAGAATAAAAACTTAAAGAATGCAGACCAAAACGTTAACTGTGGTTTTCTCTGGCTAGTGGAATCAGAAATAATTTCACTTTCTTCCCATTTTTCTCTCTGTATTGTAGAAGTTTCCTTCACTGAGCCTACAATTGTTTTATAATTTTAAAACATTGCTTATTTAGAATATAAGGAAAAAATTATAACAAAGATAGCTTTCTTAAAAATCTGTGGTTCTCAAAGAGGTAAGCTTCAGCTCAGAAGTAATGCTCAGAGGGTCTACGCCTTGGGAAATAGGCCTGACCCCACTGAGGACCCCTCACAAGAAGGTTGTGAACAGTCAGCTGTGGGCATGGGCCCTGACAGTGATGGAGACCTGGCAGACCATGGTGTGTGTCTGGACATTCAATCAAACACACACATGGCCACGCTAATTATACTGTCACCTTTGCCACCTCCCTGCTCAGTTCTACCCTGCAAAGCCTCTAAATGACAGAGCCCAGTGGGAGAAGAGGAGTCACCCTTCCTGGAGAGCTGACAGAATCACGAACCCACAGGGTATCTCGTTGTAGTGCCTGGACTTCTCCTCATTGCATTTCTTCCTGGGGAGGAAACGTTGTCCAACTTGAGGGACCCATGGCTTCCCCAACTTCTCCTCTGGGCTTCTCTGTACATCTACAGGGCAAGCCTTGACCTCATCTTCCTGTCTGTAGGCCCAGGAGATCCCAACTGGAAGAGTTCCTTCCTCTGGTAGGCAGAGTGTCATCTGAAGTCACCTCACTACAGCTACCTCTTCCGCTCACTACTCCTGAGCACCTGCTATGTGGCAGACACATCAGCGGTGGGAAGGAGAGGGGTGAGCCCAAAAGCGAAAGTCCTCCTCTCAAGATGCTTGTGGTGGAGCAAGGCAAATGCTTCTATAACCTAAGGCCACCCAGAGAAACTATATCTGGACTCATTTATATCTGACATTGATTTGGACTTAGGACTTGACTCCGTTCAGTGTGAAATCAAATGCGGCTCACTCCAGAGTGAGACCTGCTCTCTGATCTCCTGTGAGCAGGGGCTCATGATTTCCAACACAGCCAGCAGAAAAACCCAGAGTGCTTTGCAAAAGACCGCTGAAACAAACAAACAAACAAATGACAGTGGGAATGCTTCTTTCTGGAGGACAACCTTCACAAAGTTCTGGTTGTTTTTTTTTCAAACTTGAAATAATTAAATTTAATGCAAAAAGTATTCAACCTACCTTTAGATTCTCTGAGAAGGGAAAAAGAAAACCCTCAGGCAGTAATTCTAAGTGCTGACAAAGCAGGAGGGCAATTGTTTAAAACACTGCTCTCCTGGCTTAATTCAAAGCAGGCAGCTCACGTTCTTGAGAGGAAAATGAAAAGCATGATTCACATTTTAGGCATAAAGTACACAGATAATTAATCAAGGCTCTTGATGCTTTTTATGTTGGCTGTTCCTAAAGCAGCACTGTTTTCCCATACTGCCTGCTGATATCCAGGGAAGGTTCCCCTTGTTCCAGAAAGAAACAAGGATTATGGTAAATGAAGACAGGTTTGCCTTATTAACACTTGGTTCTCACAGGCAAGATGGGGCCAAAATAAGGGTAGGGAAAGTTCTAGATGAACCCCAACCATTATGATGACAATGGCTTATAGTTATGGAGTGCTCCCTGCATGCCAGGCATCACCCTACTAGCATTTATTCTCTGACAATTTCCAAGAGGTACGATTGTTCTTCCCACTTTGCAGATTCGTAAACTGAGGAAGGAGAGGTTGAAGGATCCAAGCAGAGGTGGAACAGCGTCTGATGTCCCCGGCTCCATATCCTGGGATCCTCCACACTATGCTCAATTACTTCTCAACATGGGTTTGTCACAACCAAAATCCATGGCAGGCAAGGTGCACAGGAGGCCAGAGTGTGGGTGCCTGGGGACAAAGAGATCACCCCCCACCCAACCCCAGCAAGACAGCAATGGGAACAAAGAGCTATGGGAGCCAGGCAGGCCTGGACTCCCATTCTCCCTCTGCCACCTAGAGGCAAATGACCACAGAGACATCACTGACCCCACCCTGCACTTCCCCTCCCCAAAAAGTGAGAAATAACAGCCTTCACTTCATGCTGTTGTCAGAAGGACTAGATGGGCGCCTTGCACACAAAATCTCTGAAACTCACCTGCGCGCCCAGTGAGAATTGAGGATGGCTATTTCTGAATTTCCGTAAAGCAATAAAACTGCCTTTCTTTTAAACATCCTATATTCTGGCCATTTCACTGATTTACAAAGAGAACTCTCCAGGTCATCCGAAACCGTGATGTGGAACAATAACAGGTAGGCTATATTTTGCAAAACCGATTTGACAATGAACAATGTAGTCAGTGAAATTATTAGACTGTCTGGTCTCAGGCTACCCCGTTGAACTTTTTTTTGCAAAGGTAAATATACTCTCTGATGTTGAATAATGTATCTCTTAATATCCCCATTAATGAGGCCATACTCAGCATGAATATTCTGATGTGAGGCATGAATTTTTACTTTTCAGATTTTCTTAAAATGAATTAAATGGGCTTAGCATAATCATAATATTGTTTTGAAAAAAAGAACTTTACCTGGCACAGGGGAAGCATTCCAAAGGAAGAAGCTATTGCTCCTGCAAAATCAAATCAAAAGGCAGGCCCCAGGGCTGGAGAGCCAGGGGCAAGGTCTGCACCAGGAGGGCACAGCTGGAGGGCACAGCTGGCCCCAGGCAAGGCTGCTCTCTAATGTCCTCTCCTCCATTTTGCGCCCCATCTCTGGGTTCTACTCTTCCCACCCGAACCCCAACTCCACTGGACCCCCGAACTCCTGGCAAGCCCTCCTGCTCTGCCAATCCTCCATGCCCGGAAGACTGGCCCCGCTGCATCTCGATCTCCAAGGACCCTGCTCTCCCCCGGTGATGTGACCCTGGAGGGAGATGGGCGTGTGGCACTCTCAGGCTCCTGCTCCCGGGCCGGCTCAGGATCTCGCCCAACGGGACACAGCCAATGCACAGTCAATGGTCCTGAAGGCACAGAGGTGATTCCTACACCACCGTAAGTGAGGGGAGTGGAGTTTCCACCTCCCCAAGTCATCCATTTCTGTTCCCAGGACAAGGGAACTGGACTGAGGAAAGTGATGTGTCACCATCCGCAGAAATCCTGCCCAAAGCACAGGCTTTCTCAGTGTCACAGGGCTGCCCTCCAGTTTTCGAAGCTGGGCTTTCTAAAGAAAACCCCTCCAGAAACACCTGCCCCTGAACTTCAGGTTCATCCCTTTTCCTGATACTTAAAACGATGTCCACAGGCAACTTCAGGTCAAAGAGACCGTGAGGAGAGGACAGCGCTCGAAGGCAGGACTCACCTGTCACCTTGCGTGCTCCAGGCCTGTGGACTCGGCTCTCCTCCGCGGGCTGCAGAAGGGTGGCGAGTGCCTGGAGGACTGTCAGGACTTGTTTTCACGCTTTATGGACACTGAGTATGTCTAGGGTATATGATGTGTTGGTGTGACACACTTAAATACTAGAAAAGGGTTACTGCCGTAGTGTTAACACCTCCATCCTGGGACTTTACCACCATTGATTCTGTTGGGATGAGAATGGAGATCTGCTCTCTCACAGGGAGCCTGGCTGGCTCCATTGGCTAAGTGTTCAACTCTTGATTTTTGCTCAGGTCATGATCCTGCAGTTCACGAGTTCAAGCACCACATCAAGCTGACAGTGCACAGTCTGCTTGGGATTCTCTCTCTCTCTCTCTCTCTCTCTCTCTGCCCGCTCCCCTCCCCCCCACCCCCGCTCATTCTCTTTCTCTCTCTCTCTCAAAATAAATAAATGTAACAAAATATTTACTCTTTTCGCAACTTTCGGATACATAGCACAGTACTGTTAATTACAGCCACCATGCCGTACGTTAGATTTCTAGAACTTACTCATCTGATACGTGGACGCGGTGGGGGGAAAAAAGAGATGCTGGGATTTCCTTTTGAGCAGGAGTTTGTTCTGATAAAAGGCAGCGCTCCTCACTACCTGCCCTACAGAGGCCGGCTGGAAACTGGGCCGCATTCACATGATCCCACCAGGATTTCTGAAAGGATGAGCCCAAACTGCAGAACTGACGTCTCGGGAGGAGCAAAGGAAGTCACCTGCTACGGCAGCCTGTGTGGGGCCAGGAGGCAAGAGATGGAGGGTCTAGACTCAGCTCTGCCCCTGAACAAGGAGGACTGGAGTAAGGTCCTCTGGGAAACAAGGCAAAGGGAGACGCCTGAGACCACGCCCAGAGCCAGGTCAGGCCAGACACCGGGCATAATATAATTCACTCGGCGGTGCCTTCCAGTAAAATGCCAACATTCCATTTGCTGGCTGTGTATCCGTCCCTTCATGCCCGTGATTTCACAGAGGCTGTCAGGGTCACTTCATTACCAGAGAGCCTCACTGCCAGTCCCTTCTCTTCCCCACCCCCACCCAAATCTGCCGTGAAGCGTTCCAACTCATAACATATTCCATTTAAATGTTTCACGGAAAGCACTTTCATCTTGCTTATTAACAGTGTGACCCTGGGCACATTCTTTAACCTCTCTAAGCCGTGGTTTTCTCATCAAAAAATATGAAAAATTATCAAGTTCTTATCTCACAGAACTGTGTGAAGGCTCAAGAAGCAAAGTGCCTCGCGTATAGTAAGTGGTCAATAAATATTAGTCATCATTGTCATCATCATTGTCATCGTCCCTGGAGCCAAACCACCAGTTTGCTACTTCCAGCAATCAGTAAAGGATCGTTTGTGTTTGGAAACAATCAAAGCAAGGATCTGTGTTTCATAGGGTTTTTCATGAATAAGTTGTTCATATTTTATTTTTTTATTTTTTTTAACATTTATTTATTATTAAGAGACAGAGCATGAGCATGGGAGGAGCAGAGAGAGGGGGAGACACAGAATCTGAAGCTGTCAGCACAGAGCCTGACGCGGGGCTCAAACTCACAAACCATGAGATCATGACCTGAGCTGAAGTTGAGCGCTTAATCAACTGAGCCACCCAGGCGCCCCTAGCTGTTCCTATTTCTAAAGCCCAATTTAATATGTTCTCGTTACATGACTGAAAATCTTTTCATTGGTCCACAAAACTGAATTAAAGCACAACACATTCAGGAACCAAGTATTTCTATCATTAAATAAAAAGATAAATGGGGGCCTTTTGGATAATGCTGTCGTCTATATTACATATATTCATCCAGGGCTGATATGCTCAGACAAGGTAACAGAGAGAAGCAAATTTTGAGGCAAGTCTTAGAAAATAAGTAGGATTTTAGGGGCACCTGGGTGGCTCAGTCGGTTAAGCGCCCGACTTCGGCTCAGGTCATGATCTTACGGTTCATGGGTTCGAGCCCTGCATCGGGCTCTGTGCTGACAGCTCAGAGCCTGGAACCTGTTTCAGATTCTGTGTCTCCTTCTCTCTCTGCTCATGCTCTGTCTCTCTCTGTGTCTTGCAAAAATAAATAAAATGTTCAAAAACTTTTAATTAAAAAAAATAGATAGTATTTTAGATACAATACACAAAGGAGAGGCCACTTGAATGATGACTCCAAAAACCATAAAAATATTCACAGGTAAAAGTAAGAATCACTGGATTTTTAAAATATAATTTTACATATTAAAAATCATAAATACTGTATCCAAGAAAAAATTATAAAATCTATTTAAAGAGACATCTTGTTTGAGATGGCAGATTGAACCCATTCATTTTGTCTCTCTTCCCCTCTCAGAAAACACAACTGAAAAGAAAGAGAACATTAAGAAATCCATAGCCAGGCTTAGGAGCCTCTAGGGATACCCATCAGTAAAGCAGAATGGGGTGGGGGGGGAGAGGCCGGGGAGAGGAACCATGGAAAAGAGAAAGCAAATGGAAATAAAATCCTGGATAATACAACAAACATGACACCGCCGCACCCCCCCCCGCCCCCCCCCCCCGGGAAAAGGAGTGTAGCTGGAGAAGGAAACCCAAAATTCTGTGTACAAATTCCCTTCAAATTACTGGGTAAGTCTGACATTGCAGTGTGCAGGATGACACTCCAAGGATCCCGCTGGAAAGTAACAGCCACTGTCTGAAAGTAAAACAGAAGTTTCAGGGGGGAGCCAGTGCCAGGAGATAAGTTTGGAGTTGAAATTTTTCCAAGTTAGACTTTCTACTGAAACCTCAGAAGAGCCAAAGTATAGTAATAAAAAGCACCCCCTAGAACTAAAGGCTGTACCTTAGGATCAAAGGCAAAACCAAGATAGACTTACACAAACATAGCCTAGAACCAAGATTCTAAAGATGAAGGTGACCCAAAAATAAATTAACTTTGTGCAAGAACAAACCTCAACACTCTTTGGGAGACAATAATGATCTATCTTCTCTACAGTGTATGATTTATTATCTCCAGTATGCAATAAAAAATTACTACACATACAAAAGAAGCAGTAAAATGTGGTCCATAATCAACAGGAAAAAAATCAGAACCATAGATCACCTTGATGTTATAATTAGCAAAAAAACCTTTATGTTATAAATACATTAAAAGATTATAGGGAAAGATGAATAGAATGAACAAGTGGAAAACATCAGCAAAGAAACAAAAACTGTAAAAAAGAATCAAATGGAAATTCTAAACTGGAAAAAAATGAACTAAGTTTTATTACATGGGCTTAGCAGTAGAATAAACATAGCAGAAAATAAAGAATTGGTGAATTTGGAGATACCTCAATAGAAATTACCTTAACTGGAGCCACAGGGAAGAAAGATAACAAAAATGAAGTAGAACACAGCATCCAAGACTGTGGAATATTATAAGACTGTCTAATAAGGGTGCTTGGGTTAGTCTGTTAAGTGTCGGAATTCAGTTCAGCATGATCTTGCAGTTTGTGGGTTCGAGCCTTGCACCGGGTTCTGGACTGACAGCTCAGAGCCTGGAGCCTGTTTTCAATTCTGTGTCTCCCTCTCTCTCTGCCCCTCCCCCACTCACACTGTCTCTCAAAAATAAACATGTTTAATAAAAGTAAAATAAAATAAAACTGTCTAATATCAGTGTAATTGAAAAAACAAAAGAAGAGAGAAAATGGGGCAGAAAAAATATTTGAAAAAGTAATGTCTTATTAATATTTAACTGATGAAAGACATCAAACCATAGCTCTGAGAATCTCCATGAACCCACGCAGGAAATATATGAGACCAACCTAGACACATCATATCCAAATTTCTGGAGACAAAAGGTGAAGAGAAATTCTTAAAAGCAGCAGGAGGGAAAACACATGACATTCAGGAAAGCGACAGTAACAAAGGCAGCTGACTTCTCCTTAGAAAGAATGGAATCTACAATTCAACGCCATCTCAAAATTGCTGAAAGAAAACTATTAGCCTAGAATTCTACATCCAACAAAAGCATCTTTCAAAAATAAAGCAAAATAAAGATAATCCCAATAGAACAAAGGCCAAGAGAATTTATTTCTAGCAAACCTGCCTTACCAGAAAAGCTAAAGGAAGTTCTTCTGGCTGAAGGGATATAATCCTAAAGGAAAAAAACTAAATCTGAAAGAAATAATAAAGAACCTTGGGAATGCTAAGTATGTGGGTAAATATTTTCAGTGTAATTTTTATAAAGATAGATATTTAAGACAAAAACAAATGTTTTATGTGATTCATACACAGAAGTGAAACCTATGACAGTGTATCAAAGGCATAAGAGAAGAAATGAAAGTATGGTGTCATAATGTTTTTATGCTGTATTTTATGCTGTACTTGAAATGCATTTGAAATACTGACTTAATGGTGACAAGTAAAAAATGCATATTGTAATCTCTAGAAAAACTACTAAAATTTTTGAAGAGAATAGCTAAAAATACAATAAAGGAGACAAAATACAATATTAACAAATGTTAATCTAAAAGAAAAGAGGGGCACCTCGGTGGCTCAGTTGGTTAAGCGTCCAATTTCAGTTTAGGCCATGATCTTGCATTTCACGGGTTTGAGCCATACATTGGCCTCTGTAATGACAGCTCAGAGCCTGAAGCCTGCTTCAGCTTCTGTGTGTGCTTGTCTCTCTGTCTCTCTCTCTCTCTCTGCCCCTCCCTCACTCACATGCTGTCTCTCTCTCTCCCTCTCTCTCTCTCAAAAATAAATAAACATTAAAAATTTTAAGGAGGGCACCTGAGTGGCTCAGTTGGTTAAGTGTCTGGCTCTTGATTTCCGCTCAGATCATGACATCACAAGTTGGTGAGTTCAAGCCCTGCTTCAGGCTCTGAGCTGACAGCACAGAGCCTGCTTAGGATTCTCTCTCTTTCCCTCTCTCTCTGCCCCTTCCCCACTCTGGATCTCTCTCTTTCAAAATTAATAAATAAACATTAAAAAAAATTTTTAAGAGTAAAAAGGAACAAAAAAAAGGACAAATAAAAAACAAAGAAGATGGTAGACTTAAACTCAACCATATCAATAATTGCACTAAATGTAAGTGGCTTAACCACTTGAACTAAATGTCAGAGATTGGTCATATTGGATAAAATTAAGAGGTACAACTAAATGCTGCTTATAAGACACATACATTAAACATAAAAAAATACAGGTATGTTGGAAGTAAAAGGATGGGAAATATATTTTGTGCAGACATTAACCTCAAAAATAGACAATACAGCTAGCTATATCTAGTAATAGATAAAGTATACTTCAAGATAAGGAATATTAACACAAAGATGAAAATGTAATGATAAAAGATTTATCAGAGGGAGATAAAATTTAAGAATACTAACCTGAAATGTTGACATAGGAATTCTGACTCCAAATCACTAAAGGAAAAAAAGGAGGGCAGCAAAGAAAACTTAAACTATTCAGCTAAAAGCAAGAAATTAGGGTATAAGAAAGCAAAATGAAGCACCACAAAAAGAAAACAGAATAATCTGGCAGTGGTATGACAAAATATCAGTTACTTCTTTGAAAAATGTAAATGCTTTGATTACCATTTGAGGGGTAATGTATCTTCACATTAAAAAGACCAAGTTTGGGGCACGTGGCAGGCTCAGTTGGTAGATCATGCTACTCTTGATCTCAGGGTTGTGAGTTTGAACCTCATATTGGGTGCATAAGATTACTTTTTTAAAAAGACCAAATTAAGAAGAATGCATTTTTTATAGTAAGAATATAGAGGATTGAACAGTACAGTTAACTTGCTTTAATATATTTAGAGCTTTGTACCCATCAAACACAAACTATTCATTATGTTCAAGCTATATATAAATTTACAAAAAATTGACCAGGTATGTGGCCACACAGGAAATCAGAACAAATTATAAAACACAAAAATCGCACAAGCCACTCTCTTTGATTGATCTCAATACAATGAAATTACTGTATCATTATCTCCATATTGGAGACCAGGGACCTGAAGCACAAAGAGATAAAGCAACTTCCAAGTTCACCCAGACAGTAATAGAAGACTAGTGCTTTGAACTCAGGCATCCTGACTCTGGAGCTTGCAGTCTTACCTCTGTGCTATGGTTGTTCCCCGAGATGAGGGGCCATATACCTTAGGATTGAACTTGCAACAGAATTCACTTGCAATTCCATGGACATATGGGAGTTTATGTCTAGTAATGGCATCATGGATAAGACAATGTCTATTTCACAATTCAAAAACTATATAGTAGAAATTTAAACCCTCTACCTAACTCCACACATAAAAATAAATTTCCAATACATTAAAGATTTAAAATCAAAGAACAAAGCATAAAATACTAGACAATATAGAAAATTTCTATTTTAGATGAAAGACGAGTTTCTAAATAGGACAGAAATTCTGAAACCATAAAGGGAAAGACTGACAGAGTTAACTACATAAAAATTAAAATGTGCACAATAATAGAAATTGCAAAGAAATTTAAAAGTCAACTACAGTCACAGAGAAGATAGCTGCAACATATGAAAGAAAAGATTCATATCTATAAGGCATAAAGCACTCCTACACTTCGGTAAGATAAATTTAAAGATCCAATAAAAGCATGGATTAAGGGAAATGATATTCCACTAAAGAAATACAAATTGGCCCACAGACATATGAAAAGATGCTCAACATCATTCAATGTCAGGGAAATGCAAATCAAAACCACAATGAGATATCGCCACATACCTGTCCGAAGAGCTAAAATCAAAAACACAAGAAACAAGTGTTGGCAAGGATGTGAGAAAAGGAACCCTCGTCAACTGTTGGTGGGAATGCAAACTTGATGCAGCTGCTGTGGAAGGTTCCTTAAAATGTTTAAAACAGATCCAGTAATTGCACTACTGGGTATCTACCCAAGAAATATAAAAACACTAACCTAAAGGGATACATGCACGCCTGTGTTTATAGCAACATAATTTACAATAGCCAAATTATAGAAGCAACCCAGGTGTCAATCGATAGACGAATGGATGATAAAGATGTGGTATATGGATATGCGTGTGTGTGTATACATATGTGTGTATACATATACATACATAATGGAATATTATTCAACCCTTAAAAGAATGAAATCCTGCCGTTTGCAATCATGTGGCTGGAACTAGAGAGTATAATGCTAAGTGAAATAAGTCAGAGAAAGACAAATACCATCTGATTTCACACACAGGTGGAATTTAAGAAACAAGCAAAGGGGAAGAGAGAGAGAGACAAACTGAAAATCAGATGCTCAACTATAGAGAACAAACCAATGGTCACCAGAGGGAAGACCAGTGGGGAATGGGTGAAGTACGTGATGGGGATTAAGGAGGTCACTTGTCCTGAAAAGTACGGGGTGAGGTACGGAATTGCTGAGTCACTATATCGCGTACCTGAAACTAGTATAACACCCTATACTAACCACAGTGGAATTAAAATTAAACCTTAACTTACATTTTTTCACATCTATTTATTTTTGAAAGACAGAGAGAGACACAGAATGAGCAATGAGAGGGAGACACAGAATCTGAAGCAGGCTCCAGGCTCTGAGCTGTCAGCACAGAGCCCAATGCGGGGCTTGAACTCATTAGCTGTGAGATCATAACCTGAGCCGAAGTCGGACACTTAACCAGCTGAGCCACCCAGGCACGCCAAAACTAAAACTTAATTTTAAAAAGGAGATGAAAGTTGCCAACACATAAGAGAAAAGATGCAAATGTTATATTCTGCCCTATGGTACAAATATAAAACATTACCGACACCCAGCATTGGCCAGGATGTTGAAAAACAGAATGGAAGCATGTACAGCCGGGCATGGACCACTGGGCAATGTCCATCCGAATTTAAAACACACACGGTCTTTGACAGAGAAATTTCATTTGCGAAAGTTATCACAGCAATACTTGAATAGGAGCGCTACAGCGTGAGCACAATTGCAGTTTTGTTACAGCAAGACATGAAAACGTCCTAAAATTCCATGAATAGGTTAATATGATGAAATACCACACAGCTCTTAAAGAGAATCAAGTGGATCTAAATTAAGTAAAAAAAAATTTTTTTGTCTATGTAATTTATTGTTACTGTGTCTCAGTTTTTTATTAAACTTTTATTTATTTTATACTTACCTATATTTTTATTATGTATAAATATATAATATATACAAAATACATTTTATGTACACACACACACACACACACACACACACACAACTACAACTAAGCCCAACATGAATGAATGTCAGAAACACGTCAGGAAAAATAGTCCCACAGAAGAGTATACATTGTTTAAAAGTTTGACTTTAGGGGCAGCTAGGTGGCTCAGTCGGTTAAGCATCCAACTTCGGCTCAGGTCATGATCTCATAGTTCATGGGTTCGAGCCCTGTGTTGGGCTCTGTGCTGACGGCTCAGAGCCTGGAGCCTGCTTCAGATTCTGTGGCTTCCTCTCTCTCTGACCCTCCCTTGCTCACGCTCTCTCTCTCTCTCTCTCTCTCTCTCTCAAAAATAAATAAAACATTAAAAATACTAAAAAATAAATAAATAAAAGTTTGACTTTAAGAAGTGAAGGGAACGGAGCAGGCAGAGAGGTGAAGCAATCCTGAGAGCCTTACGCTTTTGCATTGTTTTAATTTTTCCAACTGTTTCATAATCTTAAAGAAAACGTCTAAGTGAAGAGATGCATTCATTCCCACTACATACATGCTCTTTTGTGTAAAATCCTTTTAAATATTTGCCCAAGTCAAACATGCTTCTCACAGGTTAACTCCAACGTCTATTTTTGTTAGTTCCTTTTTCCCTTTAACTATTACATCATAAAATGTTGCCATGTTTTTTCCTGACTTTCAAAATGATTATTTTAATAGACATTCAGTATCCACATGTCCATAATTTATCAAACTATTCTTCAAGTGTTGACTGTTGGACTTTTATTTCAGTTTCATTTGACAAATATATTTGCTTTGTATGGAATACAAACGTTAAAAAATTTTTTAGGGGTTATGTCCATTTACAAATCCACCTGCAGCCTCAGATCACATCTGTTTCACCACAGTCTTGCACATCTGGGCGTTAATCTTTACTTTCTGGTTTTCCTTTCGATGTTTTAGTTGGTGTTAAATACAGAAAGGTTGATCTTGACACATTTCCACTTCAAATATGTCTAAAGCAATCACAAAAAATCATCCAGGGCCCTGTCCAAGGAGATTTCATTAGGTCCTTCCCCTCCCCATAGCAGGAAATATGTACATTGATTTTTCTGATTCTATATGAAGGTAATAAATGTTTACTATAAAATAATGTAGGCAATAAATAGCATAAAGAAAAAGGCAAATATTATAAAATCCCATTGGCCTAAAACAACCACCACTATGATTTTGTTGTGTATCTTTATAACGATTTTCCTTATAGCTATCAACACAAATTGATTTCATTGCGTTCCATATAAAAGTAGCATCACGCACACTTACGTAACCTATGTTTTACCACTTCACAACAATTTATGGGATACCTTCCCAAATCAACAAATAATTGTCTACATTACTAATTTCAATGGCTGCACATTCTTTTGTCCTAGCCCAATAAAAAGCTTGTGCTAATCTATAAGCAATGTTATTTTGTTGCTTTCAGATAGATATGTTGCATTTCTATGGAAATCACAGATTTAAAGGTATATTCATTATTTGCAATACTAGCTCCCTATTAGTTCTGCTGCCCATTTTTCTCTTTAAGAGTTCTTCTCTTTTCTTATTGATTGGCAAAAGCTTTCTGTATATGAGGAGCGTTAACTCTTAACAATATCACCTCTTGGGGGTGGGGGTTACAAAGATGAAATCATCTAAGGCGTGATGCGTGCCTAGAACAAAGTTGATCTATAGTATATGTTAAAACTGGTCTCCTTCGGGCACCCTCCTACACTGTTGGTGGGAATGTAAACTGGTGCCGCCACTCTGGAAAACAGTGTGGAGGTTCCTCAAAAAACTATGCATAGAACTCCCTTATGACCCAGCAATAGCACTGCTAGGGATTTACCCAAGAAGTGCTGATGCATAGGAGCACACGTACCCCAATGTTCATAGCGGCATTGTCAACAATAGCCAAAACATGGAAAGAGCCTAAATGTCCATCACCTGGTGAGTAAATCAAGAAGATGTGGTATATATATACAATGGAGCACTACATGGCAATGAGAAAGAATGAAATCTGGCCATTTGTAGGAAAGTGGATGGATCTTGTGGATGTCATGCTAAGCGAAATAAGTCAGGCAGAGAAAGACAGATACCATATGTTTGCACTCACAGGTCTAACAGGAGAACAGGAGAAACCTAATGGAGGACCAGGGACAGGGGAAGGAGGAAAGAGAGTTGGGGAGAGAGAGGGATGCAAAATCTGAGAGACTATTGAATACTGAAAACAAACTGAGGGCTGAAGGGGGGAGGGGGGAAAAGAGGTGGTGGTGATGGAGGAGGGCACTTGTGGGGAAGAGCAGTGGGTGTTGTATGGAAACTAATTTGACAATAAACTACTTAAAAAAAAAACTAGTCTCCTTTCCTCCCTCTGTAACCAAAGTGGAGATATAGGTCGATTAAAAGATACTGACCCACGCATATGTATTGGCCATTTCTTTTTCTCAGTGATTTCTTGGACGATTATTCAGAATGGTTCCCCCAAACTTCCGAAATCCTAGTTCAAGGCTCAGCTCTCCCCGGGCGCTAAAAGCTTCATTCTTCTTATTATTACTACGTTGTGATACTAGGATTTTTTTTTCGCTCACTTCCATCTCCATCTGCCCACGGGACAGAAGAAAGACGGAGCCAGGGACAGAGTGGCTTTAACACTTACCATGTGCCAGCAGGTACCTGTTACACATGATTTCATCCTTATGGCCTCCCGGCAGGTGTTAGTTCTGACCCCACTTTACAGATGAGGCAGCTAGAGGCACATCTGTACCATCAGCAGGCAGGAATTAGTTTCAAAGCCCTCGCACTGACTAGGGTGGCCAAGTTGCCCACCCGCCTGTGGAGTGGGGACCTGGCTCGTGGCTTCCTCAGGTCATTCGGGGCCACTACGGGCTTTCACAAAGCAGCTACTCAACAGATAGAGATTCAGGCAGCACACATCTCTATTTCAGAAGCAGAGCTAGACAAAGAAAGGCCAAATCCTTCTCTTTTTTTAACGCTTTTTATTTATGTTTGAGAGACAGAGAGAGACAGCATGAGCAGGGGAAGGTCAGAGACAGAGGGAGATACAGAATCTGAAACAGGCTCCAGGCTCTGAGCTAGCCGTCAGAACAGAGCCCAACACAGGGCTCGAACCCACGAACTGTGAGATCATGACCTGAGTCAAAGCCGGATGCTTAACCAACTGAGCCACCCCGGTGCCCCCAAATCCTTCTTTAAAAACCTCAAGTGAATAACCTAGCATTTCCACTCCTAGGTATATACCCAACAGAAATCACAAACGTGTTCACAAAAAAAAAAGAAAGAAAGACAGTAACAGCATTGGCCCAAATCAACAAGTAACCCAAATATCCATAAACATTAAAATGAGTAAAAAAGAGGTTCAGTCATGCGATGAAATGCTCTATAGCGATAAGAAGTAACAAACTACAACTAAGTACAACACGGATAAATCTCAAAAACATGCTGAGCAATGCAGGCGGATGAAAGAGTAGCCGACGTACGACTCTACCTATAGGGACCTCAAAACTGGACCCTGAGGGTGGGGGCTGGGGCTTGATGGGCAGAGGGTATTCTGGGAAGCTGTGCGATGAAAAATCACACATTTGTTTCCTTGGGTATATTATTTTTAGGATGAATTCAATGAAATTCTAGTTTTTGTAGGTCAAAACAGGCAAATATCAGCAATTGCGTATGGTTCGAACTAACACTTTCATAACAATGTTTTCAAAACCCTCTGCAAAGAGAGAAAAGAAATGTCTCGCATCGATGGGCAGACTGCCGACTTTTCTGAAAACCAACGTAAACGCTCCTCCTACAGCTTCTGACCCTGTTTCTTGTTCCTTTGTCTGCAAGGGAGACTGAATCACAACGAGTCCCTCACCTCTGCAGGGCAGTTTTTGGGTCACACACTGAAAGACGGTGATGCGGCCATCCCTGGGCTCCAGAGTCCCAGATTTTCTGTGCCTCCTGCACGCCCACACCTGACCTCCCCAAGGCCCTCCACACCTTTGTGCCTTCGGTTAATGAGGAGAACCCACCGGCAGGTCCGGTTCTGGGTGAATCCCCCTCCTCACCGTGCACTAGGGCTTCTAACTCATCCACAGGTTATATTTTCTAAAGAAACATGTGTTACTATGATGATTTTCATATTTAAAAACACTATCATAGGAAAATAGAGGGATGGGGCTTTAATGAGCCTTGTGTGGATCATAAAAGGCATAATCTTCATAACTAATTGAGATAACTTTCTCTACAAGTTACGAAACTCCTACTCGCCTTTTTGTCGTGTTTTAAGCATTTATCTCCCTGTGGCAAAACATCATCAATTCTCACCATTCTGGGTTCGGCAGACTCACTTTACGGTGGCAAATAATATTTCAAACAGAAGGCCACTCCATTTATCAGGTGACAAGGCAGAAGCCTCCCCAGGGAGGGAAGAGCTGCTCGCCGCCGCACTCCGCCTGGACCCGACTGGGGGTGGAGAGGGCGCGGGAGGGTGTCTGATGGAAAACTCCCTGCGCCAGGCTTCTGACACAGCTCTGGGTGAGGAATCCGGACTTGGAAGTAAATGAGAGGAATGCAGCATTTTCCTCTCACATTGTCCAATGCAATTATGCTAATACCCCTTCTGATTCGATGTCCTAAAATCACTATTGTAAACGGCCAGCAATTGAAGTCACGTAGGAGAGACTCCCCGTGCTGCGACCACCCCTCCGTTAGGCAGTGAGCCAGCCACGCTGCTGATGGGGTACCGATGAGCTCATTCATGAGCTCAAGTTACACGCTTGCCTTACGGGGGCTAAAAGGAATCATGTGAAATGTATTTAAAGAAGTTTATTATTTTATAGAAATCCTATAGTAAATCACTTGTAATCAGTGTATTGTTAGCTACCTATAGGGTTTCGCTATAGTGTACATTATGGATTCATCTTCGTTAAAGGACAATGGTAATATTTCCGTTTACTAGGCACCCATGATGAGCTGAATACTCTCTCGTTTAATACTCCCAAGCTTTATGTTCATGGGTACCGCTAATATTCCTGTGGAACAGAGCAGAAAACAAGGATCTAAGCTGGATAAATACTTTCCCGAAAGGCTCACACAACTAATAAGCATCAAAATCAGGATTCAAGCCTCAGCAACCAATGCCAAGGGCCATGGTCATGACCACTGGGCTGCACTGCTGTCCTCAGACACTAACTATACGAAACAGAGATTCACAAGAGTGGGGAGAAGGCATCTAATTTTTGTCCTATGTACTGTAGGTGCTTAAAGCATCTTATCTACCAGGGCGCCTGGGCGACTCAGTCCGTTAAGAATCCAGCTTCGACTCAGGTCATGATCTCATGATCCCACAGTTTGTGGATTTGAGCCCTGCATTGGGCTCTGTGCTGAGCTCAGAGCCTGGAGCCTGCTTGAGATTCTTTGTCTTTCTCTCTGTCCTTCCGCCCCCGCTCACTCACTCTCTCTCTCTCAAATAAATGAATAAACATTAAAAAAAATTTTAAGGCTAGGGGTTATAAAATAAAAGCATCTTATGTACTAGCAGCCAGTGAAGGAAGTATTGTTCCTCTTTCCTACATGAAGAAATCGAGGTTCAGAGATTTTAGGCGACTCCCAGATTAGTGGCAGAGCCGACATCCAAACATTGACCTGACGAGCTCCAAAGCTCATAGTCTTCCGTTATACCACTTTGCCTCAAGTGACTCTTCGTTTCTAGAGAGCAAGCAAAATCATTCCAAGTGCATTAGCCAGATGGAACAGACCTGTGTTTCAGTAGCTAATCAGTCCCCCAAATCATCATTAACACAAAAAGTTTCCTTCTGTCCCACGAAGTCCACTGCCAATGTTATGACATGACTCTCCAGGGATGCCGTCTTGCTGCTTGCATGGCACAGCTCTGCCATCACAACCCATTGCTGCGTGCTCGCCCCAACAGGGGGCAATAACACGCCACTAAAGGCCACTAAAGGGACTTACACTGCTTCACCTAGAGCCCACCACCTGTGGAACACCCACACTCCATGTGGCGCCACCTAACGGCAGGGGCTGGGGAAGGGTAGTCTGTGCGGCCAGAAAAGAACCAGAGGAGACCCTCCACCACAAAAGGGTGTAGGCTGCACCTCAGTAGTTCCCAAATGTGGCAGACAGAGGACAGGGGGAGCACCTGTTGAAAATGCAGATTCCCAGGGCTCCATTCCATACGTGGACTCTGTGAAGGCTGAACTGAGTCCCAGGAGAATCTGATGCAGGTGGTCAGCAAACCACCCCAGTCTGGGAAGCCTCGTTCTGCACCGAGGCAGATCGCCCTGGGGTCTATGTGGCCATCAGAAATCAAACGCAATCTGGTGAGCACTCACGAGGCACGGACCCCGGTGGCCACAAGGCCTGGCTGGGAATACCGAGAAAGCAAAGCAGACGAGGATACAGTCCTGGCCCCTACACCCCAACAGTCAGCAGTCTGGAGCCAGCCGTGGAGACAGCTGAGCACAGCACGGGGCAGAATAAAACACAGGCGCCCAGAGAGCGTGCACAGTGGGGCACGGCAGTGGCGGCAGAACTGGGTGCTGTCACTTACAAAAGCAAACGGGGCCTACGTGCCCGAGGGAGCTGTCACTTCCCACCACCAGGCAAGGGTCTGAGCACGATGCTTTTCTGTCTCAAACCTCCCGGGGCTCCTCAGTCACTGCCTCTTAGAGAATGCCCACACTTGCCAGCAGGGCACTGAGACAATCCACACTCCTGGCCCAGACTCACTTCCTGCCACTCTTACACGCTACCTCCAGACCCATACTCTACGCTGAAGCCACCCCCATGACCTGATCCCCATCCAAAATGTGCCTACAGACTTCCAGGCCTTTGCTCCAGGACACTCTGTCCACAGGAGTGTCCTTGGGCCAGGCCCCCTAGCCACTCAGTGCTCTAGACTCAGGTGAGATGCCAATTCTGGGCAGCCTTCCCTGGCACCTGTCCCTCCTTCCCATCCCTCCTGGGGCTAATTAACCCCTCCTCGGTAAACTGAGCACTTTGCTCCAACTACCACAACTGTCCTTGGCCTGAGCCCTAGACAGGGCTCTGCAGGGTAACAATGAAAGATATGTTAGTTTCTGTCAATATTCCAAAAACCTGCGTGACAGCTAGAGCCCTCAAGCATATCACCCAGACCAGCTAAGGTGCCAAGCTGCCCTGTGTCTGTTTGGAATGATACCAACCAGAGTGCACCAATGAAGGGGAAGGAAAATAACTAGCACAAGTGCTGGCCTCTAGAAGGTGCCAAATAAGCATCTGTCACCTGGACGGATGATAAAATTGTTGGGAGGCAAAACTTTCAAAGCCAGCGATTACACTCGGGGGAAATAACAAGGAGTGGTCCACTGCACGTGAGCCAACCTGGGAGCTCCTGGGAGCACCCCACCCCCAGCCTTCCTCCGTCAAAACCCTCCCCAGCACCCAGCACAGGCCTCCTGCACAGGAGGGCTCCAAGAAGGACACAGGATTGGTCTGACTTGAGGCAAATGCCATTCACTCCCTGAGCAACCCACAGCTCCCCGAGGGATATCCCAGACAGGGGGCCACTTGGAGCACAGGAAGGAGGGACTGAGGACCCCAGGGAACCCAGGCTTACAGGTGAAACAGGTAGATAACCTTCCCCTCCACCAGCATTTCTGATTGTTGTCATTTCCAGAGCCCTTTCTGCAGTGCTATAAATAAAGGGCTTTCTGGATGAACTGACATCCTGGAGACAAGGCCCAAAAGGTGTGAGAGAGAGTATATATGCCCTCCAGTTCTTTAATCTACCATTTAGGTTCTTTTTAAATTTTTTTTTAAATGTTTTTATTTTTGAGAGAGAGAGTGTGTGAACAGGGGAGGAGCAGAGACAGAGGGAGACACAGAATCCGAAGACAGGCCCCAGGCTCCAAGCTGTCAGCACAGAGCCTGATGCAGGGCTCGAACCCACAAGCTGTGAGATCATGACCTGAGCCAAAGCCGGATGCTTAACTAACTGAGCCACCCAGGCGCCCCTGCCATTTAGGTTCTGACCAGCAAGTTTCTCTCCACACCTTTCCCTCTGGGCTCCAGAGACTAAGGAAGACCCTGCAAAATCTGCAACATGTCCTAATTCCGTGTCTCAGGGCATGGGAACCATAACTACCACCCCATGCCCTTTGAAATGTCATTCTAGGAGTCTGCTCTGAGAACTCTTCCCACACATCGTTCCAAGCTGTTCATTTGCTTCTCTGGAGACAACAGGTCACGGTAAAGGGGCCGCTTCTAGAACTCAGTCACTTTTGCTCTAGACCCTGAAATCTGGTGCTGGGAACGTTCTAGCTCAGTGGCTGGTGGCTGTGGGACATGGGACTCAGCTGCCTGTTCAGATCCAAGTTATACCTCCTGCTGTGTGTCCTCAGGCCAGCTGCTGACCCTTTCTAATTCTTGGCTTCTTTGTAAAGTGGGGAGAACAGAGAGTGTCCACCTCGAGTGAGATGAGACAAGAGAAATCCCACAGAATGCCTTATGCATAGTAAACCCTGGGGTGCCCCGCGCTGGCTGTTATTTTTCCTGAAGCCACATAGCGAGGTGACTGAGAGTCCAGATGATGCAGAAGAAGCATCTAGATTTAGATCTCAGGGCTGCCCGTATTCGCTCTGTGACTTGGGTGGTTCCTTCATCTGCCTTTGCCTCAGCCTCTTCGTGCATGAACACAAATGTCAACACACCCCCTTCGTTGAGTGTGTGTACGGGTTAAATATCATGTGTGATCATCTTCATTATTGCCTGGCACATAATAAACCCGCAACAAATGGCACTTAGCATACTGGTGATGGCAGTAAAAGCGGACATAATATATACTACCAGTAGTAAAACACTGGCCGCGGGGCTGTTGACTGACCACCTTGTATCCACACGGTGTTTGCTCACCGAAGTCTGGTGCTGGCTTTGCAGGTACAGGAAGGCTCACAGGATCTGCTGGAGTCCTGGGTGGCGGGAGGACGGAGGAAGCCCACTGAAGCTCCTTCTCTCTGCTCTGCCCACACTCCACAAGCAAGAGCAAAGGGACCTCCAGACAAGCTTCAGAGCCCCAAATGCAGCCTCAAAGCAACACATTCATTGTACTTTGATTTTTCCTAAACGACTGGGCTCCTCTAACCAATTTATTCCCTGTTTGGTTAAGCTTTAGGCACCTGCCCTGATCTGTATTACTTCTTACTAATTTTCTTCCCAGTGGTTTGAACTTCTTGGTCATGGCTGCCCAGAAGACACTACACACCTCTTGGATGATCTATGGGGGTTCCCTGGAGAGCATTCTCTTAGGATCCTGAATCGCCAAACCTTAGCATAAACCTGGCCTAGAGACAGAGAACCGGTTCCCTAAGGAGAAGGGAAAAGCATAGCATCCAGCAACTTCAAGGTCCAAAATTGCATTTCATTAGCACTCACTTCAATTCTGCAGGAGCCTGTGGCAGTGGGGTCTTGCTCTCACTCAGAGCAAATGTAATCACGGAACAGGTGCATCTGTGGATGATGTCCCCCCAGGGGCACAAGTTTGCAAAAAAGCAAGGTGTCCTCTCCCCCAAAGATTATTCTCTTATCCTGAGATAAAGGGGACCTACACCCAGCAGAAGCAGAGGATGAATTTTATCAGCTATGCTGGACCCAGCTGCAGAAAAAGTGGATGCAGCCTGCCCAGAGGACCTTCTCAAGCCACTCTGCTACGGAGACCCCCATCTTCATGAGCCCAGGTGGGTACAAACCTCTGAAATCTTGTCATCGGACCGCCGGGGAAAGGAAGAACAGACCTCCCCCCAAAATCCAGCCTCTGTCATCTCACCAGAAGCTTATCTAAGAAAACAAAGGGTCATCTGTGTCTGCGTGCGCCCAGCCTGTCCTTCCAGAAGTCATTATCTCTCCTTGATGATAGCAGCCTCTTAACACCCAAGACTCCCACCCAGGCAGATCTCCCGCTGAACCAAGGCTGGTCTGCGGTAAAAGAGCCACAAGTTGGATACACTGTTAATAGTTCCAACTGATACGAAATCAGGGAATCACCCCAAAACACCATCAATGCCCAAATGTGCCCCTCTGGGGAACAGAAGATCCCCCGTGAATTAATACAAAGGGGAACTTTGGAAATAAAGAATAGAAAACTGCCTGCTTTTGACCAAACGTTCTTTGAGGAAGCAAAAAAGCACATTAATTATCACATTTTCAAAGCCACTGCACAGAGCGTCATATATTTGTAAACATCTCATCAATGTTTTTAGGGGCTATCTGAAGGGAAATCTGAAAACAACATAAATATTTGCATATCCTCGGACCCTTTCATTAGCTGGCAATTCCCAGCAGCAATCACACCAGCAGCCTGCCAGCCTACCTCACTCTATTTCAGCATTACGCACACAGACGTCTACCAAACAAATGTTAAATCCTACTGTGCACTGTTTTACCATTTCTATCGCATAATAAATAGTGCAAAGGGACCAGCCTATCTGCCAGTCAGATCCGGCCCCGGCTGAGCACACAGCAATCTCTAGTTTTAATGTATATATTCCAAAGGTAGAACGGTCGAGTAAGAGAAGGAAAAAGTGTTGTTTGTTTTCCCAAATGTATCAACACCCAAGTGAAGTTCTTCTAATTCCTTCTGCCCTCGAAACAACAGCAGTGTTTAGTCAGAAGCTGGGAGAGGGGGCTTGCCTGCATCTGGGGGAACTCACCGCCCTTTATGGTGGTGTGAATAAATACCCTGGATGAATTTAATCCCCAGTAAAGAAAACCATGCAAGAAAGGGGCTTTCTTTCAGTGTGCCTACTACCCTGGGCTGCACGGAACAGAAGTCAACTCACAGCCTCCCACCTGCCATCAATGACTCCGGATTGGGGCAGAAATCCAGGCCTCCTGTTTGGAATGGCTGCATGGGCTTTTCAAAAGAAAAGTCCAGAAAGTTCATGCAACTTTAATATTTCAAATGTGTCATAAACAGTCACGGGCAGAGGGGAAAAGAGAACCTGACCGGCTAACATAGGCTCAAGCGCAGGTGCCTGCGCCTGCCTGACAAGAGGTCAGAGGGGACCGTGGAGTGGGTCTGAGCTGGTGTTAAAGGCTTGGATCTGAAAGGCAGAGACGGCGACAGCTCTCTGCTGCTTGGGCCCGGGAGGCCGGCGGGTAGCGGGTCCCCGGGGCGCCCTGGGGTTCAGACATCTCTGGAAGAGCCTGCGCCCCCGGAGCCCTCTCCTCTTTCCGAGATCGTTATTTCCAGGTCCCAGCCGCTCGGGGCCAGCAGGGGCATTTCGCTGCTCGCCCGCACCCTAAGCGGACGAGGGCTCCGCACGGAGCTCGGGGCGTGTGAAGCCCGTACCTCGGGCTGCGGCGCCGGACTTCCCCGGCCTCCGCAGCAACAGTTTTCCAGCCAGGGAAGTACCGCAAACGTCTCCTGGGAAAGGGCTCACCTGAACCCCGGTCACCAAAGCCAGGGCCACGGAAGGGGATCGAGCCTGGCCCTGAGCACGGCGAGGGGCGATGGGGGACCCGCCAGGAGGAAGGACTGCAAACGTCGGGCTCAGAAGCTCGCACAGAACGAGAAACTTCCCGAGAGCGCGAGCGAGGTTGCGCGCCCGCTTCCAGGGGCGCAGCCGCGACTCCCGGGCAGCTGGGGCGCCGCCGGCGACAAGCGCAGGCGAGGGGCCCCGAGCGGCGGCGGGTCCCGCTCCCCGGCGCGATGGGGGTGGCGGGAGCGAGT
>NC_043701.1:176015800-176048923 GCF_006229205.1 Suricata suricatta | reverse complement strand
CCTCCCTACCCCTTTCCAGCCTGAAATTCTTCCTTTTATTTTCTATAAAGTTCTCCCCGCCTCCGCCATTGCCCTCCACCCACCCCGGGAACGCGAGGAGTCTTCGTTTTGCCCTCAGCAACTGCCAGCCAGGCTCCAGAGCCCTGGCACACAGACTGGGGGCAAAGGTGAGCCTGGCTCCTCACCAGCCCACCAGCGCCAGGCGGCCCCTGGGGTGGGGTTCCTCTGACCCCGACCCTCGGCAGCTTTGGGGCTGCTGCGCTGGCAAACGCGGGGGAAAAAAGGAGGCCGGCCGGGCGCTCATCGCTGACACAGCATTCGGCCATAAGATCCGGAGTGTGGTCCTTAGGGTTCACAGTCAAAGGCCAGCCCTTCACCACTGGCCGGTGGCCTGGGGGTCATGACCTCGTGCCAGAGCCCAGAGGGGATTTGGCTTTGCTCGTCCCGTCCGTCCCCTTTCAGGCTCACGTGTATTCCATGTAGCTTTACTAATTTCAACCTCATGGACATTCAAGATGCAAGGCTCACGCTAACCATTACTTTGTCCCCTGGGAGACCAGATCTCATGGGTTTTAGGAGAGACCCAGCCAGGATGTCGTGGGCAGGAGAAATGGATTAGAGGACATTCCCCGGGAATGAGGAACCAGATCTCGATTTTGGACAAAAGGGGGAGTAGGTGGAAAGAAAAGCTTTGGAGGACGGTTTTGGCATCAGGAAAGGACAGACCCTGCCTCCAAGGGGACACATGACAGACCAGAGATACCTAAGCCCATCTCAGGGTCTAGGGACAGAGAGGCAGACAGAGGAAGAACAATCCTAGCTCTGTGTGCAAGGGACTTCATTCAAAACTACAGGCAGCGGGGCGCCTGGGTGGCTCAGGTAGTTAAGTGTCTGACTCTTGATTTGGGCTCAGGTCATGACCTCATGGTTGTGTAATGGAGCCCCATGCCAGTGCAGAGTCTGCCTGGGATTCTCTCTCTCTCTCTCTCTCTCTCTCTCTCTCTCTCTCTGTGTCTCTCTCTCTGTCTCTCTGTCTCTCTCTCTCTCTCTACCCCCTCCTCACTCCCTCCCGCTTTCAAAATAAATAAAAATAAACTTTAAAAACCCCACAGGTAGGAATGTTAGCTGATTTGCCCATTGCTGTACACCCAAATGCCTGTCATACTGTGCTTGGTGAGTTTTTGGCAAACAATGAATGGACTATACATCTCATTTGGTATGCGGGGTGTCAGGTGTGGGTGGAGAGGGAAGCACTTGGGGAAAGGAAGTATGGTTCTGTCTCCTCTGTGTCTTGGGCCTTGGACACAGCTGGATTCTCACAGGTTGATAAAGTGGTATAGAACACCCCCTAGTCAACCCAGTGACTTCTAGTGACCCAGATCTGAGACTGGCGGGTGGCCATATTCCAGGAGGGGGTGCTCACAAGAGTCCATGTTATTAAAACACCCCTTGCTTATAAGCCTGAGCTGAGTGGAGCCTGTGCAAAGCTGTGTGCTCGGTGCTGGAATTCATAACCTCATGATGATGGGGAGGATGGGAGCCAAAGGGTCATGAAGAAACATCGAGGAGCTAGGCAGAGCAGTGTTATTAAGTCCAAAGTAGTGCTTCAGAAAACTGGATCGCTCAGGGGGCAGAAGCTAGAGGCATTCCTTGGGTCAGGGATGGCCAGGGACCTAGTCTCATAGAGGACAGTTGGTTCTTATAAGCCAGAGGAGGGAGACACAACGGGAAGAAATTCTGGGTGAAGGTAAGAGGTAGGTGCAGAAGGTTGGAAGAGGTTTGGAGGGCACAGCTGGTCCACGTTCCTGGCAGAGCAGAACCAAGCGTAGGTTCATAGTGGAGACTAGTTCTAATATCCCTGCCTACCCGAGTCTGTTATCAAGATTACAGAATTAGAGGGGTGTCTGGGGGGCTCAGCCTGTTAAGCGGCTGACTTCAGCTCAGGTCATTATCTCATGGTTCGTGGGTTCAAGCCCCGCATCGGGCTCTGTGCTGACAGCTCAGAGCCTGGAGCCTGCTACTGATTCTGTGTCTCCCTCTCTCTATGACTCTCCCCTACTCAAGCTCTGTGTGTGTGTATGTGTGTGTCTCTCTCTCAAAAATAAATAAGCATTAAAAATTTTTTTGAAGATTACAGAATTAGAATGTTTGTGCCACATTATATTTATCATTTTTGCTTATATTAGACGTCTAAAGAGCTGCCCGGGTCAACTTCCTGTTGGGTTGCCTGAGTCTGTTCTGTTGGTTCTTCCCTTCTCTCTGTTCTGTCCACACTGCATTGGCTTCAGTTTCCGGTTCCTGGTAGTTGCAAGTTGGCTGCAAGAATCCCAGCTGTGCATGCTCTCAGGGTCCAGTCTGGTGGGAATGGCCTTGATCTTAATCCCAGAACTCCCAGCAGAAGTGTCATTGAATGTCATTGGCACTGCCCAACACGAACCCATCACCATGGCAGGGGAATCCTGATGGATAGATTGTCTCAAACCTGGGTCACACGCTTGATCCCTAAGCTGGGAGTGAAACCTTCACCCACAGCTCCACAAATAGAAGCTGACACTTTGGAGTAGGGAAATTGATGTGCAGCAAACAAACAAGGGCCTGAACACCCCCTTCCATGCCACACCCAGGCAGACCAAACTGGCTCGTACCCCCCCTCCCACCACTGAGCTCCTGTCTAAGCCCAAGATCATTCACCAGTGAATGAGTTACGCGGGGTGTTCCATGGTGAGACAGCACCACTTTGTCAATACAAATTTGCAAGACAGCCTTTAATCAAAGCTGTGACATCACCCAAGGCTCGCCCTTGCCGTCCAGTCTCTTCCCCTCTTCCTTCTCGACTCCTGTCGGCAGCCCTGTCATCTGCCCTAATGATGTCCCTTTCCGTTTGCCAAAGTTGGCTTCCAGGGAAAGCCCTCGCCTTCTTCACTATATAAATCTGGGTCAGGATATTTTGTGGGCTCTATCTCCCACAAGAAGTTATAATTTAAGGAAGGTCACTCTTGAAGGGCAGGCGGGTTCTCTTCCCAATAAAAGGGGACTAAAGATGACATTCTTGGTGTCCCAAATCCCACAGAGCAGGCGGCCACTTCCATGGCTTTGGACATGGCTGGCATCAGCAGCTGTGCAGCTGTGAGCTTGCGCCAAATGACAGAGCTCTCCAGAAGTGCCATATTGCTACCCCAGCAGATAAATGACTTCACTAGGGAGCGAAGAAAAAACAGGTTGGATAAAGCAGCCCAGCCGGAGCACCCGGCTGTCCAGCTCGGCAACTCCCGCCGGGCTTCCCAAGACTCCCATGGAATGTGAAGTGTTCCCCAGGGAAGGAATCTGGGGTCAGAGTTTCAGCAGGCTCAGAGGCCTTAGCAGTCTCTAGAGCCTCACCCAAACATCAAAAATAACATGAACATGTCCCTTCTCTTGCCAAGACATCATGAGCGCCATAGTTGTATCTTTGGAAAATCACATCAGAATGTAAACACTCAAAATGACTGCAGCTTCCCTCTGCGGTTGCACACGTTTTCCAAGTGCCTCCCTGGGAAGATCTCTTATATCTTATGTTGCACTTTGTGAGCATGCCAAGAAGGTCCCCTTCATCCCTCCCTAATCATGCCTCTGCTGTTGGATATTTTTTTATCTGCCAACAGTACAGGATGGTGATCCCCTATTGACCAGACTTTAAGCTCTTTCCGCAAACCAAAGCCACCTTTGGAGAACAAAACTTTGCCACAAAGTCACATTTCCAAAAGTTACACGTTGTAGCTCAATGACCCCTATCTAAGTGCTCTAAGTGTGTCACCTGGCAACAGCCAGCCAGCATGGTGACCCTTAGCCTCAGAGACCCACACATCCAAGCCTTTCCACCGTGGTTTCCTGGCGCAAGCTTTCTGATGTGCCTTAAACATCAAAGATCCAAGAGAAATTTCAAGAGAGGTCACCAAGTAAGAGTTACTAAGTATCTGTCTTCTTGCATATCTCCAGGAATGTGGGACTCACTGCTCATTCTGTTTTCTGGAGAGATGTTGTTGTTGTTGTTGTTGTTGTTATTTATAGATACAGGTTGTCTGTAGCCTATATTGTGTTTTGTGGACCACACAGAGTGTATTTAATGCCTATTCTTCTACATTGTAACAGTCCTTTAATTATTCTGTGACTGGAAAGAGATGGAGACGTGGAGATGGAGTGAGATAAGGGAGGGAAAAAGAGACAGAAAGAGGCAGAGAGAGACAGAGAGAGAAGCTTCTCTTTTCCAAACTCAACATTCTCAGTTTTTTTACCTTTTCAAGTTGTGGTATTTATAAGACCTTTGAGGATATAGCACTATAGATTCAACACTGAAGTACATTAAGTCAAATTCTACGTAATAAAAGATAACTTTCCTGCTTCCAGGAAAGGTACAAAGTACATTGAACATGATTTAACCCCTTCGTGCCTTTAGACTAGCTGCTATTCCATCCAAGGAGAAAAACGTATTGATTTATGTCATTTTGACGGGGGGCGGGGAGGAATGTCCCTTCACTTCTTAGAAGGCTTGAAGCTAGGAACTCTGTTTTCCATGCAGCACTTTGTCTATTATGTTCAAATGTATCATGTGAAAACTCAGAATATTGCTACCTTTACTTCAGCAGAAGAGAATCCTGCCAGCAGGATTCTCACTGGTGTAGATGCGATGGCACAAGTGAGAATCCTGGAATATTCATGCAAGAAAACAAATCGAAGATGAAGAGCCCAGTGCACTTAGTGAGCAGCTAGTAATTCTCTCTTGCTTATCCGAAGTCCAGGGCCCTGCCAAGATCCCGGGAGTCAGGGGCAGGACCAGAGCTCAAGTCCCTCGTCATAGTCCTGTGCCCTTCTGATGACACCGGGCTGCATCTTGGGTGAAATCGTATTGTGGTTTAGATTTGTGTTTTTTTGATGGCTCATGATGTTGAACATCTCTTCATGTACATCTGGGCCATTCCGCCATCTTCTTTTGTAGAGTCCCGATGCGTGTGTTTTGCCTATTTTTAAAATTGGGCTCTTCCTTTTGATTCTTGATTTGAAGTAATTTTCAATATATGTTGAATATTAGTCCCTTGTTATTTATACCTGTTACAAATACCTTCTCTCCATCTGTGCCTAAAGTTTGCATTTTCTTAACAGTATATTTCGAAGAGCACACATTAATTTTGACAGAGTCCCATTTATCAATTTCCTTACTTACTGTTATTCCTTTTGTACCCTAAGAAATCTTTGTCTATCCCACATCTGTGAAGATTTTCTCCTATGTTCTCTTCTAAAAGCTTTATAATATTAGCTTTTATATCTAGGTCTATATTCTATCTCAAATTAATTTTTGCACCTGCCAAGGAGCATAGGCTGAGGTTCTTTTTCCCCCTTAGGAAATCCAGTTGCTCCAGCATTGTTTGTACAGAATACTACCATGGTGCCTTGAATTGCGTTGGCAGCTTTGTCAGGAACTGAGGATTTGTGCGGGCCCCCCTCAGCTCTTTCCATTTCCATTTTCTCCATGTTCTCTATCTCCTTGGGGGTCTTTGCTCCATGCTAGCCAAGCCCCAGGGACGTGTACAAATGCTCATCGCAGATTTATTCACAATCACCCGACACTGACAACAACCCAAATGTTCATTAACAGGAGAATGGATAAATCATGGCAGGTTCATGCAAGGGAATATTCATGATTCAATAATAAAAACGAAGGAGCTACTGATAACATGCAAACACATGAATAAGTCTCAAAAGCATAATTTGGAGCAAAAGAAACCAGACATAAAAGAGAGGGTACTGGGGCACCTGGGTGGCTCAGTTGGTTAAGCCTCCGACTTCAGCTCAGGTCAGATCTCACATTCATGGGTTCGAGCCCTGCATCAGGCTCTGTGCTGACAGCTCAGAGCCTGGAGCCTGTTTTTGGTTCTGTGTCTCCTTCTCTCTCTGCCCCTCTCCCTCTCATGCTCTCTATATCAAAAATAAATAAAACATTAAAAAAATTTAAAAACAAAAAAACAAAAAAAAAACCAGAGAGGATACTGTATGCTCCCATTTATGTAAGCTCCTAGAACAGGCCAAATGGGGCTATGGAGATCGAAGCAAACCAGTGGTCACCTCTGGAAGGAGATGAGAAAGTGGCACAAGGGAACTTTCTGGGGGATTAGAAATATTCTATACTTAACCAAAATGCTGGAAAGATGGGGGCATCCATCTGTCCGCATCCATCCAACTGTATGCTTTCAGTCCGTGTACTTACTTAATCCTGGGTGCGTTACAGCTCAGTTGTTTCGTTTTGTTTTTTAAGTGGAAGAACAAAAGAAAAACAACAGTTCCCAGGATGTGGAGGAAATTCTCCGTGGGAACCCTCAAGCAAACCACGCCAACCCCTTAATTTGTCCAAGTGTCCTGCCTGCCATGGGGTCAGACGTACTCAGCAAACCGTTGTTCTTGAAGACCCAAACGGAAATGTCCCTTCTAGGAAATATCTGGAAGCTTGCCCAAATGCTCCTTGCAAGGAGGCACTCAGATGACAGTAAAAGTTGTTTCCTCCCCACCACTGATCAGGGCAGACCAGTAAGCTCACTACTTCCCAGGATTCTTTTGGGAAAACTTTTCAAGCTCTTGGCCCCCAGCGCCAGAAATCTTCCTCCTGGTGTCTTCACGTGCTGGTCGCCTTTCTCCCTTCAGAGGAGGGAGCAGACAGTGTGCAGCTCCACCACCGTCTTCTCCCGTCCAGGCAAGACACCTGTTCACCTCATCGGTCCTTTTCCCTGAGCGCCACCTCTGCTTGGCCACTGTTACAAAAATACGCACCAGTGGAAAGAAAACTGTTCTGCTTTACGAACCAGGTGTCAGGTCATTAACTACCATCCTGGGAATGGGGTCGGCTCCAAGGGCCGGCAGAAGAGGTGTCTCCAGGATGACGGGGAGGCAGGCAGGACCTCTGACCCTTATCAGCCCTTGCTGTCATTTCAAGTTCCAGCTTAATTCATGTAACAGTGAAGCTTTCTCCTCTTTAAAGATTCCCTTTTGAAGAGCAGATTCTCCCAGGTGAGCTCACACCTTAGGCTATCTGTGAACAAAGATGTCTTCTTTTTCATCCGTCAGTCTGCTATTTACAGCACGCTGCCCCCTGCCCCTTACTCTGACTCCTTTGATCCTCAGCACGAGTCTATGTGGCAGAGAATGTTTTGGTGTTGTTCTTGTTGTTCTTGTTCTTGTTATTTCTGCCTTTTTTTTTTTTTTGAGGATAAGCTCAGACAGTTCCATGGCTCACTCAGACAACCAAGATAGCAAGACACAGAGTAGAAGTGAAGGGCAAGTCTTCCAATTAAAGGTCAGTGCCCTTCCCAGCATGCCACGCCCCTGGCCTGCCCTTTGCAGTGATTGACTGACAGCTAGGAGAGCAGACGTGGAGCCCAGGACCCGTGCCTGGGGAAAAGAGGAAGGGTGCCTGGGCTGGACTCCTGGGTCATGAGTAGCAAGGGTTGATAGGAAGGAAGGGGCAACGGGCCCACCCCACCTTCCCCTTCCTCACAGGTTGACGTATCTGTTCTCAGAGAACCTTGCATATGCCAGGTACTCAGAACATGCTCGTAGCTGAAACTACTTCAAGTCTTCAAGGCCAGCAGGTATATCGATTATGATTCCTCTAATAGCGATTGGTAGAAAACCCCAAGTTGACCAAGTATCCAAAGAGGAATCCTGGGATCAGGCTCAGCTTGATCAAGCACTCAAACAATGTATGAAGCCTTAATGCCTTTGGCATGATCACTCAATGCTACTTTTTCTACTCCATCCTCAGATTTTTCTTTCTTTGTGTGGCGATTTGACTGATAGCTCCAAATTACAGCCTCTCAGGTTCAAGTTCAGCAGAGATAAAAGAGAAAGTGTGTGTGTGTATGTGTGTGTGTGTGTGTGTATGTGTCACTAGCTTCTGCAAAAATCCTGACATTTGCTCTGATTAGACCAGTATAGGTCATGTGACCATTGTGGCTGAGGATTTGGGGTGTGATTATGCTGATTGGGATCACTCTGGGTCATAGACCCATCTCTCAAACCAAGAGGATTGAGAATGGAAAAGGATTAAAGCCTTAAACGAAAGTCAGTTACTTTGGGTGAACAGATACTGTGAAGGCAAATTCCAAATGCCTACCACAAAAGATGCCAGCCATGTGGATCTCACTAGAAGATAACCACTATTACTACATTCGCTGCTATGTCCCTGTGAAAAATACCTGGCACAGAGTAGCTACTCAGTAAATACTAGTATTTGTCGTATGAACAAATGAGTGAATGAAGCTTTAAGCACTGGGGGAATCTGCTAACAATGGTTTTACATGATTTTGTCTTGCTCATCTCTTCCTTCATCCAAACGTCATTTTAGGAAAGAGTTGGGCCCACAACTACATCCAGCAGCGATGCCTGTCTCACCTCCCGGAAAGTCCATTTGTGACTCGAGCTTAAAGGAGACAACACATTATTGTCTATCACAGTATAGGTGACACTGATGAGTTTTACAAGTTAGTATATACATATACTAACTCGTAAAAGTATATACATACATACATATATACATATATATATATACACGTGTGTGTGTGTGTGTGTGTGTGTGGAGTCTGCTGCAGGTGAATAGCGTGTTTGGAACAGCGATGGATGGATAAACATATGCCTTAACCCAGTGGCCCCAAACTGCACGGCCTGTGACCACAGCACATTTCCGGATTTCCGGAGCTATTGCCCTATATATGTACAATCTTTCCTGACACAGAAACATGAAGCGACCTCCCTCCTGAGAATAAAGGTTGCATCTGACTTGGTACCAGCTTCTCCAGATGTGACTCTCAAAGCAATAAAGTTCCCTAATCATGACGTATGTATAATGCTGGCATTTTAGTGGGTCCGTGAAACTCCCTCAGATTGTCTGTAAAGTGTGGGGTGTGTGTTTATTTTTCTATGAGGGTACATAATTTTTACCTGAAAGCTGGCATCTCCCCATTACACAGGCCCTGAGGGTCAAGCTGATATGGAGAAAAGCAGAAGGAAGACTTGGAAAAATCGGGCACCACTCTGCCATTGTGTGATGCCCCAAGGCAAGCTCTGGCTAATACCACTGACACTTGGACTCCCCAGTTCCATGGGCCACTACCTTCCTGGTTTTGCTTAAGACAGATTGGTTGGGACTTCTTTCTGTCATTGAGACCTGATTGAATCTTTATATGTAACATATCAATCACAGAGTGTCTGCCAAATATCTGCTGTGTGCCAAGCACCCTTGAGATATATGGGGGGGGGGACACAGAAGGTATAGAGCCCACAAGGGTTTAGTTAGGAAAGCAACATCAACACTCACAAAGCAAGAAGCTGATGACTAAAGTACTACATCAAATGGAACACACTGGGAAAAGCAGTTGAAAGTGGCTCTTCTGTCCATCCACCAGCCGTAGAATAAAATTCCATTCCAGAATGACTCCATCCCTCCTTGGTCTCTAGTGATCACGTGCATAATGGCGAATCATCAGTGCAGGACAGGAGAGAGTGGTGTCGCCAGGACAAAGCTGGCCCCTTCCCATTTTACCTGAACCTCATCTCCGTATTCAATTTGCAGGTCTGTTGTGTAACTTTCCAGGACATGAGATGTTCTGACACTTGAGTAATAAGTGATATTCACAAGATGTTTTCCCCGTCTCTATGCAAAGGGTGCTAATGAAAGTGGGTGCCATATCTCCCCTCTTCCCGACCTTTGTCCAAGTAGTAAGATGACAGTCCTCCCTCCCTTTTAAGTTAAATTACATCATTAGATGTAAACACCAACAACTCTTTAATCTATGCAGGGAAGAGCAATATGGAGATGCCCACAACCCAGAAGGTTCTCTTTGATCTTGTCCTGGTAAGTTGAAGCAGGTCAGTGAAGGTCCCAGCTGTCCCACCGTGTAGTGTAGCCGGATATCACTGTAACCACCAAAGGTCATCTCTCTAAAAATGGACCCTTGGGAACAGGTGGCCAGGTGAGCAGACCGGCCACCGGTCACTAACAAAAACACCTCACAGGAGGTGACCCTGCACCAGCAACAATGGCCTCATTGTTGTTATTGCAAACACGTACAGGCCCAAAGAATTATTGGTAATAGATAAAAATTGGAGGGAACTGGACCTCTGTGGGAGACAGATGTTACACATTTGACACATCGAATGACTTGTTTCTTAAAAAAGGAAACACCATTGTACGTGATTCTTTACCAATTTTTGCCAACTCCTACCAGACAAAAGGACAGTCTAACCCCGGGAGAGAAAGTCTCTCATTTTCAGCCTTTTGTCATCTGTGCCATTAGGAACAGTTAATAAATTCATGAAGGAGGAAGAGCAATTAGGCTCCCTGGGGATGTGGTTTTGATGAAGCCTTTTATCAAATGGGACAGACCTGGTTTTAACCTCATCTCTCTCTCTCTCTCTCTCTCCTTTGCTGTGTGACCTTGGGCAAATGACCTAACCTGTCTGTGCTACCATCTTTAGAAAATGGTGGCAGTAATTAGAGCCACCTCTGGGAGCACCTGGGGTGCCCAGTGAGATGAAGCGTGTGGGCCCCGAGCAGTGCACGTGGCACAGGGCCAGTGCTGGGAAAATCTGCAGGTATTGCAGACAGAAGCGGGGAGGGGCCGCCATTCCTGCGCGCTGTGCACCAGAATGTGGGGGCTTGAACCTGGCTCCGCTTCAGGGGCTGTAGTCAAATGGGTATTGTTTTGAAATAGGTTTTCAGCACTTCAAAAACTGTGATAAAAGAACACACCACCTGCCTGGGTGGCATACTAAACCTTGAGGCATCTAAGACTGCCAGCACGTGAAGGGGTCCAGGCACATCAGCTCATTTTGGCGCAGACTTCGGGAGTAGGGAAAGCCTGTCCCCCATCTCTGCCTAGGCCTGACCTTCACGTGAAGGTGGCCGCGGTTAGGAGGGCTGCACCTTCCACTGGTCGTTTTACAGATTCTGGTCTCTGCACGCTCCTTGGCATCAAATACACAAGCGAGGACGCCACCGTTAGCCCTGCGCATGCCCTTGACTCTGTAAAACAGTCCATTGGGCAGCGACAGGTGAATGTATGAGACCTCACACCGTGCAAACTGGCAACCGTCCCATCGAGAGAACTCTGGATGCCGGCGGTGGGTTCCTCTTTTTTCAAAAGCTTCTACCGGTCATGCTTGACTAAGATTTCTGCAGTGGAAGAGGTGCTGGTCCTCAAGCTTGAGAGCTCCCGGGGTGACGCCTGACACCGGCCCCTGCACGCGGAGGGCTGGGAGAGACAGAGGGAAGAGGCAGGCCACTCCAGGTTGACAGGCAGCAGGTGTAATGTACAAAGGAATTGACACGGTTTTGTCTTGGGCGCCGGAAGATGAGCCGGTCTCCAGACCTGATGACTGTCAGAATCTTCAGAGTTTACACAGCAGCCTGAACTGGGTTCCGGCACATATGCTGTTCCTCTCAAGGCTGTGTTCTTGAGAACAGATCCCACCGTGAAGACGGCAGTCAGATCGTGCATTCCAAGGACAGGCGAGGGGTGAGGAGCCTTCGAGGTCCAGCTCTCAGGGGAGCCTGAGGTCACATCCTCTCAACGACCTTCCCCAACAAGTGGTTGTTAGGTCTTGTTAATGACTCAGTTCTGAAAACAAGCACTTCCCATCTGATGCTCCTGCAAGTGTAACTGAAGAATATGGACTGAGATTATACGGTGAGATCGTAACAGTAAGTGTGTGACTGTGTGAAAATAGAATTTTGTCTTTTCCGTGCAATCTGGTGAAATCTGGATGCTGCGTGGAGCCCGATGCAGCACTGACTGGCCGTAACAACGCCTCGTTTGGGCTCCTCTTGAGACCGACCCAAGACAAGGGTCTGGGTGCTTGTAGCTTAGGAAGTGATCCCAGGAGGCCCCGTAGGAAAAGTGAGGACATGGGACAGAAAAGGGAGGACAGCCAATGCAAGGGCATTATCTAGTGGGTGACACTGTGTACAGTCCCACTGGGGAACTCCAGCGGAGCCGGCCCAATCAGCGCCACCCCCACCCCACGGGGAGCTGGGGATCTATGGTCTTTCAGTTGTTAAGCATCACTCCTGGGGCACCAAGGCGATGCTTCTGGGCTCTTCTGGCCTCTGAGCTCCATCTGAGCAGGAGGCGATGACCAGAGAAAGCCCTCAGCACGGAGTTGCAGGTGTCTGCAGCTGGAAACTGGGAGACGGTTATATAAGACGTGGTGAGGATGCAGGGGTGGGGTGGGGCCGGGACGGCACCTGCTTCTCACCTCCTCCACTGATTTTAATTACAGTTCTGGGTGCCACACCCTTTGCCCATGACACCTTGTGTGATGCTCACACCAGCCTCATCCATTGTATTTTGAAAGGTTGAATGACCAGCCCCACGAGGCTGTCTGATGGACCGTAGACCCCGCACCCTTACCCAGGAGCTACTGGACTTTAAAGTCTCTGCCCTCATCGCTTCACCAAATGTCAGTCTTCATGCTCATGTACAAGGCTAACTAGCTGGTTACTCTGGTCTTTAGCCATGGCAGCTTAGACGAGAAAATGCCACAGACACACAGCAGCCTCAGGGCCACACTCAGGGATGGCAGGTGCAACCTCTCTGTGGCATCTCTCTGCTAGTGACGAAGGCCCAACAAAGATCATTGCGCAAAGCTTACACGGAGCTCAGCACCACCTCTTTTCAAGGGAACATAAGCGTGTGATGTGGTTTCTGAAAGACTTCCAACAAGCTGCATGAGCAATGTCCAGGTCTGAGTTCCGGAAGAGTCTACTTCAATGATCTGGATTATCCGTGCCCTGGCAGAGCTAGGGAAATGAGGTCTTACATTGCTCTCGTTCCGGAAGCTCTAAGCCAGCTGGATGAGCTGAACCCAGTCAAAGCAATGTCTGGAGGGCCGAAGGGATCCTGTTGGGAGGAAGGCTGTTTGGCCGCCTGGATCAGCAAAGCCACATGCCAGGCAGAAGGCTGCATGCATAGGCCTTCAGCATCTGAGCTGCAGAGGCTGAGGCTGGTTTTGGGGAGAGGCTGCAAGACGGGTTTGAATCAAGAGAAGGCACCTCCTTTTATCTTCAAAGCCCTTTTCAGAACCTGAATTCCAAGACTGGCCAGCCTCCTGGGAGGTGTTGTCTAAGAAGAGCTTCTGTCTGCAGGCTTAAAGGGAAGAACGAGGCCCAGGCGCCCTGAAGGAGCCAAAACCAGAAGAAAAGTCATCCTTGAGAGCAGGTGCTCTGGTCTGACCACCCACCACTGCTCCAGAGAGTTCCACGACTTTGAAATTCTTCAAAAAGAATTAGTTGCCCACCGTTCCTTTCCATCACAGCCTTGAAGATGAGAGGCACAGAATGCTAGGATTCCCATCTGATTTCACGCCCCTACAGATTAGTTAGCATTTGGGAGGGGGACAATCCCTACCCTTTGCTCAGAAAGCCCCGCCTCTGGGGTGCAGGTCCAGCTACGTAGGGACTCTCGTCTCTACAACATTATAAATCTGTCAGACAGGAACAGGCAACATATGCCTCCAGCGTGCACGTCATATAAAACTTGCCAGAAGTTGTCTTCCGCTCTGCCATGGTGTTGCCGACTGAGTAGACACTGTGAGCAAAGCAAATGCAGCGCACAGACAGGGAGTGACATTTAAGGCAACAAAAGATTGATGCCCACCCTATTATGGTCTCCGCCCCCATTATTATTATTCTCTGTGGTTCAAGTCATGTGATGGAATATTTTTTTCATGTGCTGGAATTTTTAGATATCATTCCATTGAAAAAAAAATCCCCCATTCACATGATTTCTTAAGTGTCGCCCCGTGGGGGAGAAGGTGTGAATTTCTAACTGATGGACTTCAAGAGAAGACGTGGCCTCAAGAGAAATTATCAGAGCTTGGCCTGTGACGTGCTGGAAGTTTGGCCATGTGCTCAGCCCATCTCCTGCCGAGTGTCTCTCAAACAACAGACAGGCCCTTGCCAGTTCCGGGACATGGGACCAGACTCAGCAGAGGGAGGTAGCAGAGGGTCATTGCTTTTTATTATTCAAATCCCCTGCTCTATGGGAATCACCTGTGCCCAACCCATTGAAACTATACTATGTATAATCATTGTTTCAAGTAACATCTTCTTTCATTAAGATAAAAGTATCTGTAAATTTAAGTGTAGAACATACGGAAAGTTTTGTGCTCTTAACTCATTGAAATGATACTTGATATGATTCATCTTTCAAGTAAAATCTTCTTTCATTAAGATATACGTGTTTATAAACAGACGTGTAGAAAGATATGGAATAGCCCTGTGCTAAACTCCTTAAATCTACAGTAGGTATAAAATAACTAAAAACAAAGAAAATCCAGTGCTGGAAGGCTTTACGTCCGGGTTCGGAGCAGCCCTATTCACAATAACCAAAAGGTGAAAGGAACCAGTGTGTCCACACAGGGGTGAATGGATAGACAAAATGTACACACATTTTATTCAGCTTTAAAAATAAGGAAATACACACAGTACAGCCTGGATGAACCTGGAGGGCACGTAGCTAACTGAAATAAGCCAACACAAAAGGATAAGTATTGTCATTTTCTACTCTGCTGAGTGCATGAATGGTGGGGGCCTGAGGGGCGCCTGGGTGGCTCAGTCGGTTAAGTATCTGACTTTGGCTCAGGTTGTGATCTCGAGGTCTGTGGGTTTGAGCCCCGCATCAGACTCTATGCTGACTGCTGGGAGCCTGGAACTTGCTTCGGTTTCTGTGTCTCCCTCTCTCTCTGCCCCTCCCCTACTTGTGCTTTCTCTTTCAAAAATAAACAAACATAAAAATATTTAAAAAGCAAAAGAATGGTGGTTGCCAGGGATTGAGGGGTGGAGGAAGGGAAGTTAGTGTTTAATGGGTGTGGAGTTTCAGTCTGGGGACATGAACCGCTTCTGGAGTGGATGAGGCGATGGTTGTGCAACAGTGTGAATGTACTCGATGCCACAAGACTATACACTTAAAAACAATCTAAGTAGTAACTTTGGTGTAATTTAAATTTTACCACAATAAAAAATAAGTCCCCTGAGGGAACAGCTTCCCATCTTAATGTCTTTACATTAACCAAAGAACCAAGCACAGCAATGATTCACAGCATCTCCCAAAACCTATCTTGTTTATCCTTCAGATGCTTATTTGCATTCATTTGCATTCTAATTTGCATACTCACCTCCTCTTTTCTCTGGCTGACAGGTGTTCTTCCTTGGCAACTGTTTGGAAGCACCAGGGACCAGACTTTCCACTAGATGTAAGAATTTGGGGGACAGGGGAGGGCGGAAATCACAACAAAACCTGAGTCATAATATTCGAACACTCTAGGCTTCCTAATTTACAAATTTGGCATAGAAACTCATGTGAGTTGAACTTTCTAATAGTGAATAATTAAAGTTCTGATTTTTAGAAAAGACTTTAGGCACATGTAACTTTCTGCTAATAGCCAAAGAGCAATTTATATAATTTTTCATAATACAGTCAGAGAAAGAGACAATGTTTTGAAGTCCTCTACACATGACACAGTCATTCTTTGCTTTGATGTCATCACTTTTGTCTATTTGCAGCATTTTTTCACTGTCTTCCTTTCAAAAGGGACTTTTGTGCCAGCAAAGAATTACACAGAAGATTCTAAAACAATAAAAACAAAGGAATAGCTCCCTTTGAAGAAGAGACAGAAGCAAGATTTTTGGAAGTATGTTCCAGGAAGTACCTATACCAGAATCACTAATGTGCATATTAAAGATGCAAATGCCCTACTCTATCAGCATTTCTAGGAAAGCTCGTCCTGGATCTCCTTTTTTTTTTTTTTTTTAATTAAATAAGTCTCCACAATAACTAAGGGAAGTCCTGACTGAGGCAAGACGGTGGATAAGACGAAGTTCATTTTGGGCCCGTAGGGTCACATGTCCAAAGGCTCTCTAGTGAGAAGTGAACATGTCCCAGCTCCGCACTTCTGGTGCTCTCAGACACTCCCATTGGTTGGCTCTGAGGGGGACAGCACATCACACTTCTCCCTCAGGACCCTTAGTTAATGAGGACAAAACAGTTAATGGGCAACCCGGTGCTGGCATCTGTCTTCCTTCAGCGTCTCTGACCTCACCACGGGGGGAGGGGGGTTCCCTGATGGAAACTGCTGCCAGTTCTCCCCTCATTTGGCCAGAATCCCCATCCCAGGTAAATCGGAGTGGCCAGGCTCGGCTGGACAAATGGATCTTTATCCTGGGTGTTAAATATCCACCACTGTGAGTGGATATCTTGACGGCTGTGGCCAGGGAAGAGCTGAGTCAGGGACCCGCCTTCATGGATTTGCAGTGTCTGACGTGGGCTGAGAGGGGCCGGGCGGCCGTGGGTTTCCAGTATGCGCTCTCTCCCTTTAAACTGCTTTAAGACAATGCTTTTCATGCCTCTATGAATTATTCACCAATTTAGTTATTTACAAGTACTTATGTAGCACTTCTGTATTCAAGACAATCTTCTAAGTGCTGTATAAATATTAACCAATTTCATCCATATAGCAACATTGAAGCTAGACTTTTTTTGGTTTTTTTTTTTTAATTATTTTGAGAGACAGAGAGAGATAGCATGAGCAGGGGAGAGTCAGACAGAGAAAGGGGCATACAGAATCTGAAGCAGGCTCCAGGCTCTGAGCTGTCAGCACAGAGCCCGACGTGAGGCTTGAACCCACGAACTGTGAGATCATGACCTGAGCCGAAGCAGGACGCTTAACCAACTGAGCCACCCAGGCACCCTGAAGCTAGACTATTTTTATCCTCATATAAACCTGAGGCAGCTGAAGCACTGAGAGGTTCAGGACTTTGCCCACAGTTACACAGTCGGTAAACGGCAGTGCCCATTGAAGCCAAGGCACCCATCCTTCTAATTTGTCTTAAGCTGTTTAAATAGGGTATTGATTGAAAGGACACAGGTCTGAACCAAACTGACTCCATGACAGGCTTTAAGTTTCCCCTCTGAGCTCAAAGGCCTAAGTTTCGGTTTTTCAGAATCATTAGACAATAACAGAAAAAGGGCACATATTGCTCAACAAGTAACCACCTTCGCAGCACCCAATCAGAAGTGGCCAGCTGACACCCTTCACATTCCTAAGGACAGGCCTGTAGATGGAAACGATAGATAGTTACCTGTTGCTTAATGCTAGATTAACCAATTACTCACCCCACGTGGGGGTCCTTAGACCACCCTGTAATTGGTTATTTTCAAAGAAACACCAAATGCCGTGATTGGGTTCCGCCAAAAGTAACGAACACTCTGGACAATGTGTATGGTTAGAATTGTTACTAAGGCTATTACATGATGATGATTGGATTACTGTGCCTATGTCATCATTTTCTGTAACCCCACCCCCTTTTCCAAACCCCATAAAAACCCTACTCAGCCTTTGTTCGGGGCTCTCAGCACAGATCCATTGCATTGGTGAGGTCTGGGAGCCCGAGCTTAAGCCTGAATAAATGCCCTTTGCTTTCGCATATGTGACTTGGTCTCCCTGGTGGTCTCTGGTTTTGGGGTATATTGTGATCTTGGCATAACATTGATGAGTTCAGGGCAAAATAAAGGATGTCAGTAGAAGCTGTGCATTAACTTCTGGTCACTATTGCCAGTCCTCAGGCTTATTCTCTCTTTGTTGCAACAGGAGGCTAAGGGAGATTTTTTTGAAAGGGTTACAGGAAATAGCACAAAACTGAAGTTTTCTCACCGACATCACTAAAACGGAAAGAGATCTGTAAAAGGATAGCTGTCTTCCTTTGTGGATCCATGTCATTTAATGTCACAAAAGGCACAATCCGGGTTCCTTTTAGGAAAACAATCTGTTGGCACATTTTTGCTTTGTGCTTAGCACACCCAGGCTAGGCGTACCAAAGGGTGATTTGTTTTCTCACAGTGTAAACCTCTTCTTGATAAGCATGTGTGCTATAAATTCACTGAAAAGACCTTACTTTTTTTCGTGCAAAATGACATCTTAGCCCTAGCCACAGGATTGGAAAATCTCTACAGTTGGATCTAAATGGACAAAGTCTTTATGGTTGAATTTCCCCATCAACACACAGTCATGGGTCGATATACTTGTAGGATGTGGTTCTCAAAATGTGGTCACTGGACTAACAGGCAGAGGGAGGACTTGTAAGAAATGCAGATTTTCTGGCCCACCCCAGATCTACTGAATCTAAAACTGTGGACTAGGGCCCAGTGTTCTGTGCTTTAACAAGCACTCCAATTTCTAGAAAATTATTTTCTAGACTAGCTGAATACAACGTACACCACAGTAAAAGCTGTATGTCCATTCCACGCCATCAGTCAGACTGACTTCCAAGAGCCTATCTGGGATCAAATCCTGGCTTTGCCATTTACTACCTATGGGGCCTTGGGCAAGTCATTGAACGTCTTGAAATGTGTTTTCTCATCTGTGAAATGGCATCTGGCAGTACAGAGACCATGTTGGATGTTCAGAATGTGTCTCTGCTGGTATTATTCTTGCCACTATCTTTATGGATACACCAGCATTTGATCTGCAGTATTTAAAAGGGAAAGGATTGTGTTGTGGGTAGGATTTCTAAGAGACAAAGAGGTATTCCAAGTCTGCAGGTCAGAGGGTGCTTAGGCAAAGGTTGAAGACCAAGCCCATCATGCTCACAATGTGTTTCTGCCTGCCCACTGCCCAAACCCGTCCTCTCACAGCCCTACTGTTATCCTAGAGCACCCACATCCCTGGCTTTGAGGATCCCTAGAATGTAGAGATGACCCTTTCAGTGGAGACTTCCAGCCAGATCCTTGTCCAGGCAAGGAAATCTTTGAGGAGAGTCAGTGGGGGAGGCCACGGGGGAGCAAGAACAGTTGGGACAGGGACAGGGATGAGGAAGGAGGGTTTCCAGGCAGATCCCAGCTCTCTCTCCAACCCCACCTCTCCCCAAGCTCCTCACCTTTTCCCTTCCTTAGCACCTTGACCTGACCTTTAAAAGTTGCTGCTCTCCTGCTCCTACCCACACACCTTTCCCTTATGTCTTCCCACACAGGCTGGAATTTCCCAACCAAAAATGGACTAAAAGCAAAGGAGAGAGAAGGCGGGAGAAACAGGAAAATGAGCTTGATGGAATCAGAGAAACCAATACAAACCCCCAAAACCCAGCCCAATAACAGCTCCACAAGTACTTGCTAATTGACTTTTTTCCCATTAAAATGGAATCACAGGGCTATCTTATGACACATGTTGGGGTGTGTGGGTGACTCAGTCTGTTAAGCAACTGACTTCAGCTCAGGTCATGAGCTCACGGTTCATGGGTTGAAGCCCTGCATCAGGCTCTGTGCTGACAGCTCAGAGCCTGGAGTCCACTTTGGGTTCTGTGTCTCCCTCTCTCTCTGCCCCTCCCCTGTGTGTACTCTCTCTCTCTCTCTATCTCTCTCTCAAAAATGAATAAACATTTATAATAATAATAATAAAGACAAACATCATCAGCCAAAGGGAGCCCATGGTAATGGGAGGGGTCTTTTTCTATATCAACTGAATTTCTGATCTAAACCACCATCTCTTACTTTTCTCCCCACTTCTTCCTTTGGACTAAGTCAACCAGTGGCAAGTAAAGTCAGGACTCTGCACAGAGGTAACTTGAACCACATCAGAAGGCTGAGAAAGATACATCAAATAAAGGATGATCACAGTTATACCACAACTGCATACGCCTATGTGCCCGGAGCTGCCCAACGCTTTCCATCCATCGCCTCCCATAATCCTTACAACAAACTGACAAAGCGATGCTAATGATAATAGCTATTGTTATTGAGCGCTCCCACGTTCCATGTACTGTCCTACATGCTGTCTATGTCTTCGTGAATTTAATTCTTACTGCAACTGTAAGGACTACATATTATTTTGTTCATCGTTCAGATGAGAACTTTGAGATATAAAGAAATTAAGAATAGGGCCCAACACCACCAGAAGGAAATGGCAAAAGCTGGAGTTGAACCCTGGGACTCTGACTTGAAAATCCACCCTCCCCAGCACTGTGTTTCTAGGAAGAAGGAGCAGAGAGGCCCGAAGATGAACAGCTGTCCAGGGAGAGCCAGGGAGCAGATGTTGGCTGGGAAAGGGGTGTGGTGTTAGGGTCGGGAAATGATTTGCATGCGACAGAAAGAGGTTACAACGTAGAGCTTGCAGCAGGTGCTGAAAAAGAAGTCTCAGTCTCAGATGAGAAAAAAAAAAGTGAGAAGTGAATAAAATGAGATGTTCTAAGAGGCCCTTCGGTGGCTCAGTGGGTTAAGTGTCCAATTTTGGCTCAAGTCATGATCACACAGTTCGTGAGTTCAAGCCCCATGTCAGGCTCTGTGCTGACAGTTCAGAGCCTGGAGCCTGCTTCGGATTCTGTGTCTCCCTCTCTCTCTGCCCCTCCCCAACTTGTGCTCTGTCTCTCTCTCTCTCTCTCTAAAATAAATAAACACTAAGAAAAGACTTTTTTAAAATGAAATGCTCTATCCATAGTGTGGGGAGCAGCAGCCAGGAGCCAGTAGGGAGAGTGCGACTGGGCCAAAGATCTCGTGCCCTTACAACCCTTGCAGCTGCCCCCGTTTCTCTAGGATTAGGTTACTTGAGTTACGATGTTAATTGTACAAATGACCTTCATGCTTCTTGAGTTGGAATGTTGATTGTGCTTCAGGCTCTGGCAATCTTCCAGGATTGTTTACAGCTGTGGCTGTCGGTATGCAACTACTTGCTTGTGAGGAATAAAGTGGCAGTATGGGCACCGCTCAGGTTGCTCCTCCCATCCCCATCCTTTGACTCTCTCTCTTCTTTTCCTCATTCCCTTATCCTCACATCCTTGCTTCTGGGAGCCTGCACGCGCACAACACCATAGCTACATCAGGAGTCTTGATTGCAAAGAACAGAAACCAAAGTTAGCTAATGTAATAAGCAATTTTTTAGATGGGTTTATAACACTGGCAGGAGAGACAAAGAACCAGGCTCAAAATAATAATAACAACAAAGCAAGAACAAATTAGATCCAAGCAGCAAAAAATACACTATTACACCTAAAGGACAATCTGGCTAATCACTGTCCTTGGACCCCTAACTGCTCCCTGTCCCTCACTCAGCCACCTTTGACTGTGAGTTACATCAAAGTGTCCCTTCAATGGTGTGTTAGGACTTCACATGGAGGCATCAGATTGGCTGAGTGCATGCCAGGGACGAGCCCTCTTTCAACTTCTGGAATCTCTGGAAGAATCTTCGCCACCACGATCCGAACAATAGTCTCCCTTCCCCTCCCAAATCAACAACATCCACAAGAGCTGCTGATGCCACTTGAGCAATCTCACCACCATACCAGGTCGACCAAGGTCCTGAAGACCAGCGAGCCTGGAGGCCCAAGAATAGAAGCAACTGGCAAAGTGTCCAAGATAGAGGAGAACCAACAAGCCTCTTTCATGAGAGAGTTTAGCATCAAAGACATCAATTTTTGAATCATCAGGAAAATGCAAGTTAAAACCACAATGAGCCATCACCTTACATCTGTCAGAATGGCTAATATCAAAAAGATGAGAAATAACACGTCTTGGTAGGGATGTGAAGGAAAGAAAACCCTCACACACTGTGGCTGGTAATGTAAATTGGTGTGACCACTGTGGAAAATAGAATGGAGGTTCCTCAAAATGTTAACATTGGAAATACTGGGACACCTGGGTGGCTCAGCTGGTTAAGTGTCTGACTCTTGAATTCGGCTCAAGTCATGATCCCAGGATCATGAGATGGAGCCCCAAGTCAGATTCCTCACTGAACATGGAGCCTGCTTGGGATTCTCTTTCTCTCTCTCTCTCTCTCTCTCTCAAAATAAACTAATATGAAATGAAATAAAACAAAAATTTTAAATTGAAAATAGCAATCCAGTAATTCTACTAGTAGGTACTTATGCAAAGAAAACAAAAACATGAATTCAAAAAGATATATTCACCCCTATGTTTATTGTAGCATCATTTACAGTAGCCAAGATATGGAAGCAACCTAACTATTCATCAATAGAAGATGGATAAAGAAGATGTGGTGTAAGGGAAACCAAAGCAAAAATGAACTATTGGGACCTCATCAAAATAAAAAGGCTTTGCACAGTGAAGGAAACAATCAGCAAAACTAAAAGGCAACCAACAGAGTGGGAGAAAATACTTACAAATGACATATCAGATACAGGGTTAGTACCCAAAATCTATAGAGAACTTATCAAACTCAACAGTCAAAAACCAAATAATCCAGTGAAGAAGTTGGCAAAAGATGTTAATAGGCACTTCTTCAAAGAAGACATCCAGATGGCCAACCAACACATGAAAAAACACTCAACACCACTCATTATCTGGGAAATACAAATCAAAACATTGGGATACCACCTCACACCTGTCAAAATGGCTAACATTAACAACTCAGGCAACAACAGATGTTGGCGAGGATGCGGAGAAAGAGGATCTCTTTTGCACTGCTGCTGGGAATGCACACTGGTGCAGCCACTCTGGAAAACAGTATGGAGGTTTCTCAAAAAATTAAAAATAGAACTACCGTACGACTCAGCAATTGCACGACTAGGTATTTATCCAAGGGATACAGGTGTGCTGTTTTGAAGGGGCACAGGCACCCCAATGTTTACAGCAGCACCATCAACAATAGTCAAAGTATGGAAAGAGCCCAAATGTCCATCGACAGATGAATGGATAAAGAAGATGTGGTTTATATACATACAATGGAGTACTACTCGGCAATCAAAAAGAATGAAACCTTGCCATTTGCAACTACATGGATGGAACTAGAGGGTATTATGCTAGATGAAATTAATGAGAGAAAGACAAATATCATATGACTTCACTCATATGAGAACTTTAAGATACAAAACAGATGAACATAAGGGAAGGGAAGCAAAAATAATATAAAAACAGGAAGGGGGACAAAACATAAGAGACTCTTAAATATGGAAAATAAACAGAGGGTTGCTGGAGGGGCTGTGGGAGAGGGGTTTGGGCTAAATGGGTGACAGACTTAAGGAATCTACTCCTGAAATCACTGTTGCACCTTGTGCTAACCAACTTGGATGTATGCTATAAAAAATAAACAAATTATAGAAAAAAAAGAAGATGGGGTATACATATGTGGTGGAATATGGACTATTACTCAGCAATAAAAAAGAATAAGAGCTTGCCATTTGCAACAACATGGATGGACCTAAAGAGTATCGTGTTACGTGAAACAAGTATTTGATTTCACTAGCATACGGAATCTAAAAAACAAGCCAACAAGCCAACGAAAAAGTAGAAGCAGACCATAAATATAGAGGACAAACTGGTAGTTGCCGCGGGGGGGGGGGGCAAATGGGAGGTACAGGCTTCATTCAAATAAGTCATGGGGACAAAGGCCCTGTGTAGGGAATATAGTCAGTGTATTGCAGCATCATATGGTAATAACAGGCAGCTACACTTTGGGTGCATAGAGCTGTTGAATCACTATATTGTACACTTGAAACTAACGTAACATTGTAAGTTAACAATACTTCAATTTAAAAAAAAGGCATCTCCTCTTGAAGACTTTTTCCTTGGGGTCAGCATCCCCAGCATTGTGTAAATGCCCCCTCTATTCGGGAGGATTCTGAGACCTTAGGTCCCAATCCCATCCAGAGGACAAGGTCCTTACTGTAAGTGATGGATGTCTTGTGGCTGATAATGATGATTGCATGCTCCTGGAGTCAGGGGGCCGGAAACCTCTCCACCTGGTCGCTGCCTTGAGCATCCTCCCCTCCCCCCACCCCCGCCCCCCAGCATGACCGATGCTCAGGGGACAACGGCAGGAAAATCTGCTCCAGAGAGGGAGGTGAAGGACTGACTGTCTGCTGACCTCTGTCAACACGAGCCCCCATGAACATAGGGTGTTTTTTCCATCTGAGCACAGGTTGGACCTGCATCCGAATATCCCAGCCTATGCTTGTGCCGACCTGAAAATCTCACTGCAGACTCTATCGCAGTGAGGCACATTGCTAAGCTCTGAAATTTCCTACTATTGCAGATTCTCCTTTGTGCCTATTTCCAGCCTGACGCTGTAGGATCAGACAGCGAATCATTAAGCAGGGCTCCATCCACAGACTCCGATGCCAACCCCAGCAGCTGAAAGGAAGGCACTACCATGCACATGGTCGAGAGAGAACAATTCCACCGTGAACATGAACCCAGGGTCTGACCGGGAGTGCAACAAAAGGAAACTTTCAATGGGGAAGTTTAATTTCAAAGGAAAAACTTCCAGGAAATTACAAATGCAATCATTTGGCTTAATCATCTGCATTTGAATAGCTCTGCATGAGAAACACATTTAAACATTGATAAAATTAAGACGCTAAAATTAATGTTTAGCTATTACAGAAATGCTTTAAATTGTCTGGCAATCTTGCATAATTGAATAGCAATTTCAAATGTTACCAGAGAAACTGTGTCAAAAGGAGAACATGAAGGATTTATTGGGGGGAAGGTTTGCGGGCTGTGAGCCCTCTTGTGGCCACAAAGCACAGTACAACCAAGGACCTGATCGCCCCTCTACCTGCATCCCCACACCCCTCCCCAGTCCTGGAGGAGGGGAGGCGGGCAGGCTCTGAGCACAAGGTCTTACTCCTTTGCCAAGCTAGGACCTCTGATTCTAAGGAGAATTCTGGGCAGTAAGCAAATGCGCTTCTCTCTTTCAAGGACACTAGGACAGAGCCTAAGCCTTCCCACGCCTCCCCTAGTACGTGGTAATGGCCATTAGTGGAGCTTCAAGTTGCATTGATGCATGGGATCATTCCGTCCGAAAGAAAGCACCATCATTCCCATCTGCTAGAGGCTGAAAGTGAGGCTCCAGGCGACAGTGTGACTCACCCAGGGTCTTTCATTCTTCTGACCTGATATTAAGTGTCTTTGCTGATCATCTTAACTGAAGTCCCACCGCGCACCCACCCACCCCCCTCAGCTGCTGTCAAACACTCCAACATCTTGACCTCTGCTTCTCAAAAGAGGACAAATCATCCTGTCCACATCTGGCTATGTGCTTGCTCTGCGTCTCCCACACTGGCATGGAAACTCTCGCGAGTCTAGATCTGTCCCGTCACCCATGTGGCCCCGGGCTTGGTGCTCAGTGAGTCTCTGCAGAACCACGTGTGAGGAGGCACGTGGTTGAGACACACGCCCAGACCAGCTTCTCCACCATCATTGGAGAAGCACATTCTCCTCTGGTTGTGTAGGCTTGGTACCCACTCCTGGGCCTCTTGCTCGGGCCAACCTGCAGCCCCCTCACGATTTGTATGTCCAGGTTAAACTATATTTTGCCAGGCGCCTGGGTGGCTCAGTCGGTTAAGCCTCCGACTTCGGCTCAGGTCAGATCTCACATTCATGGGTTCGAGTCCCACATCAGGCTCTGTGCTGACAGCTAGCTCAGAGCCTGGAGCCTGCTTCTGGTTCTGTGTCTCCTTCTTTCTCTGCCCCTCCCCCTCTCATGCTCTGTCTCTCTCTGTATCAAAAATAAATAAAACATTAAAAAAATTTTTTTATAAACTACATTTTGTCAACAATCTCATTTCTCCTCCATTATGCAGCCATTGGGACTGGAAGTGGCCTTCTCCAGCCTGTCGTACAAGCCACCCTGACTCCCTCCGCAGTGGAAAAAGCCCTTTCATCTCAGTCTCCTCTAACACACACGCGGCCCTGCGAATCCACCTCCCAGGGCACCTTCCCGAACACACACCTCCCTGCTCAGCCCCTCATCACGACTCCTCTGGAACAGTGCAGAAGCCTGCCAGCTGTCCCTCCCAGGTCCAGGCTGCAGCCAGAAGGAACTTCCAAAATGGCAGAGCCACGCCTGTCCCTGTCACTTAGAATGCTCTGGGGGTTCCTTATTGCTTTTAGGAGAAAGAGCAAAATGGCTAATACGACCCTTTGGGTGGTCTGTGTGATCTGGCCTTTGCTACTTCTTTTTTTTTTTTTTAAAGTGTATTTATTTTGAGGGAGAGAGAAAGAGAGAATCCCAAGAAGGCTCTGCACTGTCAGCACAGAGCCAGATGCAGGGCTTGAACTCAGGAACCAGGCGATCATGACCTGAGCCCAAATCCAGAGTTGGATGCTTAACCGACCGAGCCACCCAGGTGGCCCCTGTTACTTCTCCATCCTCCTCTCCCACACCTGCTCTAGCCTTACAGACATGCTTCCAGAGAGTTCATCCAGGCTGCCTACTACACTGGACCATTTCAGGGACACTGTCTTACTAAACTGTCTCCACACCTCTCTGCAAAGGAGATACTACTATTCCTGTTTTTTCATAATGAAGCCGGCTTAGAGAGGCAAAAGTGACTTGCCTGGGGTCCCAAGGCCTCCCATTTGAAATTCATTGCTCCTTCTATCCAGCCTGCTGCTCCCCTCCCTTGACAATGTTTGCTAAGTACCTACTGGGTACAGGACACCATGCAAGATAGATTCCAGGGCACTCTATCCACTGAGCAAGTCATAAAGCATCCTTGTTCACACATGGTTAGCAAGGTGCTATCTGGAGACCCCAGTGCCTTGAATCCCCAGCATCTAGCATGTAGTAGGTGCTCAATAAACATTTGTTAAGGAAGTGATTGTTACTCAGTCAAGAGTCCTTAATTGTTCAGTGAGTGAGTGTTACTTAATCAAGAGAGTAGTGACGCTCTTGCTCCCATGCCACACCACCTTTCAGCAAGGATCGTTCATAGTGTTTCTAGCCGTCCATCTTGTAAAAGGTAAAGCCTCAGAAAATATGACCTCTACTCATCTTTTTCTCTGGTTCTTCAGGCTCCTATGGGTCTAGAAAAGACATTTTTTCCATCTCTCTATGTAGCGCACTAATCCTGCCATCATGCAGGATCTCACCTTGTTGGCAAATTCTATCATCAGACCAATAAAAGCTGTAGTGAAGATGCCAGACATAAGGCATTCACAGATTTTGTCCCAAGGTTGCCCATGACAGGGGCTTCTGGTGTGACCTTTGTTGGGGTTGGAATATAGATCTGAGCTCTTGCAAAGCCCCAATAAGACAATGGCTGCAGGGCTGGGGGTACAGACGCGGCCCCTAGTGGGAGGAATGGTCTAGGCAGCTGTTTATCCGGGTATAGGAGGTGTCCATTTACCCTAGTTGCCATGGCAACCTTGCCCTTCGTATGCACAAGGTCACCCATTTCATGAAAAAAACAAAAACAAAAACAGGCCAACTCAGCCCCTGGGGGAGTGTACTTTCCTTGGAGAACTTCTCCTGCAAAACCAGCCCCAAGATAAGACTCTGAAGACTGCTAAATATGAACAGGAAAATAGCAAAAACCACTTTTACCTGCACTAATTCAGGATTTATGAAACTCAAAGATCTTTGCCTGGGGATGCGGATGGTTCAAAAACTATATTTTGAATATATGAATGGAGAAAGTAATATTTTTAAATAAAATAAACTTCTCTTAGATACAATATAGATATAGATGGGTTTCATCAAACCATAAAAATGCCTAGAAAAATAAAACAGCTCTGAAGGTTGGATTTTCCAACGCACTGTAATTTACGATTAGAACATCAACACTGACGCGTGGGAAAGGCTTGGGATTTGAGCCTAGGATTATACGCCACTAGTAAGCTTCTTTCTGTTTTTCCTTTGAGGGTGGTCATGATGATAAAGAAGACAATCTGTGCTTAAGAACAGATCTGAAAAGCTGTAGTACTAAACCAGTGCTCACAGTGTTTCTTTAATCCCAGGTCACCAGACCCAGGATTTTTATGTTTCTGCTAACTTGGACCCTATTTCTCTTTTACATGAATATTAAATATGCCTGTTCTGCTGCCTTAGGCAATCACATCAAACCAGAGGGTCAGACCAGTACAAAGTCTGGATGGTGGGTATATTTCTGGGCACCTGGCTACAGGTGGTTATGTGGGGTGACCAGTCACTGTGGGGAAACCCAGCCCAGGCTAGTGCAGTGAGCAGATGCCTGGAATTTGAATTTTGGGTAAATGACTTCACTATTAGAAATGGAAGGTTTATTTGGAAACCCTTCCCCAGGCGTATCTGGTTGAAATGTCCATTGTCACCTTGTCTGTACCCCTGATCCACAGAAATTCCTCCTTTCAGACAGCGCTCAGTGTTTTAGCGGGAGTGACTGTACCAGGTGTCATGTGTGATCTACAAATCCCATCCAGACCAAAGTGTCCACTCACCTGTCTCACTCTCCAACAGGTGAGGATGCCAAAGATCATACTCACTTACGTCACCTCCAGAGGCTAGAATGAACAAATGTGGGCAGACGGTACCTGAGAACAGAACAAAGCCTCATATCTTCCTTTCCTTTCTTCGCTCATTCGTTACTCATTTATTGATTCTATGGATTTATTGAATACCTATACAACAAAATATGAGGCACTGGGATACCATGGTCAACAAGCCCCAGACCTGACCTCTCACTTTTGCTCTCCATTATTCCATCATGTAGATTCTGTTCTTACACACCATGTTCCTGCCCCAGGATATTTGCACTCACTGTTTCCTCTGCCTAAAAGGTTCTTCTCCTGACTCTTTGAAAAGTTCATGCCTCCCTTTTCAGTCTAGCCTCAGTTCACAAGTCATCTTTATAGAGAGGCCTCCCCTGACCACACTACCCAAGAGGAATCTTCCTTCCCCAACCACTCAGCATTTATTTCCTTTATGGATTAGATAAATTTATTCTAAATTTTTGACAGTTCTTTGTCTTCTTCCCTGCTGGACTCCCAGCACTTGCACACTGCCTGGCATATAGTTAGACATAATAGGCTGTATTTAGCACTCACTGTATACCAGTTGCCCTTTGGACTGTTTTATGTACATTCTCCCAATTAACTATCCCTATAGCCTATGAAGTGAGTACTAATAGAGGTAGAGAGAAGGTGTGTAACTTGGCATACAGGTGGTAAGAGATGGTTATTTTTGAACCTGAGAAGTTTAATTCCAATGTCTGTGCTCTTAACCCCTACACTAGACCAGCACTCAATTTATCAGTCAGCATTTTGAATGAATGAGTGCTAAAAATGTAAGAATGAATGAAGGAATCTTGGGTGGAAAAAAATGAAACAAATAATTATTTAACACCTACCTAAACATAAGGAAATATAGGCTACAATGCAAGCATGTGATAGGAAGATCAAGCCTCTTTTAGAGCATCGGGGAGACCTGCCTGAGAAAGAGACACTTATTTAAGCGACAGTGAGAGGGAGGAAGGGGGTGAGTGGGAGAAGAGGGTTATTCATCAGGTAACGTGTTGGCAGCCCCGGAGAGCCCAGAAACACATAAGACAGGCTGACCTCAGGGTCAGCATAATATCTCTTTGAGATGATGTAGAGAAACAGGCAGACTATATATCAAGGTAAGAGTGAAAATTAGTGTTTTCAGAGGCAAGTTGCAGAATCCATGCTATCTACAAACAACTTGCAGAATGTAAGATATACCCAACAATTTCACTTTTAACTATCTCGCTTACCAATATACTTGCCCAGATGTGGACAGGTATGTATATAAAAACCGTAGCTCTGCAAATAGCCCCACACTGGATAATAAAAAAAATATTTATCAATAGAGGAATGGGTTAAATACATTTTGGTAGACCATATTGTGTGGAATATTCTGGAATAATATTTTTAATGATTTTAATCAAGATGCAAGGGCATCTAAAGATCCAGAAGACATAATGCCAAGTGAAAAAAACATCCAGTAACACTTCACTGTGTCAAGAATGATCCTAGGGATGCCTGGGCGGCTCAGTCAGTTAAGCCTCCACTCTGACTTCAGCTCAGGTCATGATCTCAAGGTCTGTGAGATCGAACTCTGTGTGGGGCTCTGCACTGACAGTGTAGATCCTGCTTGGGATTATCTCTTCCCTCTTTCTGTGCCCCTCACCCCCCTCAAATAAATGAACTCTTTTAAAAAATGAGTCTATTTACATATTTTTTAAAAGAAGAAACAGAAGCTGTGCATGTGTGGCACACAATACGCATACATATACGCACACAGATATAAACATACATTTTGAAATGTTTGGGATGTTTGCAAAGAGCACTTAGCTAATTCTTATTCATGATACCTTGGGACAAGGAATAGAAATAAGATTCTGACGTACCCTGCTGAAAACTCTACCAACCCCGCAGCTCAATCTGAGCCATCTTTCTAGAATTTCCAGCCTACCCTAATCTGCTCCCTCATTCACTTGGGTCAGTGGTTCTCAGATTCTGACTCTCAGCTTACTCCTGACTTTGCATTTGGGCTTCATCCAAGGCTCGGGCCACCTGCCTGTGCATCCACCATTTGACCTTGGGCCTGCTTTCAGCCAATCAATGAAGTTTGGGTTTCCTTCTCCACAGGCTTCTTAACTCCTTCATCGGGAAGTAAAGTAAAATGTCCCCCTCCACCCCCTGGTCTCACAGCTGAAAAGAAACTCAGCATATCTATAGACCCAGTAAGGACACGTTCATAGCATTATCTGGTGACAGGGTTCCAGTCAAGCTTAATGCTGGGACTTCTCCTTGTTCTGTTGTGCATGTTGAATTGTCCACGTGGTTTTGGTTTTTTCCCCAAGATTCTAAAATAGATTAGCTCCACAGATAAGAGGGGGAAATCATCTTTGGTTGGTTGAACTTTTAGTGGCATTAGTAAAATAATTTAACAAGGTGCTTGGGCAAAGCCATGATTGCTTCTCAGACTCACCCTTCCTTTGGTGTCCTGATCCCTGCCTTCCTCACCAGTGCCTGTAGCATTTGGGACCCGCACCTGGTACTCTGTGCCCGTCCTTCATGGTCAGCAAGAAGGGAGGAAGGAGAGCAGGGTTGGAGTGAAGAGAGAAGCACTTCCCATTTCAGTCCAATGAGGTGAGGAGGCCATACCTGCGTTAACACCTGGAGGATGAAGCCAGTAAGCCAGAGAACGTGTCTTCTCGCAGCTTCCAGGCCAGTTTAGGAGAATGACCCAGGAACACATAATCTCCGTACTGTTTGGGGACTGATTAAAAACAGTCATATGCACAGAAAAATAAATACAAAACTTAGGGGCCCTAGCTTAGCCAGAAGATTCTGGGAAGGCTTCCTGGAGGAGATGGGTGGATGAGTGTTTCCAGGCAAAGATACGGATGCCAAGAGAAAAGCATGAGTCAATGCACAGAGATGTGAAACCAACAGATGGGCATTGCTCAAGCATTAGCGACGATCGATGTGGCCGTGGGAGCCGATGGCACGGGAGAGACAGGACCCACCACGGAGGCCCAGGCCACCACCTCACACCATTTCCACCGCATTCGAACATGTCAACTGCTGTTTCGGTACCGACTCTCCAAAGCACTGAGTATTCTTTGAGCATCCTCCTACTGCATTTAAAGGTATCGGGGGAAGGAGCTGTCACGTTTGTTAAATGTTGGTTAAAACTGTATTTGACCTTTGCGAACATTCTTTTCTAAAATAAAATGGTCCACTTTTAGAAAGTTCTAGGTAATGACTGCCAGGATGACTGCTTTTCAGGGGCAGCCTCCGCTTGCTGACAGGGCTGTCCATCCTCAGGAGGTAAACGCAGAGCTTGGAGATGGTGCCAGTTTCAGGACGTGCCCTGAAGGGCTTCTCTTCCTTCTGCTGAGTCTCGGGTTTGCAATGTGTTGAGGTGATTTGTCTTTCTCTTCAAATGAGAGAGCAACCAGATGTTCCTTGATATTAGGATTTTGCAGGGCAGCCTGGGCGCTGGCGCCGCGGTGTTCTGACAGATACTGATGTGATAGATGATTTTCCAACTTGTATGGTAATTCGGAGCACAACACAGCCGGATTAATAATTAACAAAACATTAGTGCATTTTTCCATACAAAAAAAAAGAATAAGAAAAAAATAATCCATGGTTCTATTGCCTGTAAGTTATTATCTCAATTTACGTTGACTTTATTTTTTTTAATTCAGGTTTATTGTGTTATAATCTACAATCAGCATTTACGCTGTGTTGGGTGAAGGGATCAGTGCACTTCAAAAGGCTGTGTAGCCCTGACCATGATTGAGACACAGGACACTTCCATCACCCCCAGAAGTCCCCTCAGGCCTTTTGTGGTCACCTTCCTCCAACCGCGGTCTCTGGCCATCACCAGTCTGATTCCTACCCCTACAATTATATTGTCCCAGTTCTTAAGAAATAATGTAAGAATGGGGAGCCTGGGTGGCTCAGTCAGTAAAGCATCCAACTCCAGCTCGGGACATGACGGTTAGTGAGTTTGAGCCCCACCATTGGGCTCTGTGCTGACGGCTCAGACCCTGGAACCTTGTTTAGATTTTGTGTCTCCCCCCATCTGCTCCTCCCCCTGTTTGCGTTCTGCCTCTCTCTGTCTCTCAAAAATGAATAAACATTAAAAACATTTTTAAAAAGAAGTAATTTAAGAATCAAGTCAGAAATTTCAAATATTACAGCAAAGTATGAAAGGATAGGGTAATTTAAGAAAACTTTTCCTCTTTCTTTGTGAAGGTACTGGGCTTGGGAGGAAAAGTGAAGGCCTATATATTTTTGTGTGTGTGTTTTTATTTTCCTGTGGTTAGAAAATGCTGTCTTACACTTTTGATCAAATAGAATTTATTGAGATTTTCTCCACAACATTTTATTTGGTCAATTTTTATAAATGTGGAAAAACTATTTGAAAATAAGGAGTAGTCTCTATCAGCTGATATGCCAATGTATAAATTCGGTTATAATTATTAATCTTATTCCTTATAATTTATTAATCCTATTTTTCTTAATATTAACTGATTATAATTATACTTTAAGTATAACTTTCAGATCTTCTAATTTTTTAAAGATTTTTATTTATTTTTGATAGGGGGGAGAGGCAGAGAGAGGGAGAGAGAGAATCCCAAGCAGGCTCTGCACAAAAAATGAGATCCTGACCTGAGCGGAAATCAAGAGTTGGAGGCTTAACCAACTGAGCCACCCAGGCACTCCATTGGATCTTCTTTTTTTTAATTAAATTAAATTTTTTTTCACATGGTAAGTGTATTTTTCAATCCCCATCACCTATTTTCCCCATATCTCCACCCACCTCCCCTCCAGTAACTGTTAGTTTGTTCTCTGTAGTTAA
>NC_043701.1:175980550-176015700 GCF_006229205.1 Suricata suricatta | reverse complement strand
TGTGTGTGTGTGTGTGTGTGTGTGTGTGTGTGTGTGTATATATATATATATATATATATATATATATATATATATACCAAATCTTTTGTATCCATTTATCAGACCATGGACACTTGACTTGCCTCCATAGTTAGTTGATTATAAATAATGCTATGATAAACATCTGGGCACAGGTATCCTTTTGAATTCGTGTTTTTGTATTTGATGGGTAAATATGCAATAGCACAATTACTGGATCATAGGTTAGTTTTATTTTTAATTTTTTGAGGAAACTCCACACTGTTTTCCACAGTAGCTGCACCAGTTTGCATTCCCACTGACAGTGCAAGGGGGCTTCTTTTTCTCCACATCCCCACCAACACTCGTTTCTTTACTTTTTTGTGTTTTTAGCCACTGTGACAGGTATGAGGTGGTATCTCATTGTAGTTTTGATTTGCATTCCCTGATGATGAATGATGGTGAGCATTTTTTCACATGTCTGTTGGCCATCTGTACATTGTCTTTTGAGAAATGTCTGTTCATGTCTTCTGCTCCTTTCTTAATTGGATTATTTGGTTTTTGAGTTTTGAGTTGGTAAGTTCATTATATATTTTGAATACTAACCCTTTATCAGATATGTGATTTGCAAATATCTTCTCCCATTCAGCAGGTTGCCTTTTAGTTCTGTTGATTGTTTCCTTTGCTAAATTATAATTTTCAAGATCTTTTTATCCTTAGATATTTGTTTCATATCTCCTAATCCTTAAACTAGGCTACTGTATCAAAAAGACCCTCAAATATGCAATGACTCAAATGCAATGAAGAGGTTTTTTTCTCACTCTCATAAAATGTACTGGTCACAAGGTAATTCAAGGATGCAGCTCTTTCTTCCTTGAGACTCCTCTATCTCCCAAGGCCTCATCATTATCTTGGGGGAGGGAGGGCAGAGTGAGCTTCTTAAAAGTCTTGGCCCAGAAATGTGTTACATCCCTTTGGCTGGAACTGTCACATGGCCACATCTAGCTGCAAAGGAAGCTGGGAAATGTAGTTCAGTTGTGTACTCGGGAAGAAGCAAAGAACACAGATTCTGACGGGCAGCTAGCAATCTCAAGCCCAATTTCGTGTGTTAAAAGGAATGAGTTAAAATCTCTTTCATGAGTCTGTATATTTCTCACTGCGGTCCCTGCCCTTTATTCTTTACATAACTTGACACTTTGTTATTTGGCACAGGTATTAGTTCCCTATGGCTGATGTAACAAAGGACCACAAACGTAGGCACTTAAGCAACCCCCATGAATTATCTTACAGTCCTGGACGTCAGAAAACTCACCGAACTAGACTCAAAGATTGGGCAGGGCTGCATGTCTCCGGAAGACTCCAGGAGAGAATCTGCTTCATGGTCTTCCTCGTTCCAGAGGCTGCCACACTCCTTGGCTTGTGGCCCTTGTCCATCTTCAAAGCCACAAACTCTTCCCTCATCATATCCCATTTTCTGACTCTGCTGCCCCTCTCCCTCTCACCTAGGAGTACGCCTGTTGTTATTGGGCCCGCCGGGATAATCTAGGATAGCCTATCTCAGGATCCTTCACTTAAACATGTCTATAAAGTCCCTTTTGTCATGGCCACATTTTTACAGGCTCCAAGGATTGTCCATGGGCAACTTGGGGGGGACCGTTACTCTGTCATCTAGGTGGGTGATCCTTCTGGTCCCATTGTGGATAATATCCTTTATAACAAAGTGCCACCTTTGCCTTATTGTAATCCTTCACTTTGAATTCAACCTCGTGTGACATTAGTACCGGTCGCTAATCTTTGCTCGATATGTCTTTATTCAGCCCTTTGCTTTTTACCTCATCAAATCACCTATTTTGGATGATTTCCATTTAAAAATTTGAATTTTGGGGGTGCCTAGTTGGTTCAATTGGTTGAGCAGCCGACTTTGACATAGGTAATAATCTCACAGTTCAGGAGTTCAAGTCCCACCACGTTGGGCTCTGTGCTGACGGCTGGGAGCCTGGAGCCTGCTTCATATCCTGTGTCTCCCTCTCTCTCTGCATTCCCCCAAATGAATAAACATTTAAAAAGTTTAATAAAAATACAAAGAAATACATAAATAAAATTTGAATTCTTCAACAGCTGAGGCTGAGGCTTTCTTATTTTAGTGAATAAAAGCCCGTTCACAGTTGCTGGTATTATGTTTGCCTCCTTTTTGCTGTTGCGTGTCAAGACAGTTTTCCCAGTGCTTCCCAAAATGTGTTTTTTGGGCTCAGCTTATGGCCCTAAGTGGGTCCAAAGGGCTGGGACAGCAGACCCTCACATGGCCCCAGTACTTGGCACAGGTACAGAAACATTTGTCAATGAACACGTGCACTGCCCTGAGTGAGCGACGCAGGTTAGGTAAGGACCCGCTCCCTCCCTGGGGTTGCTTTTGGTGGCTCTCCCACTCCATGTCCAGAGCCAAGCTGATGGCCTCAGAGATTCAACACATCTTCACCTTTCGGGAATCAGAAGATGTTTCTCCCAAGAAACTAGAGTGATGGCAATCTGCTCCCCCTCCCACCCCTCCCATTCCCTCCAGGGCCACAGATGACAGCCCTGGGACCTACGCTAATTTTTACCTCCTCTAAATGACTAAAACCTTTCCGAGAATCTCAACACTGCAGCCTAAAAGCCCTTCCTCGTGTAACATTCCAGAGAAACTCAGAAACAAATGTAACACCATTTTAAAGAGGCTTGGCATTTGCTGCCACATGAGGATACATAAAGTGAATTAATTATTTAGCTATTTTCTGTAAAGCAGCCCAGAAATACCTTTGAGGTGTCTGTGTTTAATTCTGCTAAAGGATTAGCAGTCTGCCTAATTTTACCCTTTCATATTTTACTAACTTTTCTCCCCCTGCTATGTTTACTCCATTAAAGTCCTGTAACAGCATAAAAGATGAAAGAATGCATTCAATTGTTTTAAAATGCTAATATTGTGAAGCCTGGGGCTGCCATTCAGGTTAATTGCTCCTGTAATAAGGAGATAACTTGTAAATTTCTGACTCTCCTTGTAAGTTGTTGGGTGTTTGGTCATGGCCTACATCATTCTTGGGTTGATTTGATCAAGAGTAGTTTACCTTGCTAACCTACATAACTCATGTTTCCTATACTGTTGGCCTGGGGTACAGAAATCAAGCATTTACTCCTTTCTGAAAGGCAGAGTGGAACGATCATAAGGTAGTAGAAACCGGAGTTGGTAAAAATTCCATGTTCACAGAAGCTATGAGGAAGCAGAAATGGTAGGGTATACGGGAGTGGATGGTAGCAAAAATAGGCAGAAGACATTGTTACCATGAGGGCTGAGCTTCAGGAAAGGGGAATGGCCCCCTTGAGTGAAGGGTGTAATAAAGTGGCCTCGTGAATGAAAACGTCTTCTCTGTCACCTGATGGGGCCCAGCTCTATCACTGATTTATCTAATTTTGGAAAATATATTTCCAGTCGTTCCCATTATTAGGGGTAACCTGACTGTGTCCGGTCAAGCAAAAGACCTGCTCCAATACCATTGGCTCCATGAGGAAATCAGGTAGCAGGTATGGCTGGTTCAGGGCAAACATACCAATACTGGGGAGAACAACTCAAAGGTATGTGCAGCCGAGGGAGAGTCCATCTCTGTAGGTAGAGAAAAGGTATATTTCAAGGGCCATGATGGGGAACAGTCTTCATCATGCTTACAAGTCCTGTCAGGCATGGGACGGGCAGGGCCAGTGTAGGACCACACAGACTTAACAAAGGTGCAGCCGCACCTCCAGATGCTGCTGAGCATACAGAAGTGACCATCACAGAGTCACTGCCCTCCTGGAGCTTATGTTCTTGTGGGGTCACTGGGAATAAACAAGTGCACAAATTATAAATGGTACTGATCAGACCGGGGAGAAAAGCACAAGGTAAAGATTCACGAAGTGTGTGCTCATTTTCCGTTGTCGCTGTAATGAATGGACACAAACTTAGTGGCTTAAATAAACACAAATTTGTTCTCTTACATCTGAGGAGGGAGGCGGAAGCCCTAAAATCAAAATGTTGGCAGGGCTGCGCCCCTTCCAGAGGCTCTAGGGAAGGATCCATTTCCTTGGCTCTTGATCCCATCCTCTGCAACATAGCACCCTCCTCTCTCCTGGCTCCTGCTTTTCCTACTCCTTCACCCTCTTCCTCATTCTAGTCTGTCCTTACCCTGATCTTCCTGCCTCCCTCTTATAAAGATGACATTGTGACTCCTTTTTGCTCACCCAAACAATTCAGAATGATATCTCCATTTCAAGATCCATAATTTAATTCCAAAGCTCTTATTTTCACATAAGGTAAATATTCACAGGGTCTGAGGATCGGGAGGTGCCACCTTTAGGGGACCATTGCTTCTTCTATCACAGAGGGATGACCTTTCTGAGGAGTGAACACTTGAGCAGAGATTTGACTTACGCAACGGAGTCGGCCACAAGAAGGTGTGGAGGTAGAGGCAGAAGCAGAGGGTCTGAGGCAGGAGTGAGCTTGGCATGTTCAAGGGCAAAGACCTTTGGGAACAGAGCTTGGCTGAAGGGGGTGGGGGACAGGGAATGAGATGGAGCCAGGGAGGTGGAGGGGCCATCATGAGCTGGTTGGATTTTACTCAACGTTTGATGGGCAACAATCTAAGGATTTTAAGTGGGGGCATCCCTGATTTGATTTATGCACTTGAAAGATCAAAATCCTTAGGGCACCTGGGAGGCTCAGTAGGTTAAGCGTCTAACTTTGGCTCAGGTCATGATCTTGTGGTTCACGAGTTCAAGCTCCACGTCGGGCTCTGTGCTGACAGCTCAGAGCCTGGAGCCTGCTTTGGATTGTGCATTTCCCTCTCTTCCTCTGCCCCTCCCTAGCTTATATTCTCTCTCTCTCTCTCTCTCTCTCTCTCTCTCTCTCTCTCTCAAAAATAAATAAAACATTACAATTTAAAAAAAGAAAGATCAAGGTCCCTTGGGGGTGCTCTGTGTAGAATAACCACATGGGGTAGCCTTGGAAGATGAGAAACGAAGAGAGAGCTTTCCAAGAAATTATAGGTACAAGGTGAGGGTGACTTAGACCAGCGAAGAGGGTAAGGGCCCAGTCGGTTTGGGATGTGGTCTGAAGACGAAGAAGACCCTGAGCAAAGATTCAGAAGCAAGCAGCTCACTTGAGAGGTGGATCCTAAGAAGCACAAGGAAGATGTGGGAACACGAGACAGGGAAGGGGAGGAAGTCAAAGGGTGCACACGTTAGCTGGGGCTCCATCTGGCTGGCACCTCTGAGCATCGGAACTGCTAGACAGAGGGTGAGTATGCTCCATTCACTCTCATCTCCTATGGACGGAGGGCTCCTCAGCCCTTCCAGATGCCCCCAGACCCATTTGCAAAGTACCCGGGAGGGCAGAGAACCAGGAGGATGTTGGCATGAAAGAGAACTGTTCCCAGTGGCCTCCAGGATGGTCTAAGAAGAACAGGTGGGGACACCCGAGCACCTGTTACTCTCAGATCTTTGCATCTTCCAGAAGGGGTGGGGCTGGTGCCCGGGAGGGGGCTGCCTCACAGAGTAACACTATTCGCGCCACGCCGGGAGGAGGGAGGGAAGAGCACAGAGGAGTTCGATTGGTGGACTGAGGAAGGTGGGCGGTTCCTGTCTATTTTCTCAGTGAAATAACAGAAGTCGTGAACTAAGAGAGTGGACAGGGTTAGATGCTGGAGGAAAGCAGAGGTGTGACTCAGTCGTGGAAAATCATGGGAAGGTGGGTTTATTGAGAAAACAGCATAGGGTAGAGCAGTGCCAAGTGCCCTTTTTCAGACCAGAAACTGCCATCCTGGTTAGATATCTTCTTGCAGCCACGTTCAGGGTCTTGGGTGTCAGAAGTCAGGTGCTCTGGTCTAATCAGGGCTTAAGTTTTGGCAAGCGTGAGTGAAGAGGGCAGAGTGGGGACCAGAGAGCTACGAGTTATGTTTTGGGGGCACCTGTGTGGCTTGGTTAGTTGAGTGCCTGACTCTTGATTTCGGATCAGACCATGATCCCAGGGTCACGGGATCGAGCCTCATGTCGGGCTCTGTGCTGAGCATGGAGCCTGCTTAAGATTCTTCCTCCCTTCTCCCTCTGCCCCTCATCCTTGCTAGCTCGCTCACTCTCGCTCGCTTTCTCTCTCTCTCTCTCTCTCTCTCTCTCTCTCTCTCTCTCTCTCAAATAAAAAAACAAGAGTTCTGCTCTGACATCAGGAGGAACCCACGATTTTATGGGGTCTGAAGTGTAAACGCTTTGGGTACCCTTTTTAAGAAAAAGCTTACAGTATCACAAAAAGAATTTTTTAAAGGTAAGTATTTTTAGAAGGAGAAAATAAATTATAGCAAATAAATTTTAATATCACAAAATCCATAAAAGTAACACGATTTTTTATTAGTCAGCTGCCTGATACAACTTTGTATTAATTTCTTTCCTGCCTTTTTTTTTTTTGCCTATTCATGTGACAGTAATTTTGTGTTGTTTTCTATACAGAGAATAAAAGGATAATTCTGCCTTCCTTCTAACAAGGCTGATTGATACTCAGTCTTTTTCTTGTTGACAGTTGAGGAAATAAAACACTTAGCTTCACACAGGTATACTTACTATTTGTAATATTTCACGGAGCTCCAGCTGAGCTCATGTGAAAAATCAGGGGAGCCTTTTGCTTTAATCCACCTACCCCCCTCCCCACCTCTCCATCTATGTCCATCCCCCATCCATCTGGCCAGCCATCAAATTGCTCACAAATCCAGCCACGGCCCATGCACCTAGCTGCCTATGTTTCTGCCTGTCCACCTGTCTGTCCACCCATCCACCTACTACTCACCCAATTACCTCTCCATTTAAATTCTCAGTAAGCATCTGATAAATATAAGGCATGAAGCTTAGTGTTTCATTTAGACAGCTGAAGCCATTTCAAACTTTCACATTGCCATCTGCATCTTCTCCATTTCTCATTATGAGAATGTATTTTATGCATGTAAATCCCTTGTCTCATTTATTATTTCGTCTTCAAGACCACAATTCAAGTCATCCCTCTCCCCACAGAGGCCCCTTCTCCTCCGCACTGTTTGGATCGCTTGTGCATGACTAATTAACTTCTCTAATCAAAATAAGCCTCCTTCCTCCAGTCAGCGTTGGGCAAGAGCACTTCATAAGCACTGTGGTGTCATTTCCTAAAACTTAATAAGGAAACAATATCTTGGGATTTATCATTTTTCCAACAGTGGAGACATTTGTCTAGGGAGAGATGGATAAATAAAATCCAGTAGCTAATAGAAAAAAAATGCATAAAGGAAAAGTTTGTTGAAAATGTGTGCTGAGCACGTGGTGACTCTAGAATAGTGTTTAGAGAAAAAATAATAATAGTTGACATTTATGAAGTTTTTCCTAAGTGCCAGGTTCTTCGTGTGAATTACTTCATTTCACTTGATTATCATTGCACTAAAAGATAAATTTAGCTGTTACCCCATTTTGAAGATGGGGAAACTGAGGCATCGTTCGATGTGTGAGGCTGGCATCTGCAGAATCCACCTGACTCTGGAGCCCAGGCCCTAACTCCACCCTCCTAGCCTTTTGTATATGGAGGAAGCCAGAGGGGTGAGGCATGAGTGGAGACCAGATGGACAGTGGACATAGCAAAGCCTGGGGTCAAAGACTCCTTCCAATCATTTGCAAGCTGTGTGACCTTGGAGAAGTCTTTTTTCCCCTCTGGTCCTCCTAAAATGAAAAGACTGGATTGGTGATCTCTCATTTCTAAAGCTCAGGCTATCTACATCGCTGGCTTTGGTATTTACTTATTAAGCCAAAGTTGTTGCAGTTCTTCAAGCAGCCAGAATTAACCAGAGTAAGGACTGTAGATGGAAATATCAACATGCCAGCCATGAAACACAATCTGGGCAATTCTGTGCCTAGAGAGAGTACCAGGGAAGGTCCCAGCAATTAGAAACTGGGGTCCTCGACCCCTTGATGTCATCGCCCAATGATATTCAGATCTTCACACCTGCAACATCCTTCCAGTGTACCAGCTTACAAAGGGACAGGTAACAAACAAGCACCCAGCACAGACAAGACCAGAGTGACTGACTCCTCCATTCAGCAAACACAGGCTGAACACTTACTGTGTGCTCAGCAGGGACCAAGTTGCTGGAGATGCCAGAGAATTAAAACAGAGACAGGAGACAGACATCCAAACGCCCAGAGAACCACGGGTCACCCTATATCGGGAGTATGCACCAGAGGTTTTGAGAGCACAGATGGGGAGCCCTGAATCCATGTTCTCCCCAGTCCTGCTGGCTTCTTTCATGCCCTCAAACTTGCCCTGCTCCTTCTTTGGGTTTTGCCATGTTCTGAAATGATCTTTGCCTTCTCTAACGTTGACTGGCTCCTTGGCATCCTCCCAGGGTCAGATTACAAGTTGCCTCTTCAAAGAGTGCTTCTCTCGCTTCCTTACATGGGCGTTCCTCTAGCTTTCTCCACTGTTCTTGTCTGGTTATCTTTATATAACCCACCACTTGTTGAAATAATAGTGTTTGCTTACTAGCTTATTTTTCTGTCTTATGTTCTCACTAAGCTCTAAGACCATAGGTCAGCTGTGTCTACCGTGGTATTTCCAGTGCCCCAGAAAGTGCCTGTCACATAATTTCAAACATTTTTTTGAATAAATAGATGGCTGGGGAGGGAAAGGAAGTCCTCAAAGGGGAGACATCAGAAGAAATAGCAGGGTCCCCAGGGGTGCCAATTGAGGACAGGGCTGTTTAGGAGACAAGCAGGTGCAAAGGCACCTGGTAGGATTGAGAAGGGGGATCCCAGGACTGCTTGATGGGGAATGAGAGACTCCCACTGCCTCAAGCCTGTGGATCTAAACCTTAGAAGTGTCTGCTCTTCCATTGTTATTTTTTGGGAAAATGTTGAGTCAGTGAGCAAACATAACTGCTCAGTCTGAAGTAAAACAAGGCTACTAAAAACAAGGAAATGATGCAAATTACAGTTTATGAGATGCTTAAGGTGGAAGGAGCCTCGTGGTTGACAAAACTGCACATGAAAATGAATCATGATTTGTCTCCAGCTTATTCTACTAAAAAAAGGATATAATGCGTTTGTCTTGGTGTAGTTCTCAAAAGCAGTAGCAGACAGTCATGATCATGTTAGTCTAAGTTATGCTTGCTAATAGGCTCATCCTGTCATTCTCATCCCAGAGATCAACTCCAGATAGCACAGCTCTGGCAGGGAAGGCCAGGCTGGGCCTGGTTAGCAAGAGCACCTGTCTGCCCTCCCATTTACCCCAGTCATCAACTACCTCTTCCCATCCATCCTGGCTTCACTCATACGGATGGGATGATGCAAATCCGAGCCTGCACTTGGGACATCCTCAGAGTCTGCGTTTGGAGTCATCTTCCGGGATCCACTCAAATTCAGATCCTAGTCCTTACCCTCTTTGTTCCACATCCAAATATGCTCAGGGTCTCTGGTTGTGAGAGACTGGAGATTAACCAATGCTAAATGACAAGGATGCCATGTTACGTCCAGATTGATTCCAAACCTACTCATCACCAGGCTGGTGCCACAGTGCACATCCCAGAGGGAATAGCGATGCTCAGACACTCTCCTTGCAGAGCAGAATTGGAGAAGTTGTAATTGCTTGGTGTTTATGCCTCCTCAAATAAACAAATGAGCATTTCCTTCCTCCTAGAAAAGCCTATGCCTCAGAGTGTTATTAGCTGCACACTAGGTTTTCAGCGGATGTGAGCTCCGTTATTAACCAACCTAATGGAAGCATCCATCCAACCACGGCTGGAGACTACAGTAGGATCTTGCTGGAACTAACTTTACAGTGAGATTGTTCAGGGAAGCCACCACACCATAGCCCAGAGATTTCTTTGTCAGAAAACAGAGGCAAAATTGTGCAGTGAAATACCCTTAGTTGAGGACAAGGAAGTCTTTCTGTTTAAGCAATGTTTTTCTCTGCCTTGCTAAACCAATCTTTGAAACCTGCTGAAAAATGACATGATTCTTTTCCCATCTGATTACACTTTAATTTTTTAAACTAGCAATGCTCCTCCAAGGGGAAGTTAAACTTATGAATCAACTAGAAACTTCTCAGTAATGAGGTATTTCATTAACACTCTGTCCCTGTGGTTTTGGAGCATTGTCTGTCTCCTGTCTCTTGGGACCACTTGACAGAGTGAAAATGCTCTGAGGCTCCAGGGAACAACCATTCTACAGCTCTTCTATGCAAGTGACAACCGTGTTCCTCGAATTCTAGGAAACTGTGGGATTTCTTTCCTTTCCGGTCATGATGCACTTTAATAAACAACTCATTGGCCCAAAGAGCTCAGGCCCAAGAAATTTGTCTTCCACCAAAAAGCCAGGTAGGGGACAGCAAGCTCCGCTCCATTGTCACAATCATCACAGAGAAGATGGAATAATGACTGTGCTTCACAGAGATACTAAGGCAAACAGCTGCATTGAGTCTCTAGAAAGTCCAAAACCCACGTAGGAGGGTGGATGCTTCCTCTAGGAAACGACTCTGCTAACATCAGTGTTTTGCAGGCATGAAATATATACCTACCAGTTGCTGTTTAAAGACACAACCAGATCCCCCTCCCTTACTCTCTTGGGAGAGTTACCTTACTACAGGTATGATGCCCTTTTTCTATTATTGAAACAACTATATAAAACAAAGGTGAATTGTTCTATAATCTGGCCTATAAACATGAAATGGACTGGGTCTTCCATAAATTGGAGCCCCAGGCTAGGAGGCTTTGCTCGTTCTAGGATGTAACTGCAGTCAGCAGCCTTCCCTGTGTCATCCAGTATCCTAGGGAGGACGAGGGGTACACAGGTCAGTGGCTCTGCTGGCCTGTCCTCCAGAGCAGGTTCAGGACTGCTCCCCAGGGGACTGGCTTGCCAACGGGAGAAAGTGAGTACAAGGCAACTTCTGCCCACTGCCTTCTTCCCTTGCTCTATTATAGTCATTTGAATAATGGCAACACATGTGCAGGGAAAGAAGACTTCAAACTATACAGACAAAGGTTTTAAATAAAAAAGGACTGCTCACGCTCCCCACCACTTCCCATCCTCTGCAAAGATAACCACCATCAACTTTTCTTGCACAACCTTTCCATAGGGAAATACATATTTCCCTCTGCTTTTAAAACATTTGATTAGGGCTATGTCCTCCATATATGCTACTTCAGATCACATAGCTCTCTATTTTTTATGTGTATTTTACTTTTTGTTGTGATAAGATATAAAGTTTACCCTTTTACGTTCAGTTCATTAAGTACATTCAAACCATCGCATGCATAACCATGTGCAACATCAGCACTATCCATTTCCAGAACTTTCCATCATTCCATACTGAAACTTTATACCATTAAATAATAACTCCTCATTCTCCCTCCCACCAGCCCCTGGTAACCTCTATTCTACTTCCTGTCTCAATGAATTCATCCCTTTTAGGTCCTTCATACCTAGGGATTCATATACGATATTTATCCTTTTGCATCTGGCTTATGTCAGCATAATGTTTTCAGAGTTCATCTTGGCTGTGGGATGTATCAGAATTTCATTCCTTTTTGTGGCTGAGTAATATCCCATTGGGTAAATCCAGCACATTTTGTTTATTCATTCATCTCTTGATGGACACCTGTGTTGCTTACACCTTTTGGCTATTGGCGTAAAATAACTGTTGAGTCCCTGCTTTTAATTATTTGAGATGTATGGTTAGAAGTAGAAGTGTTGGATCACAAGGTAATTCTATGTTTAACCCTTTGAGGAACCACCAAACCATTTTCCACAGCAGCTGCACTATTTTGCATTTCCATGAGGAATGTACTAGGGTTCCAACTTCCCCACATCCTCACCAACTCCTGTAATGTTCCCTTTAAAAAAAAATCATCACCATCCTAATGGGTATGAAGTGGTATCTTATTATAGTTTTGATCTGCATTTCCCTAATGATTAGTGATATTCAGTATCTATTCATGTGTGTTGAGCATTCATGTATCTTTGGAAGGATGTCTGTTCAAGTCCTTGGCCCATTTTTTAAATTGGGTTGTTTGTTCTTTTTTTGTTGTTGAGTTATATCTATTTTTAAGTAAATTTTTAGTTGAAGTATTACATATATATAAATGCCAAAATCATCAGTGTAGAACTTGATGAAATTTCCAAGTGAACACATTCAAGTAATCACCACCTATGCCAAGAAACGAACTCCATGTTTCACCCCACTCACTATTTACCCCCCAACAAAGGTCACACCCACCTGGATTTCTAACACTCATTTCACTCGTTTTCCCTGACTTTGAGCTTCAGACACCTGGAAGCATGTAGTATGTACTACTGCACTTTCTTTTATGTCTGGCTTCGTTAACTCAACATTGTGCTTGCAAGATTTAGTTATATAGTTGCATAGAGCCACAGTGTGTTTTCATTGCTGTATAGTATTCCAACAATATGCCTATTCCATGATTTATTGACCTAGTCTACAATTTTTGGGTATTTCCATTGTTTCAGATTGGGCTATTATAAATGGAGCTGTTGGGGACATTCTTAATGTCTTTTGTTGATTATATGATACAAATCTATGGAGAATGTATGCAGGACTAGACCTGCTGGATTATACTGGTATCCATTTGGTAGGTCTTAGTAGATGCTGATAGTCTTGAAGTTATAGAATTATGTTTTTAAGTCGAATCAAGTTATTTTCATTTAAAACATAAAAAAGTTACTGTCCCAAATTAGACTTCATCCAGCAGATCAGTTATCCCAGAACAGTCTCCCAATTAATTTTAGTAATCCATTGTACAGATGTACATAATGAAACTATCCAGTCTCCTACTGAAACGTACTTAGGTTGTGTATTAGAGTTCTCCAGAGAAACAGAACCAATAGGATCCATACAGATATATAGAAAGATTTAGCATGAGGGTTTGGCTCACGCAGCCCTGGAGACTGAGAAGTCCTTCCACCTGCTGTCTGCAAGCTGGAGGCCCAGGAAAGCTGGGGGCATGTTCCCCACTAACCCCGAAGACCTGAGAGCCAGGACACTCAACGGTGTAAGTCCTGATCCGAGCCTGAAGGCTCGATAACCAGAAGCATCAATGTCTGAGAGCAGGAGATAGATGCACCACGTTAAGTGGAGAGCAAAACCACCTTTCCCCTGCCTTGTGCTTCCACTCAGGCTCTCACCAGATTGGATGTTGCCCATCAGGTAAGAGAGAGGTCTGACAAGATCGATCTTTACTCAGTCTACCGATTCAAATGTGATTCTTTTCTGGAAACACCCTTATAGACATACCCAGAGATAGTGTTTTACCAGCTCTCTGGGCATCCCTTGGTCTAATCATGTTGGCCCCTAAAATTAGCCATCACAAGGTGTTTCCAGGTTTTTTTTTCTATTTTCTCCATTAATTACAAACATGCTACAGTGAGCATCCTTGCATTTACCCATTGGCAAATTTTCACAAACATGATCGTAGGGTAGATTTGAGCAGGGCAGGAACCTACCTCGCTGTACAGGACCTTGTGTGGGCTTTAAACATCTCGAGAGACATTCCGAGATTAACCTTCTGAGATGCTGCAAACGTTTTCTCTGCCATCAACATTCTGGGATCGACTGCCACACACCGCCTCCCTCCCCTGCCCCAACACTTTAATTTAATTTCTCTTCAATTCAATGCATGAACAATAGCCTCTCTTTGTTGCTCTGATTTGCATTCTTTAATTATGGAGTGTGGTTCTCACTTTCATTTTTAAACTGTCACTGAGTCGGTGACAGGAGGCGGCAGCTTAAACCCAAAGGCAGGACGAGAGCTTCCCTCTCTCCACCAGCAACCTCCCTGTGCAGGGCGCAGGGCACGGCCGACTCAAATTTAGTGGTCAGAGGGACCGACCCTCAGGCTATGAAGTCTCAGAAGCTTCTGGAGTGTGTCATAACTTCTGCTCCTGCCATTATCATTCTTCTTCACGCACCAGGAGTGAGCTGGGGGCTCAGAGAAGCACTGCCTCCTTTGAGAAAGTATGAGCTTTGAATCCTCCCTACAGTTGGACCCCACAATTCTGTAAGACTCTAAGGCTGAGGTCCAGACTCTAAGGCTGAGACCCGGACTCTGAGGCTGGCTGGTTTTCAGGAAGCCCTCCTGGTGGCATCGTAACAAATCACTTCCCCCTGGGGGGCTTCACACAACAGAAACTTACCCTTCACAGTTCTGGAGGCCTGATGTCCTGAACCACAGTGTGGGCGGGGGCACACTGTCTCAAGGGCTCCTGGGAGAATCCGCCCCATGCCTTCCTCACAGCTCCTCTGTCACCCGGCCCCTTGGCACTCCTTGGTTTGCCGCCACTGCATAGCAGCAATCTCTGCCCCACAGTTGTCACACGGCACCTTCCCTGTGTCTCTGTGTCCAACCTCACTTCTTCTTATGTGGACACCAGTCACTCTGGATTCGGACTCACGCTGATGGGCTCGTCCTAACTTGGTCGCATCAGCAAAGATCCTATTTCCAAATGAGACCACAGTGACAGGTACAGGGAATTAGGGTGTTTGCAGAAACACAATCAGACCCCTAAGAGCTGCCTAAAAGCTGGGAAATCTAACGTCTCGCCTCTCCAACCTGCTCTTCCCCTGGCCACTTGAGTCTTTTTTCTAAATTACAGGCACTGTCCTTCCTCTCCCCTTTTTTTGGGACCTGTCACAGCCACGGCCATCTGCAGAATCAGTCCCAAACTCCGCAGCATAGCAGGGCCTCTGCTCTCCGGCCCTTTCTAACTTCTGCCTCCTCTCTCACTCCTTCCCAGTCCATGGGCTCTGCATCCCAGCTGCACCCGCCATCCGCCCTTCCCCAAACGTACCCTGCACTCTGATTCCTGTGCCCAGAATGTCCTTCCCTCATCTTTTCTACATCCTGAACTCTTATTCATCCCATAAGCCCCCAAACGAGTGCCGCCTCCTCCAGGAAGCCCGCCCCAATCCTCCCTGTAAGTGAACCCCTTCTCCTCTGTAATCCAGGGCCTACTGCCTGCATCCCCTCGTTCTGCCTATAGCCAGGTCTTGATATGTGTATCTTCCCTGCCAGATCATTTCTTTCTTTTTGAACATTTATTCCTTTTTGAGAGACAGAGAGAGACAGAATGTGAGTGGGGGAGAGGCAGAGAGAGAGGAAGACACAATCCAAAGACAGGCCCCAGGCTCAGGGCTGTCAACACAGAGCCCAATGCGGGGCTCGAACCCACGAACTGTGTGATCATGACCTGAGCTGAAGTCATACGCTTAACTGACTGAGCTGCCCAGGCGCCCCCAGATAATTTCTTTAAGCCAGATGTAGTAGCACACGCTGGTCTCCCCTCTTCCCTCACCCCACGCCGAGGACAGATCCGTATTCTGTCTTTGTTTCCCAAGGACCAAGCATAGCACATTCGGTTCTTGGAGCGTTTGTTCAATCAGTCAATTCCCTGACTGTTGAACCAGAATCAGGCTCATCGCCTGCTGCTGGGCTGACATAGTCCCAAGCTCAGATAAAGCTGCAAATGTGAGGCACATAGCACAGTGTTCTACAAGGAATGGTGGCTGTTGACAATGTTATTTATTACCAAATGGAGAGGGAACTTGACTTAGACCTGGTCTAGAAGAAATGGCATTTCTTTCAGAGATTGAATTGAGTTCCCTGAGGGGCTTGAACACATGGCAATATGGTGACCTTAAATGAGAAGGCTGAACGCTTGTTCATAGAGGTGAAGGTGGCACAAAATTCGGAAGGAGGCCCTCCTTATGGGGGGGGTGGTGAGCTGCAAGGTGCGCAGGGGTGTCCCAGAGAGCACCGTGAGGAAGAACTCAGCACCTTGCATGCCCTGCCTCCGCCCCACCTCCGCTGCCTGCCGGGCTCTGTCCCATGATTCCCACCTCAATGAATGGCTCCACTGTCCACCCTGCTCTGCAAGTCAGCACCTCAAACATCACCCCTAACCTCTGCATCACCTCCATTGCTAAATCCAGAACTCCCTCCTATCGGGTGTATCTCCTCAATGCATTCAAAGGCCCAGGCATTTCCAAGACCATCTCCATCCAGTTGTCCACCGTCTCTCCCTGGTTCCCTACCTACTCTCGCATCCCCACCCCCAACCCCACACTGTAGCCCAGAGGTGCTTCCAGAGTGAAAATCAAGTCATCCATAGTACACTCATTCAAACACAAACACCCATTCATAAAACCTTTTAACAGGGGTTTCCCATTTGGTACTAGAATAGAAATAGAAATTCCTGGCACCACGAAGTCGGCCTGGATGAGTGCCCCATCTTTGGACTCGACTTGTTCACACCTCACTCACTGCCACACTGGCCTTCTCTCACCTCCTGGCACATGCATGCTCTCTCACCTCAGGGTGTTCACACTTCTGGCTCCATCCTTCTAGAATGTTCTTCTATCTCGAGCCAGGTGAGCCCATCCTCACCTTTCAGATTTCCATTCAAATACACCCTCTGCAGCCAAACCTTCCTTGTCTCTCCTGATCAGGTCTCCCATACCATACAGAGCAGGTCTGAACAGGTTAGGGATCCCGTACCTCGTGCCTCTCCTCCTTAGCCCTGACTGTTATTTGTATTTCAGTGATTTAGTGAGTGATTATTTGATGCATGCTTCTCTCTTGCGACACGATAGGCTCCATAGGGCAGGCACTGGCTTTGCTCTCCATCACTGTGTTCTCATGACCTGGACCAGTGCCTGGCGAGTCACAGGTGCATGGTAAACATCTGTTGAGTGGGTGAATAATGAATGAATGAACACAGGCCCTCCTGTATGCCCCCCGTGCCCACCTGATTGAGATTCCAGCTTCTTGCATCCAGAGGGCATTTGTACTAGGGAACGTGTGAAGGAAAGTGTGACTGGTCACTAGCCTTTCATAAAATCAGATCAGCGGGGCAAGCGCTGCAGCTAGGAGAACTGCGCATGATGAGCTGCACGGACCTGCTGCCGAGTTAACGTTAGTTCAGAACAGTCCCCAAGCAACTCACATAAAGCCGCTCAGTGGTGATTTTGCGTTGATTTGTCCATCGGAACAGGTCAGGGATCTCTGCCAAGAATAATGATTTCCCTTTCAGCACAGGCCGTGATTCTTCTGAGAAAATTGCCCAGGAGGTTTGGCTGCCTCTGCAGGACTGAAGACGGCTACGAAATGGAAAAGGAGAGATTTTTTTCCTCATTCACTCTGCCAAATGGGCGTGTAGCTGTCCCCTTGCAATTACTTGTCTGCCTCAAGAAATTCAGGCAGAAGTAAAAAGAAGGAGGTGGCAGGAGTGATATGAGAATAACTGTGAGGGACGATGGCCACTGTCCACAGCTTTCTCTCCGCGCCCCGGGCTCAGTGAAGACCCTCCAGCTACTCCCCTGTGTCATCTTCTCGGACACCCTGCAGATGGGGGTGATGTCACTGTCTCCTGTGACTGACAGAGGACTGAGGGGCTCAAAGAGGTTAAATGACTCAGCCAAAGATCACATCGAGGAAATCATAGCCCAGGGTCTGAAACCCAGGTCGGTAGGACTCAAGCATCATGCGCCATTATGGGCCATAAATGAAATAGATCACATACCTACCATCCCAGCTCCCATCCTCCAGCCTCATCGGTCCTACAACTAAACACAGTGAACCAAACCCACATTCGGATGCCCACTGTGTGGCTAGAAATGTAGAAAATCTCACAACATCCCTGTGGAGCACAGTACGGGGCATCAATAATGTGCCCACAGGCACATCATTAGTAAATTCCCATCCTGGTACTTGAACCCAACATTCTGGCTTCGGACTGCTATGCATTTGGACTCTTCTGCAGAACATTCTGCTCTTCTGCCGGTGGCCAGTAATCCTCTCCACACTCCCCAAGCAGAGGTTCCTGGGAACACCTAAGAGAAAGATCAGAAACCCTACCAGGATTCTTTCCCCTGTTCTCGGGGCAGGATGATCCTACCACACAAGCTGGGAGAGTCAACTGAAATCCCCACTGGTGAGAGGCTGGAAGAGACTTCCAGATTTCTAAAATGCTTCTTCCCACCTCAGAAGTTCTAGAAAGATGTCAGACTTCACTGGAGACGTCCGTCCGTCCCCAGACGCTTCAGAGCCCAAGGATCTCGAGATGGTAGCTCTTTCCACAGTTTAAATTACATCTTCTGAGAAAGGAGAGGAGCCAAAATGCAAGTGAGAAACCCCATCAGTGTTTCCCCGACCAAAGAACTCTTGTGTTATGACTTCAATTATTCTTCCAGCATTTCTGATTAAAACATAATCACTTTCACATGGGTCCCCAGGAGAAAGGACTCTGGAAAAGAAATGATTCCTGCTGCACAGAAATAAAAACATTACAGGATTTTGAAAGACACAGTCTAAAGTTAGGTATGTGGTATTTGGGCAGGACCCATCAACACGGAAACCCTCATGCTCTCTGACACACTACACCCCCAAAACCTGCCCTGTGACCAGGAAGGAGGCGCGTGAGGCTCCATTGCAGGAAACCCCATGAGAGTGGGAATCTCAGTCTACAACAGGCACTAACATTTAATAAATGCCTAATAAATATTTATTGAAGATCAACTAAGTAGAGACAAGCCAAATATCAATCAATAGGGCAGGGTTCAATGAGTTAAAGCAGAGCAAGACTTTGGAACAAAGGTCAGAGGTAATTTGTAAACCTGTAAGGCGTCCTTGGTCTGTCGCGGAGGGCAAAGTGAATGCCTCGCATTATGATATTTTTTTTGTCAAAATGAAAAGAAAAAGTCCTGGAAGTGTGTGTGTGTGTGTGTGTGTGTGTGTGTGTGTGTGTGTTCATGGCCAAACTGTTAGCTGTGTTGCATATAGGGAGCTGGACAAGAAGAGAGGTTTTACAGAGTAGAAGACATCCGTTATTTACTTTATATTCTTCCGTTGGGTTTGAATTTTTAGCAATCAACATGTATCCATCTTGTAATTTAAAAGGTATATCAACAACACCAGAAATGAAGGCTGCGCCTGTTGTCTTAGAAGCTGAGATCTCAGCCGTACAAGCCTGTAAATTTCCAATACTCTGAAATCCACAGGCATTAATCGGGCTCTCTGGCCATCGTGTGCTTCCAAGCTTGAATCTCAGCCAGGCTTGGCTGCTGGTCACAGGACAAGGGTGGTGGGCAGGCAGGGGTCAGGATGGAGGTTTACAAAACACAAGGCTGGAATGCCTGGGTGGCTCAGTTGGTTGAGTGTCTGACTTCAGCTCAGGTCATGATCTCACAATTCATGGGTTCGAGCCCCACGTCAGGCTTTGTGCTGATAGCTTGCTCAAAGCCTGGAGTTTTAAGAGGGAGCTCTGCGGTGAGTATGACCACCAACAGTTCCACAATAAACCCCTGTACCCGGTGGATATGGGCTTACAGTATGAGCACTGACAGTAAGTTCTTGGTCACTGGGAGGTCCAGAGACTGGACCCTGTGGCTGGGGCTAAGAGGCAGATCCGACGCTGTGGCTTGTGGCTCTGCGAGATATCCTAAGTCTCCTTCTTCCCCCCTTTTTTTTTCTCCATCTTCTTTAAAGGCCCCAAAGGGCTCCCTTCCCCCAGTCCACAGGGCTAACACTGCTCTGGTCTGTTCTCCCCGGTGACATCCCCCAGATCTAACTGGGGCTCTTCTCTCCAGCCCAAGCCTGGCTCTGAAATAAAATACTAGTTCCCTGCTTCCTGCCTCTTAAAACTAAGTGCTACCACCTTCCTCCTTATTTATTTGAAGAAGTTTATTACCAATTATGAGGGACAGATAAGGGCTTACAAAAATATGCACCTAGAGGGGTCACAAAAGCACTAAGCAGCAGTTCTGCTTCTGAAGTGATCAGAAACACCCTAAAAGTCTGAACAAAATGCTGTTCCTGAAGACTCCCAGGGCCGATACACGTCCAGATAAAACTTTTCATCTACATTTAATACTTTTGCATGTGTAATTTAGATTCGTGAAACCACTGAAAGATTTTTCTTTTTTTTTTAATATTTTTCTTTTCTTTTCTTTTCTTTTCTTTTTTTTTTTTGAGATACAGTGCAAGCAGGGGAGGGTCACAGAGAGAGGGAAACCCAGAATCTCAAGCAGGCTCCAGGCTCTGAGCTAGCTGTCAGCACAGCGCCCGACGCGGGGCTTGAACTCACGAACTGTGAGATCATGACCTAAGCTGAAGCCGGATGCTTAACCGACTGAACCACCCAAGCGCCCCAAGATTTTCCTAATTTGCTAAAAAGAAAGCTAAACCAATGCTCACCATCCGATTAGACCTGGAAAAAATGAATGGCACACTGGGGATAAAGCCTATACCTTTTTCCACCTAAAATTAAGTTTAAGTTTTCTAGAAAATATTCCAGATAATATTATAATTAAATATGACTCGTACCATCATTAGTGTATATTGGAAATACAGATCATTGGCTTCCTCTTAGAAGCCCCATAATTCAGGCTTTAATACTTAGAAATTACAGCAATAAGGAGACAATAGGATTCTTATCCTGTTACTACATAAACTGAAACACCAAAGACATAAACACATGGACCAAATGGTAGCCAAATGGCAAGTTCTATATTTTAACCAATAAAGGCAGCACAGGACGACCTCTCAAGGTCACATCTGGGGGAGGAGACTGAGGCCCTTCCTGTCTGAGTTCCCTATAAGCCTGCACTGGGGTCCAGGCAGAGAGCAGAGGTGTCCAGGAAGGGATGCAGGGTCAGGCTGTGGCCCCAAACCAGGCTTGGGGCAGAGGATGCAAGATGCGATGAGACCATGCAAGGTCCATGGTCTTACCACCTGGCATCCTCTTAGGAGCAGATTCTGGGGAGCTGGGTATCCATACGACTTACCAAGACCTCAGATGGGAAGGGGCACCACAGGCTTCTGAGGGTCTCCTTCCCTGCCCAAATTATCAAAGTTTCTTTGATTTGCAAGCACAGACCCACTCTAGCTCGATGAGGGGGTAAGGACGTTCTTGGAAAGATACTGGAATGTCTCATGGACAGTTGGATATCTGAGGACCCTAGGGCTTTCCCTCTCCATTCCCACCATCAGTATGACTTGGTTCCTGCAATACTGAGTGCAATTCCAGGGCCGAGCTTGTGGAGTGAGACTCCACAGCTTAAGGGCTCAGTCCCTACAAGACTGCTCTCCCGTTACACTCTAGCATGAGCTTGGGGGTCCCCAGGCCACCTGCACTGCTGACCACCTGGTTATAAATTGAAACCTAAATTGCTGACCAACGGCAATAGCAAGAAGGTGTCGATTATGTGAAGTTCAGAAATTATATTAGGTCCCCTATTTTGTAATTTAGAAAAATGTATATTAAGGACACACTGGCTCAATTAAAACACCCGAGGATGGTAGATAGAGTTTGGGTATGTCGGAATGACTGAAACATGGTTGTGTGATTTGATAAAATGCAGAGTGGAAATGACGCAGCGGCACTCTCCTGCCTGATCCCACAAGAGCGGACTCCTATCACACAAGGGTGGAGAAATGCCACCCAAGAGATAATATCTGAAGTCGGAACGTTCTTTCGATTCATATTAATCATTTATCCCACAGAAACTGCTCTGCATGGTGAGTTGATAAGGAAGCAATATTTCCCTTTTAGAAACAACTGGACAAAAAAACCACACACACACCCTTGGATGCTCAGAATCTCATTATGTGTGTGACACGCTTCCCCTTTTCCAACTTGCCAAGTCCGACTAGAAAGCAAAGATTGATGTCCATAAGGTACCCTTAGGACCACTGGCTTGTCCAACATTGACCTCTATGATCCCCAACAGACTCCATAAACAAGTGAACTTTGGACAGTTTGTGACTCAATATTATATTTACATATAGCTATCTACATTTCCCCTTCATTCTGACTTGGAGGAATAAATATCAGGTTTCTCTTGTTACAACCCCAAAGATTTTGGCTGGCCAAGAGGTTGGGAAGGGTAAGGGCTGCGCCCTGGAGCAGGTAAACAGAGTCCCAGGTGGAGGAGGGTGGAGAGAACGCACTGTTTCTAGTCTGGCCTGAGATTGCATAATACGGTCGGTGAGATTTGTCTTCAAACAGAGACGATCATCTCACCTTTTTCTTTTTGCAGACAGGCTCGCTCTAAGCTGTGCTCACACACAAAAAGCACAACATACATGGAGAACAGCAAAGCAGCTACAGAAGACGGGGAGGCTGTGGTTTCTCCTACTGGTCAGATCCTCAACGGTGCTGTTCCTTGACCAGGAGCTCTCATCAAAAGGACAGTTTAAGAGCAGTGACAGGCAATCCAGGGGCCACAGATCTTGGGGGGGAAAGACTCCGTGAATACATGTGGCAACAGGCATGGCCATTTTCCTCTTTCTTTGGTTGCCATAAAAAATAAAATGACACCAGATTTATTCCTGTAGGTGCTGATAAGACCAACTTGCTTATAAAATATCCCTCAAACGACCCATAACGTTTTGTCATTATATATGTTCTCAATGAATGGATATTAAAAAATACAACCACCCTAGAGTGAAAATCTGTGCAAGTTTTTGCTATTAAAATAGGGTGTCCCTCAGTCCCCTAAAAGCTGGGAATGGCTTGTCTGGTCTACTTGTTCCCATTCCCAGTGAGGATGCTTTGCTCAAAACCCTAAATGCTTCCTTAACCAGCCAGCCAGTAGAGAAGTGCATGCGCGGTGAACCACTGTGTGAACAGCCTGCAGCATTATGCTTCGTGTTTACTGGCTCAGCAGGATTAAAACTATACTCAGGGGCCACCTGGGTGCCTCAGTGAGTCAAGCATCCGATGCTTGGTTTTTGACTCTGGTCATGATCTCACGGTTCAGGAGTTCAAGCCCTTCTCCCTCTCCCTCTCTCTCTCTGCCCTTCCCCTTCTCTCTCTCTCTCTCTCTCTCTCTCTCTCTCTCTCTCTCTCTCTCTCTCAAAATACATAAACATATTTTTAAGTATACTCAGGGGGAGCCTGGGTGCTCAGTCGGTTAAGCATCCAACTTCACCTCAGGTCATGATCTCACAGTTTGTGGGTTCGAGCCCTGCGTTGGGCTCTGTGCTGACAGCTCAGAGCCTGGAGCTTGCTTCAGATTCTGCATCTCCCTCTCTCCCTCTCTCTGCCCCTTCCCTACTGGTGTTTTCTCTCTGTCTCTCTCTCTCTCAAAAATAAATGTAAAAATCATTAAAAAATTTTTTTTAAAAAGCATACTCAGAAAAGACCCCCTACAGATTCTCAAACCAAACAACTTTAAACAAGAATGGCTCTTAAATAGTAATAACAGCCTCTTTGTGAAGCCTATTTTCCCAAGCAAAATGCCCACAGTCATTCCCTAGGAAGGGTTCAGGGCTTAGCCGTTCATGTTCAGGAGACATGTCCCCATGCCTTTCCTAAGTGCACTGTCTTGTAGGAGAGTTAAGAGTGGGCGTTACAGACTAAATCATTGTCCCCCCATCCCAGATTCTTATGGTAAATCCAAACACCCAATATGGTAATGTTAGGAGATGGGGCCTTTGGAAGGTGATTAGGTCATGAGGATGAAGCTCTTACAAGAATTTTTGTCCTTAGAATAAGGACCCCAGGGAGCTTGCAGGTAAGGACACAGTGAGAAGACAGTCATCTATGGACCAGGAAGTATGTCTTTACTAGGTACCAAACCCGCTGGCAGCCTGATGGTGGACCTTCCAGCCTGCAGAACTGTGAGAAATAAGGCTTGTTGTCTAAGCCCCCTGTCTAGGTTATTTTGTTGTAGCGGTTCAAATGGACTAAGACAGCTGGGCTCTGCCGACAAGGAGTTTCTACCTGCTGGAAAAATGGGAGACTACAAATGATGAGTGTCCACTGCACATCCCACATATCTATGTGATTAGCAGTTATCCAAAGGAGAAAGTGGTGATCTCCAAGAACCACAAACGATGTGCCTCATAAACCAGAAAGTGGAGAGAGATTTGTAGCTGCAGGAGATCAAGGAAGACTGCCTGGAGAAAGCAACATTTGATCTGCTCTATTCTATTTAATGTTTATTTCTGAGAGAGAGAGCATGAACAAGGGAGGGGCAGAAGGAGAGGGGGACAGAGGATCCAAAGCAGGTTCTGTGCTGATAGCAGATAGCCCGACGTGGGGCTCGAACTCACAACCCACCAGATCATGACCTGAGCCAAAGTTGGATGCTTAACTGACTGAGCCACCCAAGCACCCCCCTGACCTGGTCTTTAAAGATTACTCCACGTTGTTGCTGGCAGAAGAGAGGGTCAGATCTTAGACAAAGCGTAGCACTGAGACTTGGGATCTGTATGCACTTCATGGAAACATGGACTTGCTAGAGTCCAAAGACAGGTGTAAATGCTAACCGTTCCCCTGCTTTACCCCTTAGTCACTGTGGGCCACATCCACCTAAGAGCAACATGGGAGCCAAGGCCAGATCAACATGTGACCCCAGCATCCCAGCCTATGACTACAGTGAAGGGTCACAGGAAGAGCCTCAGCCCCGGTGTCCCTGGCCCTTTTCCCATGTGTATCATGCAAGACCTCCAGCCCCTTGAGAAATGCATGTATATGTGCACACACCTGCACCCACCACCCATCCCTCTACACCCCTACTTTGAAGAGTCACCAGAGTCTTCACATAGGCTCACAGTAGCTCTTGTCTTTTGTCCAGCAGGCCAGTGTCCATAGCACTGACACTATAGGCTACAGTCAAAGGACACTCCATTATCCCAATGCCACCAGCCTCATCCAGGCAGAGTGGGCTCCTTTTCCATCTCTGAAGCCCTGCTGCACCCTGTGCATAGGTGGAATGGACATCCTCATCCTCACTCGGTGTCATGGCTCCCACCCAAAGCCATGCCATGGACACCCCTCATCGCTCCATTCTCTCCCATAGCCTCTCTCTTTACACAGTCCGGGCCAGATCAGCACCGCCAATGTCAGAGACCCACCACAGACCAATCTGTCTTCTCCCCACCATGCCTCCCCCCTCAGCTAAACACACCCTGGGAAATGGACTCCTGGGGGTAGTTTGTTAGAAGGTGAATTCCGGAGAAGTAACCCGGGGCCCTAAGCCTTGGGGGAAAGGAGTGGGAAATGCCTGGCCTTGTCTTCCAGTTCAGGTCAGTCAAGCCTTGGTCCTGAGGGATTCTCATTCAGTAGGTTTGGGGGTGAGCACTATTCAGTGGCTGAGCACTATTCCTTGTTTATCCAAACATCTTCAAATGATGCCAGTGTACATCTGAAGCCAAGAACCACCACCTAGGAGTTCCCAACCATCAGCAGGAAGTTAGCATATTCTATCATTTCAAGCCCTCTGGAAAAGAAAAAAATACCATAAATGTCAAATATTGTTTTTAAACCAATGAGACATTGGATTAAACTGTTAAATGTGTGCTCAAGACCCAGTAGAGTTTGGGTCCCAGGAACACCTAATCTTTAGATGGCTTTGAACCTGGCACAGGGCACAAGGAATCTGCAGTTACACCAGAGTGCTTGCCTAGGTCTCTGCATGGCTTTTACCATTGCTTCAACCACAGAGAAGAAACCAGAAATGTAGATCTGCCACAAAAGCCTTCAGCTGTGGGAACAGGGCTCCCATGACCAACATGGGAAAGACTGAACTGAAGTGTGAACCAGCAGACTGTTAGAGCTTTGGGGTACCCTCGGAGCAAGACTCTTCCTCCCTGCCGTTCCTGGTCTAGCCAAGGGGCCTATCAGCCTTCACACTGCTTCACCCTCCACACTGTTGTTCCCACACTCCTTCTATTGGTGCGGTTCCAACTTCCTGATGCCGTTCATCCACCTCCAGAAAGGCGGAAGAGATCTTAACACACTCTAGGAGAGCCTACCTCAACGTAGATGTTTCACAGACTCCTAGTCATCCTCAACATGGAAGAGCAGAAACATAGCCCCATCTGGCCATCTTGCAGGCTTACATTTTTAAATATTTTATGAGAAATGGTATTTTAAAATAGCACTCAGAAATCACTTTTTAACAAATCTTATAATACTAGTATTCAAATTTTGACAAATACGCCAACAAAGCATTACCTTGTTCCAAGTGGCTCAAAGAGCCATTAGTAGCAGATCTTGTTCTTTTAACCTTCCTGTAAGTATATTTCTATTATGCTGAAATCTATGTTAATATCATAATGGCTCCATACTGCCAGCTAATGTGATATATTATAAAGTATGAAAAGCTGAGTAATTTCCATATTATGGGACTCAAATCTATTCTTAATGGGCACCGAAATGTGTATTTATATATTACCTCATAATAAATCACAGAAATGACCCAGAAGTTTTTAAGCACATATTTGAAAACTCCTAGCAGCTCCAGAAACCTCAATAAATCTCACTGTACAAATTAATATGTAATGTTTCATTTGACTTACACAAGAAAAATGCATTTTAAAGGCCTACAAGCAAAAAAAAATACATCTATGTATATCACCTTTGAGTTCATTTATCAAGAGGAGAAAAGAAAAAAAAAAAGATATGCCAAATACCTGGAAACTGTTGATTTAATTCTACCTCATAAGTGAAATATTTTTTCTTTGTTTTGAAATGTTTATTTATTTTGAAAGAGAGGAAGAGGAGGGGGAGGGGCAGAGAGAGGAGGAAAGAGAGAATACTAAGCAGGTTCTGCACTGTCAGCAAAGAGCCCAACTCAGGGCTAGAACTCATGAACTATGAGATCATGACCAGAGCCAAAACTAAGAGTCGGATGCTCAACTGACTGAGCCACTGAGGCACCACTAAGTTCTTTGAGAGGAAATGTTCAGTTAATTATCCAGTTCATTAAAATTAAATTCATATCCATTTGAAAGACTTAGATTAGTAGAGCCAATCTGAGAAAGAATGGTTTGAATTGCTGATGTAATATAATCACATCAAGTACCTTTTGAGTGTCTTTGTCAATCTCAGTTCTAGGATTGTTCTAGCTCTTGGTACAACCAGTGGTGGCCCTAAGATTTTGGTGTTTTCTTAAGTCTCTATCCAAAAAGATCTAGATTGCTTTGAATGAAACTGATTCTGTTGACTAAACACTGGAAACTGCCCTATAGAAACTGCACTGTAATGAACTGTAACTCACTGGTTGCATGTGGGCCTTTCTGGTGGCCTGGACTTCCATCTACCCTGTGGGCTTACTCCTCCTCCGCCGGGGACGCTGGCACAGCAAATGCTCTTCACCCCACATTCACACCAGTAGAGGAACGCCAGCTTCGGGTCTAGATGGCTTCCATTGACCCCCCTGCTCTACCCTCCACCCTCCTCCACTCTGCACTGTGTGTGAAAGGCTCTCAGTAGACCCACCGCTCTTCTACTTGATTCCCCATGACGGACACTGCCGGGAAATAGAAGGAGGGAGGAAGGTGAAATGGGGGTGCCTATGTTCCTTGGCTCGCTTTTGATCTCTGCAGTTTGGGCAGGACCCTCTACCAGAGGTCACAGCCCCTACTGGGAGGTCCCCTCCTCCAGCTTAAGCTTCCCTCCAGGTCCCTGCAACTGCCGGCTCCAGCCAAAGGGTGGTGGGAACATCCCAGCACCATCCCTTGGTGTTTCCACTTAACCTACCCACATTTTTTTATTTTTTGTTTTTTTTTAATCTTGTTTTTTTAATGTTTTTTTATTTATTTTTGAGAGACAGAGAGAGACAGCATGAGCAGGGGAGGGTCAGAGAGAGAGGGGAGACACAGAATCTGAAGCAGGCTCCAGGCTCTGAGCTGTCAGCACAGAGCCTGACGCGGGGCTCGAACACACAAACCATGAGATCATGACCTGCGCTGAAGCCGAACACGTAACCAACTGAGCCACCCAGACGCCCTACCCACACTTTTTTAAATAACCACCTTGACTCGTTTTTCTGAGTTATCTTGTACATTTTTCAGCAGCAAAACAAACTGGGTCTTTCAATCACTCCCTGCTTCTTGAAAGGGAAGAGCCTTTATACAATTGGACACATTTTGGGTTTTCCTCACTGTGAACTTTAACCCTCCCTTTTGTATTATTTCTATAATAGTTCATGAACACTTATTTTTACCTGCTTTTCTTTTAATTTTCAGGTCAATTTTTTTATTCTGCACTTATTTGTCAAAATAAAGATTCCTGTGTAGTAAAAAAAAAAAACAGTGATGTAATTATATAATTATGTATATAATTATAATTTTATATGTCAACTTGATTGGGCCATGGGATATACAGATATCTGATTATCTCTTTAATTTTAAGTTTATTTATTTTGAGAGAGAAAGAGAGAGAAAGCGAGCATGAGTGAGGGGGTGGGAAGAGAGAGGGAGAGAGAGAATCTTAAGCAGGCTCCTTGTGTCAGTACAGAGCCTGACATAGGGCTTGAACTCACGCACTGTGAGATTATAACCTGAGCCAAAATCAAGAGTTGGACACTTAACCAGCTGAGCCACCCAGATGTCCCTCTGATTTTTGTTTAAGTAAGCTCTAAACTCAACATGGGGCTTGAACTCACAACCCCAAGATCAAGAGTCACATGCTCTATTGACTGAGCCAGCCAGGTGCCCGTACCCAGATATCCGATCAAACATTATTTTCGGGTATGTCTGTGAGAGGGTTTTCAGAAGGGATTTAGTGTTAGAATTAGTGGACTGAGTAGGGCAGATGGCCCTCCTTGATGTAGGTGTGCATCATTCAATCCATTGAGGGACTTGGGGAGATATATATATATGTGTGTGTGTGTGTGCGTGTGTGTGTGTGTGTGTGTGTGTGTGCGTGTGTGTATGAAACATGGTCCTCACAGGTATCATTAGGTGAGATGAGATCACACTGGATTAAGGTGTACCCTAATCCAATGACTAATATTCTTATAGAAAGAGAAAATACAAACACACGTAGGGGGAAGAGCCTATGTGAGGATGGGGGCAGAAGTTGGAATGATGCACAAGCCAAGGAACCCCAAGGATTGCCAGCAACCACCAGAAGCCAGGAAGAGGCAAGGAAGGATCTTTCCTTCAGAGCCTCAGAGGGAGGGGCCCTGGGCGGCTCAGTCAGTTGTGTCCAACTTTGGCTCAGGCCATGATCTCATGGCTTGTGAGTTTGAGCCCCATGTCAGGCTCGGAGCCTGCTTCAGATTCTGTCTCTCTCTCTCTCTCTCTCTGCTCCTCCCCAACTCATTCACTGTCTCTCTCTCTCTCTCTCAAAATAAATAAATGTTTATAAAATAAAATTTCATAAATTTTTTTTTTTTAAAAGCTTCAAAGGGAGCGTGGCTCTGCCAATGCCTTGACTTTGGACTTCGAAACACCAGAACTGTAAAAGAATAAATACATTTCTGTTGTTTTAAGCCACCCAATTTGTGATCCTTTGTCCTCAAAGCCCTAGGACATGAATATGGGGGTGAGTGCTCTCCCACCACATGAGCTTCTTGGCATCTCTTAGGACACAACACTCTCGTTCTGTCAGACTCTCTATATTTCAGCCATTTTAGCATGTGTCCCTCACCAGTAACTGCTGTGTTTTGATGGCGTGTCTTCTCCCCAAGAATCTCTCTGTGCATCTCTCTGCACTTCCAGTCTCTCATGCCCCCCTCCTCTCTACCCAAAACCCTTTTCCCCACTTCCTGGGAGAGGACAAACAGGGGTCACAAGAGTCCCATAAAAGAGAAACCACCATGCCCAGGTGGTGCCCAGTGGCCCCCTAGTCCATGGATAGCTAATCATGTCAACTGTCACCACACAGGTCACATGTGCCTATGGCCACCATGCTCCCAACATTTTAGTCAAGCAAAGACTGTGACACTTTAAGATGATATCCATTCTTCTCCCCAGTGGTCGCCTTTCCCCCATTGAAGCAGGTTCTGTGTTTCATTCCTTCAAGGGAGGAATGTGCCAGGGCAGAAAGCAGCCAGCCTAAAGCTGCTTGGCTTTTGCTTTCCAAATCCTGAGCGACCACACTGGGCACTGGTGGACAAGGCAGTGGGGCTCCAAGAAGCAGGATGGTTCGGGGGGGCTTCCCGTTGAAGAGGAGAGCAGCAGGGATCTAGCTTCCTGTCTCCCCTCCCCCATGAGAGAGATGGCCAGACCCAGAGAGGACCCCACAGTACACGGTCAGAGGCATCAAGGATCCCAGCCCCTCCTCCCAACTCCATGTCCCAAGCACAGCACAGAACTGCCCCTCATTCTGAAGGGCGAGCTGCTCAGCAGAGGGACACACAGTGGCTGGAGACCCTTTGCCTTTCCTGGTTCTGATCACAGCCCCCACGGGGTGTGCCAGGAATACCACAACTGGGCTAGGACTCCCTAGTATGAAGACGATGACTTAGCACCAAAACTTAGGTTTAGGGGCACCTGGGTGGCTCAGTTGTTAAGCCTCTGACGTTGGCTGAGGTCAGGATCTCACGGTTCACAAGTTTGAGTCCCATACCGGGTGAGCTCATGCCCCACTTCTGGGCTCCACTTTGGGTAAAAAACATGAGCCCCACTTTGGGTGAGCCCTCCTCTCTCTCTCTCTCTCCTTCTGGGAGACTCCCCTCCTGGGATTCCCCCCCCCCTCTCTCTCTCTCTCTCTCTCTCTCTCTCTCTCTCTCTCTCTCTCCCCCTAGCTCAATTGCACCCGCCCCCTCAAAAAAATAAATAAAAATAAAAATTTGATTCAAATTTTAAAAACTCCAGTGATACTTCTCGTATACCTGAGTTTCTGGCCTAAGCACCACTCAGTCTCCCTCCGTTTCAGCGAAGACCTGGAAGGGCAGGTACTTTTACAAGTCAAGGGAATGGGGCACTGGGTGGCTCAGTCAGTTAAGCGCCCGACTTCGGCTCAGGCATGATCTCACGGTTCATGGGTTCAAGCCCCACACCGGGTTCTGTGCTGATAGCTCAGAGCCTGGAGCCTACTTAGGATTCTGTGTCTCCCTCTCTCTGCCCCTCCCTTGTTCACACTCTGTCTCTCTGTCTCAAAAATAAATAAACATTAAAAGTCAAGGGAAGCTAACATTCCTTATTCCAAATTATGTGCAACAGAAATATGGGCATATGCTTACCAGAAGATGTCTTCAAAATGCTCCTAGGAGCACTTCCCATAAGAGCCCCAAGTTGCAATCTTCCCAATGTCCATAGTTGGCAGAATGGATAGATAAACCACAGTATATGCACACAATGCGAACGAGTTTTCAACTACACACAATATGGATACGCCTCACAAACACAACGCTGAATTTCAACTAGACACAATGTGGAGAAGCCTCACAAATAAAATGCCGAGTGAAAAACGCCACAGGATTCCATTCACATAAACTATAAACATAGGCAAAGGCATCTAGGTGGTTAGAAAAGAGGGACAGGGCTGCCTTTGGGGAGAGTTCAAATCTAGTGATTCGAACTGGGCATGAAGGGGTTTCTAGGATGCCAATTAGAGTTTATGAGAATTCTCTCCACTGAGCACTTATGATCCAGCATTTTTCTGCATGTTTATTTCCCTTCAGTACAAAAAAAAAAAAAAAAAAAAACCCAACAAGCTAAAGAAAGGAGAGAGTTTCAGACAAAGTGGGCAGACAACGTCAGAGGCTTAACAACTGAGCCACCCAGGGGCCCCTAAACCTAAGTTTTGGTGCTAAGTCATCGTCTCCATGCTAGGGAGTCCTAGCCCAGTTGTGGTATTCCTGGCACACCCCGTGGTGGCTACACTGGGACAGACGGAGGCAGACAGGGACAGGCGGGGACAGTGCAGACAGACACTGCACCCTCTCCAAAAGCATGAGATAGGTGGCCATCATGGGAGTGCTAAACACCCTGGCTTGGGAGGGGGGGTTGGAGGTAAAGGATGGGATGTGAAACTACAAGATCTGGGTTGATGTTCCGACTGTTGGTAGGAAAGGTTGGCGCATAACAGAGAACCCACAAGTGCTGCCCGCCCTCCCGTTCCCGTCACCTGCTGACTATAAACAATGGCACTAAAGCTTCTGAATTTTATAATGCGTAGAGATGTACAAAAATCTCATAAATACTCAGTGCACGAGGAGAGGGTTTCTATAGCCAGAGACAAACGTTTACATTGGCTTGTTCCTGAGTGTGGCAAAATACACAGCCTGCAGTGTTTCTTGGGGGGATAATGCCGCTCACCCATAAGTCATAGCAATTTAATGACTGTTATGAATGGCTAAACAATTTTTTCCAGAAACCACACTATCACTGGAATCGTGTGGAAGCATATAAAGCTGTGCTCAGGATATTTCCGTGTGACACCCGGCCTATCGTTTGCCGTTTGCCACGTGGACTAATCTGTATCCCATCTGACTCTGGGCGTGGCACAGGTGACCTTCAGACTTCTCACAAAGACCCTCACCATGAGTTTTTCGGTGGCCTGAAGAACGTTATTTTAGCCGGGGACCTACGAGCCCCTGGAGGATAGAGCCATGGATTATTAATTGCTGGCATTAATATACACCAAGAGAGTATATATTTGGACACAACCCCATGACTCGTCAAGCATTTCCCCGCCTGATTCATTATTCTCCCTTATATGAATGCATGTTCATAATCTGCATTACCAGGCCTCTAATGATGCCATGTCAGACCCAGATGTCATCTCATTATTTCTGACACTCACAGAACCCACAACAGTAAGAGCCAATTATAGGCTAGAGAAATCCCAGAAGACCTTGCCTGCTATAATAGCTAATAAGTTTCTGCATCGTTATATTCAGAGATGGCCCCAGTCGATGGATATCTGTGCATATCTGTCCTGGGCAGCGGGCCCTTCCATTCACAGGGGTAAAGAGATCGAGCTTGGTATAGCCAGCTGTTGGAATGTCCTGGTGAAAAACCATGGGATTCATTAGCAGCTTGACAACGGAGATGCTGTGTTTTGTTCTGACAAGGAATCCGTTTCAGCGAGAGGTTCACTGACTGAATCAACGTGGGTGAGCTGGAGCCATATTTAGAGATCCAGTAGAGGGTTAGCCAGAGGAGAAATGGATCTGCAAGGTAGAAGTGAAGCAGCAGCCATTGCTTCTGGAAGGTCGTCGAGGTTCGGCAAGGTGAGAACACGCTGACGAGCTGGGGCTCCAGCGTGTTCCTGTTCTTCCCTCAAAACACGTCCAGCTGGTCTTCCTAAATGCCAACCTGCTGCCCAACAGGACATCCAGGCCCACGTCAAACAGAAAGCAAAGGCTTCCACAGACCTCGCTCCCAGCCCCTTGGCGGTCCCCATTGAGCAGTGGGACCTGTGTAGAAACTTCCCAGTTTGGGCAGCATGTTCCGACTTGCTACCTGGCTCGTACTTCTGGACAGCTGGCAAATGGCTTTTCTCTGATCTTCCACTGCTCCCTTCTGGATTCTCTTTCAAGCTTAAAGGACTGGCCTGATCAGTAGGGTCAATGGAGGCAACCAGTGTGAATCCATTTCTTCGTAAATATTTATCCAGAATCCTCCATGGACTGAGCACTAAGGATATAGAAGGAAATAGATAACCAGTCCATGTCCCCCTGAGGCAGCCCATCTAATAAGAGGGTATGTTGCTTACAGGAATTTACAATATCACAGGCACAAGGCTAAATGTTCTACATAAAGGATTTCATTTAATCCCCACGAAAATAATTTCAAACCATAGGTATATATTACCTCCATTTACCAGCAAGGAAACTGAGGCTTCATGAAGTTAAGAAACGTGAACACCATCAACTCCAGAAGGCATATTCTGACCCACTGTGCCATTCAGTCTCCTTGAACAGGAAGATTCTCCCCAAAAACCCAGACAAGTTTCCAGGGCAGCAGGTACACACAGCAAGAATAAGCCAGCCCCTGAGCGAGCTTCTTGTCCTGTGCGCAGAGCTTCTAAGTGACCTCAGTTGAGGGAAACACTAACCCTGAAACGATGCTATTTTGGCCTCTGAAAAAGGCAATCTCCTGGAGGACAGTCGGTGCAAGGGCAAAACCAGCTGCTGGCCAGAGACACAGTCGGGCAGCCAGGCAGGCCCAGGCCCACATAGGTGGTTGTTGTTTTGTTAGTACACAGAGATATTAAGTTATCGATCAAGTTCAAAATATGTTACTTGATCTTTTCTGTGTTAATACAAAAATAAGTGGCAGAATGAGCCAAAATCAATTCTAAGAAGAATACTCAACTGTTGATGGTGGTTTTTCTCACAGATGAGGAGTAGGGAGGTGATTCCAGAGAAAATAACTAAATGAAGCTGCTAAGGCAGCCAGGAGTCTACAATGTAGTATTGGCTCAATTAGAAGACGTCGTCACTGCAAACACCATTTGTGCAGAGGCAGCCCACTGGCCCAGGCCTTGCCTTCCTCACTCTCTGCCCACAGCCTTTGCCTTCATATACATTCAGAGAAGAGCACTGTATTAGCGATTACTCTGTGGTAATAAGGTCCATGCTCATCCATACTTGATCTTGCCTTATCCCTCTTTCCCAAGTCAAGACAAACCATTCATCATTCCAGTAGAGGCCAGAAAAACAGCATATGCTGAACATCTGAATTTTATCACCCGCTGTTCAGGAAACATTGAACCCAAAAATCTTGACGGCAATTTCATTACAATTTAAGAGTATCACTCACTCTACATGGAAAACCCAATCGACTCCACCAGAAGCCTTCTAGAACTGATCAATGAATTCAGTAATGTTGCAGGATACAAAGTCAACGCACAGAAATCAGTTGCATTCTTGTATACTAAAAATGAAGCAACAGAAAGAGAAAGCAAGAAACTGATCCCATTCACAATTACACGAAAAACCATTAAATACCTAGGAATAAACCTAACCAAAGATGTAAAAGACCTATATGCTTAAAACTATAGAAGACTTATGAAGGAAATTGGAGAATACACAAAGAAATGGAAAAACATTCCGTGCTCATGGATTGGAAGAATAAACATTGTTAAAATGTCATTATTACCCAAAGCAATTTACACATTCAATGCAATCCCCATCAAAGTTGCACCAGCATTCTTCTCAAAGCTAGAACAAACTATCTTAAAATTCATATGGAACCACAAAAGACCCCGAATAGCCAAAGTAATATTGAAGAAGAAAACCAAAATGGGAGGCATCACAATCCCAGACTTTAGCCTCTACTACAAAGCTGTCGTCATCAAGACAGTACGGTATTGGCACAAAAACAGACACATGGACCAATGGAATAGAATAGAGAACCCAGAACTGGACCCACAAGTGTATGGCC
>NC_043701.1:175965681-175980450 GCF_006229205.1 Suricata suricatta | reverse complement strand
ACCTGATGAATGGATCAAGAAGAGGTGGTTTATCTATACAATGGAGTACTATATGGCAATGAGAAAGAATGACATATGGCCATTTGTAGGAAAGTGGATGGACCTTGAGGGTATCATGCTAAGCGAAATAAGTCAGGCAGAGAAGGATAGATACCATATGTCTGCATTCATAGGTCTAACAGGAGAGACCTGGCAGGGGACCATGGGGAGAGGAAGGGGAAAGAGAGCAGGGAAGAGTGAGGGACACCAATCAAGGGAGACTACTGAATACTGAAGACAAACCATGGACTGAAAGGGGAGGGGGAGGGAGGGAGGGGGTGATGGTCATGGTGGGGGGCACTTGTGGGGAGAAGCACTGGGTGTTATATGGAAACCAATTTGACAATAAACTAGTATTAAAAAAAAGAGTATCACTCACAACTTTCTTGTGGTCCTGTCACAAAACGATCTGTAAATATATATTCAAACTGGTGTACTAATAATGAAATGGATGAATTTGAGTTTGCCAATATTCTTCCTAGGTTGATTTTTACCTTTTTCTTTCAAAGAAATGCAAAACCTGAATGAAAACTTTGCAAAGAAACAAGTTTGCTTCATTGACAGTATCAGTAGTAAGAGCCAGGAATCTAACTCTTCAGCTTGAGCCCCATAAAGATTACTCTTTCTGAAGTCAATGAGAATTCCAATTCTTAGGAATTTCCAGTTGCGTTGTATAGTTTGGAACAAAATAAAAACAGGTTTAAGGAGAGCCTAGGTGGCTCAGCCAGCTAAGTACCCAACTCTTGATTTGGGCTCAGGTCAAATTCTCATGATTCGTGAAATCAAGCCCCACATCAGGTTCTTTGCTGACAGAGCAGATCCTTCTTGGGATTCTCTCTCACTCTTTCTGCCCCTCTTCTGCTTGTTCATTCTGTCTCTCTCTCTCTCTCAAAATAAATAAATAAACATTTTAAAAAATAGGTTTCAATAATAATTCCATATTTTAGTGAATAAAAGTGTTCAAAAGGCACAAAACTGTGGGTTGAGCCACATTGGACTCTTCGTGTCTTCCTACCCACTGGGCATGTGCATCTCTGCTCTCTGTCCTCAAACTCCCCACCCCACCCATCCTGCTTATCATCAACCCCAGGTGGACTATCATTGTGGGAGGCATTATAGGACCTTTGGCTCCCCTTAGTTTCAGTCAATCCACAAATCTTCCCCAATACAACAGCTTCACGTGGTTCGCATATTCTGAACTTCCATTCTTGAGAGCTCTTTGCAGCCAGGGTCTGTTTCTACTGCCTTTGGCTCCTGTGGCCATCTAGGTGCCCAGCCTAGACCCTACGTTCAGTACCCAACACCAGCAAACAAATGTGATGATGATGACCTGGACCCAACATCCAGCCTTGCCACAGTACTAGCTGTTTCATGCTCAACAGTCATCAACTTCTCTGGAGCACCATTTCCTCATCTGTGACATGTAGAAAAATAAATAATTACTACATTACATGATACAGAATTGCAGAAACATCAAAGGTTATAATGCATAGGAAAGCAATTTGTAAGGCATAAACTAATATATACGTTATGGGACTACTCAACGCTCAATTCAGAGCAAGTTTGAATTCAATCTGAAGGGAAGAAAAAGCATGGGTTTCGAATTTTAATTCTCAATTCTTTCTAATTTATTCAAGCCCAGATAATGAATCCACTTACATGTATTAACATATCTCTGTCATATGGGAATTTTGAATCTATAAGATCCTGACTGCCTTAGTCTACAAATTTCTCCCAGTTGGTCTCTCAGTGTGTGTGTGTGTGTGTGTGTGTGTGTGTGTGTGTATAAAATGCCAGATTTTATATATATATATATACATACATACATATATATATACACACACACATACATATATATATATAGAAAGAGAGAGACATAAATACATATATAGGTGACATTTTATTGGAAAGCTAAGAATAAATAAAAATAAAGACAGAAACTATGGTTTCTTCGGTAAGAAGATTCTCTTTTGAAATTGATGTAATCTGTTCTATTTTTCTTATTCAGAAGTTACCTTGGCAAACTATATTTAATATCCCTACAGAATTTGGGGGGAGGGGGTTCTCAATGGTTTTTTAAGTACTCTCTACGTACAACGCGGGGCTTGAACTCACAACCCAGAGATCAAGAGCTGCAGGATCTCCCAGCTGAGCTGGCCAGATGCCCAGATCCCTACAGAATTTTTTTAAGAGATCTACTTTGAGTTAATATGGCCGCTTATGGGGGGGTGGGGGGGGTAGCACAAAGAAAACGATGCGGCCTACTTCACACACCTTCTCCAGGCAAAATATCTCCAGGTCCTTTACCACATGATTAAGGTTATAAATTAATCCAGCTGGAGGGCTCGGCAAAGAAATGATGACCACAAAGAGAGAGGGAGAGTCGGGGGCGCAGATTCGATGAGGGGAAGGTCTGCCAGCAGCAGGGATGCTGACACGGCACCTGTGGCTGGAATCTTGGCCACGCCCTCCTGCCACCTCCAACAGATTCTCCCCCAACGACTATTCTAGAATGCTGAGAACAAACTGAGGGCTGAGGAGGGAGGGGAGAAAGGGAAGGGGGGTGATGGTCATGGAGGAGGGTACTTTAGGAGAAGAGCACTGGGTGTTAAATGGAAACCAACTTGATAATAAACTATTAATAAAAATAAATAAAGTCTTCCTTCTGATGTCTAATGCTGATGGAGAGCAGATGAAGCAGACTTCCGTGTGCGCGCTGGGGGGCCCCTGGCCGGCATTAGGCAGGAGAGGGTCCTCCACGGACCTCTGATTTCTATGTGGAAATCAGCCGTGTGCCGTTTTGGACATGACGCTGCATCCTTTCGGTTACCGGTTGTGCCAGCACAGCTCCACAGTGTGAGAATTGTAACTTCAATGGAAATACAGTAAGTGTGCCCAGCAGGGGCTGTCAGCATAGAAGATGATGTGGCAGGTGAGGGTTCGACAAAGCGATATGCGCTCTGTTCTTTGCAGATGCCAGGCACTTGGATATGTGCAGGTTAAGCTACCTTGTTCTCCCTTTTTAAGTGAAACACATGAACCACTGGCTCAAACTCTGTTATAGATAGTGCGGAATCTACTAATCTGTGAATTATTCTTGGAATTTAGCAGATTGTCAAGGCTCAGACTTGCCACTTAATAATGGCTATTTACATACTCAGTGCTTGACAATTCCTAGAACATTTAAGAAATCTTCATGCATATAGGAAAAAGATTCTACTTCACACTATTAAAAAACATTTTTTAATGTTTATTCATTTTTGAGAGACAGAGTATGAGTGGAGGAGGGGCACTGAGCGAGCAGGAGATACAGAATCCGAAGCAGGCTACAGGCTCCGAGCTGTCAGCACAGAGCCCAACATGGGACTCGAACCCACAAACCATGAGATCATGACCTGAGCCAAAGTCAAACACTCAACTGACGGAGCCACCCAGATGCCCCATATTCCACACAATTTATATTTTAGCCGTTAAAATTTATCCCAACATTTCTGGAAAATATTATTACAAACTGACCATTCACAAAGGTAAGAAAAACCCTTCTCCTCATAGCCAGGGTATTGGTAGTCCCAGACCTAGCTCTGGGCCTTGAGCAAGTCACTGGTCCTCCCTGAGCCTACCCTTCGTCATAAGTAACAGCTGAAGTTTGGTCAGATCTAGGGTTAAAATAAACTTCATGGCAAATAAATCAAAACTCACTATTATATTGAAAAGGGTTGTGAGGCTGCATCCAAGCCTCATGAGAAAAAGTGCAGAGATTGATTAGCAATGTCTGAAATGAACAAAAGGAAGTCCAATGGTGCAGGGACCCAGCCCCAGGGATGATTGCTAAGATCTCTCCAGTGTCTAAAATCCAAGCAGAATATGAGCTCTGGCATGTAATTCATGTCACCTGCTCCAGAAAGCCAACCGAAGCACAGTCTCTCGTGAAGCAAGGAATGAGGGAGTGATGCTCAGCAGATTGGCTCTAGTCACAAGGAGTTCAGACAGAGAAAATCCAGAGCTGGGGCCGAGAGAGAGCGATAGAGAGCCCTTGTAGAAGATCAGAACATCCTGCCCCAAAATATGCCGCTTTGGCATAAAGATTTTTTTGGCTAAAGAACATTGAGAAACAGCAAATGCCAAAAAAAATCTCTCTGCTCTTCCTCATTCCATGATTTTGCAATTGCCTGGCCATGCACCCAGCTAAACAATTTCTTGGTGAGCCGTACACTAATCAGTGTATGAAAGGAAAGCTTCCTCTTACATTTTGCCACTCTGTGAAATAGCCACAGCAATATAAGTTATGGAAACTTCACCAGGGAAGCTCGATAAAAATACAGATTCCTGGGTCCCATCCCCAGAGACTCTGGTTCAGTTTATCTGGGTAAATTTCAGGAATCTGCATTTTAAACCAATTCTTCCAGTTCCTGGAAGGCAGGTAGTAGAGGGGACCACACCTGGGTAATCCATCCGACAGAAATGCTAGAAGCAATAGGCCCCCATCAGCCCTGAAATGAGCTGAGAGTTCTTTCAGATTTGTATCTGATGATACCCATCAAACATGTTAATGCCAACTACAAATTAACAGCTTTGAAGCAATTTGTGTAGGTGGCTGCCCAGGTAATTAATCTTAATTCACAAACACCGATGACTGTCTACACAGGGTAATAATGTACCCAAGCTCACACATAAATCTCTCAAATGGAAGTTAAGTGGATAGATGTAAGGCCCTGGTGGGCATTACTCAATGTCCCAACAGGTAGCATTAGGTTAACAGGACTGAAGCTGAAAAATCAATCAGACTATCAGGAGAGCACCTGTCTTGCCCTGTTCAGAGCCACACCGAACTTCAAAGCCAGTGCAGGGACTTGGAGTAGAAACCCCTCTCCTCTGGAAGGTGGGTGTGCCATGAACTTGGAGACCCTCTGGAGGGCCTGTGGTCACTTGGAAAGGAGAGAGGAATTGGAAGAAAGCCAGTCTCCCCAACTCAGGCAAGGTACTCACAGCCTGCCGCAGATGGTAGGAGTGCTTTAGAAGACAGAACCCAGACATTACAGAGGTCATGTGCTGTCTGTGCAACACCCCTTCTGTGGGAGAACATCCTTTCTCTCCTGCTATGTGATGACATTGTCGTGTTACATACCCTCACCTGCTCCATAGCATAGGGGTAACGCAGATCTGCTTCCCTGGCCGCATGCCTGGGCACAGAGATGGTCATGTGACCCAAGCAGAACCAATCAGAGTCCTCCCATGATATTTTATATGCTTAAGACTGAGAGATAGAAAACCATATAAGCTCAGAAATGCCACGGGGCTGTGTAGCTGCCGGGATGGCAAGAGCCATTCTGAGAACAAGCAACACAGAGGAAGCAGGGCTGGGAGATTCAAAGTCCCAAGGCCATTGTTAGAAAGACTGGATCTATTCCTAAATTCTACATTACATAAGCCAGTGTACTAATTTTGTATATGTTTTTAATTGTAAAAAACACATAACATAGAATTTACCACCTTGACTATTTTTAAGTGTACAGTTCACTGGTATTAAGTACATTCACACTGTTGTACAACCATTATGACCAGCATCTCCAGAACTGGGACTAAACCCATAAAACTACTCCCCGTCTCCTTCTCCATGCAGACCCTGGTGGCCACCATCCTGCTTTCTGTCTATGATTTTGACTACCCTAGGCCCCTCATGTAAGTGGGATGATGAAGTATTTGTCCTTTTGTAACTGGCTTGTTTCACTTAGCGTAATGTCCTCAAGCTCTTCCATGTTGCAGTGTGTCTTGGAATTTTCTTTCTTTCCTTTCAAAGTTGAATCATGTTCATATCATATTCTATTATTTGTATATACCTCATTTTGTTTTTCTATTCCTCCATCAATGGACATTCGCTTTTATGAAAAATGCTGCTATGAACATGGAAATACAAATATCTTTTTTAGCTCCTGCTTTTAGGTATATACTCAGAAGTAGAATTGCTGGATCATATGGTATTTCTATTTTTATTTTTTTGAGGAATCGCCATACTGTTTTCTTCCATAGCAACTGTAACATGTTACATTTCTACCAATAATGATGAGGGTTCCAATTTCTCCACCTCTCATCAATATTTGTTATTTTTCTCCTTTTGTTAGTCATCCTAGTGGGTGTGGTGGTATCTCATTATGGTTTTGATTTTAATTTCTCTAATGATTACTGATACTGAACACCTAGTCATCATGTGCTTATTGCAATTTGTATATCTATTTGAGTCCTTTGCTCATGTTGTAAATTGAGTTCTTTAATTTTTTATTGTTTTTGAGTTGTAGAAGTTGCTTGTACATCATAGATATTAACCCTTTAGAAGATAGATGACTTGCAAATATTTTCTCCCACTCCACAGGCTGCCTTTCACTCAATTATGTCCTTTGAAGCAAAGAAGGTTTTAATTTTGATGCAGTCCTATTTATTTTTTCTTTTGTTGCCTTTGCTGTGGTATAATACCCAAGAAATCATTACCAAACCCAATGTCATGAATCTCTTCCCCTGTTTTCTTCTAAAAGTATTATAGTTTAGGCTCTTACACTTAGGTCTTTGATCCATCTGATTAATTTTTGTATTTGGTGTAAGACAAGGGCCCAGCTTTATTCTTTTGCATGTGGATATCTAATTTTCTCAACAGCATTTGTTGAAAAGTCTTCCTTTCCTCACTGAATGGTCTTGGCAGCTTTGTTAAAAATCACTTGAACATATAAGTAGGGTTGATTTCTGCACTTTCTATTCTATTGCCTTGTTTTATGTATATGTCTTTGTGCACGTGCCACACCATTTTTATTACTGTAACTTTGTAATGAACCAGCTTTGTAAAAAAAATATTTTTTTAAGTTAAGATGTGTGAGACTTCTACCTTTGTTCTTTTGTAATACCGTTTTGACTATTTAAGGTCCCTTGAGATTCCATATGAATTTTAGAATAGATTTTTCTATTTCTGCAAGAAAAAAATCCTACCACCATCAGGATTTCAATAAGAATTACACTGACAGTGTAGGTCACCTGGAGTAATATTGACCTCTGAGAATATTAAGTCTTGGAATCCATGAACATGGGATGTCTCTCCACTCATCTGCATCTTCTTTAATTTCTTTCATTACAGTTTTATAGTTTTCCGTTGTACATCTTTCACCTCCTTGGTTAAGTTCAGTCCTAAGTTTCTTACTCTTTTTGATGATATTATAAATGGAATTGTTTTCTCCATTTCCTTTTAGGGCTGTCCATTGGTAGTATATAGAAATGCAACTGATTTTTTAATGTGTTGATTTTCTATCTTGCAGCTTTGCTGAATTTATTCATTGTAACAGGTGTGTGTACATATAGTCTTTAGGGTTTTCTACACATAAACTTACGTTGTTTGCAAACAGAGACAATTTTACTTCTTCCTGTCCAATCTGGATGGCTTTTATTTCTTTTTTGTTGATGGATATTTCTGGCTAGGACTCCTAGTACTGTGTTGAAAAGAAGTGGTGAAAGCAGGCATCCTTATCTTAATCCTGATCTTAGAGGAAAAGCTTTCAGTCTTTTGCAATTGAGTATCATGTCCACTGTGAACTTTTTATACATGGCCTTTATTATGTTTACCTGATGTACTTCTATTCCTAATTAATGCATTCATTTAAAAAATTTTTTAATGTTTATTTTTGAGAGATAGAGAGAGCAGGGGAGGGGCAGAGAGAGAGGGAGACACAGAATCTAAGACAGGCTCCAGGCTCTGAGTTGTCAGCACAGAGCCTGATGTGGGGCTCAAACTCACAGACTACGAGATCATGACCTGAGCCCAAGTCAGACACTTAACCAACTGAGCTACCCAGGCACCCCTAATTAATGCATTCATTTTTAACCTGAACAAGTTTTAATCATGTCCCTATTACTTGCAATCAAAAGATGTTTCACTAAAATAAGCATGTTGTAACATCTGCAAATATTCAGTACTGGTAAAAGTGAGCACCTCTATGAGAGTATAGCTCAGACACATCACAAAATTACGGAGTCAGACCTCGCCGAACACATGATAGTGTGGTTGCTTGGGGTTGCAGAAGGGGATTTCTATGTAGTGAGTGTGTTTTGGTTTCTCTACAGGTGAACAAGAGCCCTTGTTCCATGACTCATGGAATTGGCACAACGCTGTGCTAAGACACCTTATGCCCTCCAAGGAGGTAGAAATGGGTCAAGGACCACAAAAGGCAGAACATGTAAGTCCCAGAAAGGGGGAGGAAGTCTGATCAGTACCCAGCAACTAGAGGTGTGGGGCATCACTGTTTATACGCATGGTGCATAAACACACATGGTGTGGCCGAGTGTGACTCACTCTCTAAGCGCCAGAGCACGTCCTACCTCACTGGCCCCAAACACCCTCACAGAGTACTCGAGGGCCACATGAGGTGACTCATCTGATTTATGGCAAACGAGAGGGTTAAGCTGAGGTGTGATCAAACATGCCCATTTGTCAGTACGTGGAGTTTGTGGGCACCGTGCTGGATGCTGAGGACAATGACAGAAAGATCAGAGACCAGCTGGCCCAAGGCTTTGGGGAACACAGCTGGCCACACACTGAATGACGCTCACTTAACAACCTCGAGTTCCAGGTACTGAGCTTTTCAAAGTGCGTTCTTCCCACTCCGTTCAGGTGTACCTGCTAAAACCTGGGACAAAAGAGCAGAGTGACATCTTTTACGCACAGAGTACTCGTCATGTTGGTCATCTCTCCTGCTCCCCCTGGACGATCCCCTTGACTTCTGGGCAGCTTGTTCAGTCCGGTCCTGCAGTGATGGCACTGCCTCCGAGCAGCCCTCCCCTCCTCTGTGAGCCACCCCGCCAATGTTGCTTGTACCTTCACTTAGCACTGACTCTATTTCCCTGCACTACACGTGGTTGTGCAGTGATGTCTCTCCCAGTTGGTCTGCAGCTCACAGGCAGCAGGGACCTCCTTTTACTTTTTTTAGGTTTATTTATTTATCTTTGAGAAAGAGAGTGTGGTGGGGGGAGGAGCAGAGACAGGGAGACAGAGAATCTGAAGCAGGCTCAGCACAGAGCCCAACGCAGGATTCAAACCTATGAATCATGAGATCATGCCCTGAGCCAAAGTCCAACCCTAAATGACTGAGCCACCCAGGGGCCCCGGGGACCTCCTTTTAGTTACCTATCTATTCCATCTTCTTCCCCCAAACCCCTGTGTAATGCTCACAAGTAGTAGGTACACGACACGTGCATATTAATCTGTAGAAATTGAATCTATTAAAGAAATATGAGAATCACACGCAGACTGCAGGATTGGGGCTTTCAGAGGCTGAGGAGGTGTAAACCGGGCAGCTGCAAACAGAGAGAGGAAGGAGCTTCTCCAGAGAAGAGACCTCCCAGCCTGTGCACAACGGGAGTGAGATAGAGCAGGCTCCCCACCGCCAAGGGGCTGGATTTCCAGCAGAACTCGTCTGCCCGCCAGCGAGAGCCACTTGGGGGTGGAGAGAATGGGTTTTCCGCTCAGTCTCACCCACATCCATCTCCAAGGAGAGCACGGGAGCCTGACTTCTAGATATTACATGAACTCCGATCATTCAACTGGCTCTGCAAAATTGGATTCCAAGAGGGAAAAAGTTTAAAGGGAAACCTTGAGCATTACGATCCCAGGAAAATCACCCTAAAGCAATCCTTTTCAGCTCAGCCAGAAAGTGCCTCCCTGACTCATGATTAGAAAGGATTCTGAAACTCTACTCAGCATCAAATCACCTGGCGAACTTGGGCAAATGCAGGGATTCTGCTGTGCCTGCGCTGGCCAGCCTGGGAATCTGCATATTTTCTCCCTCCATCACTCCCCACCCTCACCCCCTGCCCCAGAATCTGCATTTTAACAAACACCCAGTGATTCTGATGCCTGTGGCCAGTGAAATTGGCTTCTGGAAGCACAGCTGTTGCGGGGGGGGGGGGGGACTTCCCCAGGAACCCCCACGGGGGGGCACAGCCCTGCTCCTCCGGCTGGTCCCTGTTGTGCTCTGCGCTCTGAACCAAGACGTGGGCGGGGCGCTGCCCTTCTGATTGAAAACAGGAACATTTGATCCCGCAGAGATATGCACTTGAGGCTGTGCTCTTTCAGAGGTGGGCAGGGTGACGTGTCCGGCAGCCCCGAGGGTAAACCCTGCAGAGTGTGCCCTGCGTGCCTCCTGCACAGGCTTCTCCTGCATTGAACTCAATTCCATCACCCAGTGATGAGCAAATGGGAGGCAGAATCACACGGGAGACAAATGTAGAACGGCGTTTTCTTTCTTTCCTTTTCTTATTAACGCTATATTACATTTTCGGGGAATTAATTTTAAACATAACTGTCTCCACCTGGTAAATGTTCAGACCTGCTTAAGAAAGTAACTTACTATTGGAGTTTTGCAGGCACGCAATAAAAACGCAGTGGGAGAAGTCAGGAAGCAGGTGGCTCTAGGGCGTGAGCAAGACTTCTCGCGATGCCCCGATGCCCCGGTTTCCTGAGGTCGATATGGTTAGACTTTGACTTCCAATTTCTAATCTCATCTCACGGAACTGGCAAGCCCTGACTGAGCCTTGGGTGAGAATCAAAGAGGTGACTCAGCAACACAGAGGACACTTGTAATCCCAAAATGAAAAATACATACACCCCCTCAGTTGAATGTCAAGAGATTTTTCAAACTATGTGGTGAGAACTTGTTGTTGCCAAGTTGAAAAACACTTGGAAAGTCTTTAGAAGATAAGCTGCTTTTTGCTTTGAGATTGTTTTGCAGACCATGGAGATCAGGGAAGCTTTAATCCTACTGAATGAAAATTAAGATTGCAGGGGCCATTCTTAGAGCGGTTCAGTACTTGGGCTCTGAATTCAGAGAGATCTGGGTTTGAATCCACTTTTCTCTTAAAATCCACTTTTTAGCTGTGTGGCCAGAGACAAGGCACATAACCATTCTGAAGCTCAAAGCCTTCGTCTTTAAATGGGTATAATAATCACAGCTCTGAAGATAAAATGTAGTAATATAGCCCCAGTGAGCCCCGATTTCTCTTCACTGATTTTTTAAAATGGTTTTTGAGGGTTGGTGTGATGCAAGGACTTCTTGCTACGAAGTCAAGCCCCAAAGCCTACTCACTTACTCCCACCGTCCCTGAGGCAACAAAAGGGGACTTACACTCAGCCACTCGGATGTCTCAGCTGGACCTGTCATTCGGGATTGAGAGAAACAGAAAAGGTGGCGGCAGCAGAGTCTAGGGACACCAGCTCTAAGGACAACAGTTCGCATCCTGGACCCCAGGGCCAGTGGACATCAGGGACTGCTACCCAGGCTCGAACTGTGGGTGACCGTTGGTGCTGGCTGGCCATCTCTCCTTGCTCCAGACCAGCCTCCAAGTAGGTTTCCTGATCTTCTGCCTATAAGTTCCTTTTCTGGAGAAAAATGTTGCAATGTTTATAGCAGCGCTATCAACAATAACCAAGTTATAGAAAGAATCCAGATGTTTATCCACTGATGAATGTATAAAGATGTGAGATATATACATATAAAGATAGATATCATATATTTTCACTCATATGTGTAATTTGAGAAACAGCATAGAGGAAGAGAAGGAAAAATAAGTTACAAACAGAGACTCGTAAACACAGAGATGGGGAAGGTAGGTGGTGGGGAAAGTGGGAAATGGGCATTGAGGAGGGCACTTGTTGGGATGAGCACTGGGTGTGTAAGTGATGAATCATGGGAATCTACATCTGAAGCAAAGACTACACTGTATAAACTGTATGTTAGCTAACGTGACAAGAAAGGAAGGAAAGGAAGGGAAGGAATGGAAAAAATGGAAGGAAGGGAAGGAAGGAAGGGGAAGGAAGGAGAGAAGGAAAGAAGGAAGGAAGGAAATTAACCAGGGTTGGAAGAGCTGGAGATTCAGTGAATCGCAAGTGCTCCATGATTGTATCAACCATGCCTACACAATGGAACCTCCATAGAAACCCTACTGGAAGGGATTTGGAGAGCATCTGGTTGGTTTCTGCACCCATGAGCTGAAAGCATGCCACACCCCAGACCCCATGGGGACAAAAGCACATGCACTTAGGACCCATTTGGGTCTTACTCTCTGTACCTCTTCATTTGGCTTTTCATCTGTATCCTTTGTAACAGTCTCTGTAATAAACTGATAATAGTAAATAAAGTCTTTACCCTAGGTTCTGGGAGCTGTTGAAGCAAATTATAGGACCTGAGGTAGGGGGTTGGTCATAGGAACGCCCAGTTTATAGACAACTCAGACAGAAGTGTGTGTCACGTGGGTTCCCAGAATTTACAGCCAGCATCTGAAGTAAGGGGCAGTCTGGTGGGACTGAGCCCTTAACCTATGGTGACCACAGTACTCTGGTGGGGGCGGGGGGGGGGGGTTAATGCCAGAAGTGAATTAAATTTTAGGACCCTCAGCTGGGGTCTCCAGAGAATTTGGAGAACTGCCTGATGTGGAAAATCCACACATCTGCTGTCACAAGTTCTGAGAATGGAAAAACAGTTTTCATCTAATGCCTCATACCAAAGAATTCAAAACCCCTAGCAGAAGTCAAACTCCTGGCTTCCTATTTTCATTTGACCAGACCATATTTCTCTTAAACACTTGTGCACAGAAAGTCTAAGTTCCTTAATGGCATTACCGTAAAAATGCTTGCCCCATATTTCTAATATCAGAAAGTAAACCTCAAGGGGGAAAAATCCCAAATTTGAATCTCCGAAGAAAAAGTATAATATGGAATTTCATTGTGTTATCTTAGTTACTCTCACTCCTAATAAAAATCCTTCTTCAGAATTCCATCCATATTTTAATATCTGGGTTTAAATGAATTTAAAATGATTTAAATATGTACTGGGTCATAAAACAGCCCTCCATATATACAAAAGAATTGAGATCATACCATGCACACTTTCAGATCACAATGCTATGAAACTTGAAATCAACCACAGGAAAAAGTCTGGAAAATCTCCAAAAATGTGGAGGTTAAAAACCACCCTACTGAAGAATGATTGGGCGAACCAGGCAATTAGAGAGGAAATTTAAAAACATATGAAAACAAAAATACAACAATCCAAACTCTCTGGGACGCAGCAGTAAGAGTAAAGTTTATAGCATTCCAGGCCTATTTCAACAAACTAAAAGAAGCGCAAACTCAAAATCTAATAGAGCACCTAAGGAAACTAGAAAGGGAGCAGCAAGAGCACCCTAAACCCAGCAGAAGAAGAGAAATAAAAAAAGATCAGGGCAGAAGTAAACAATATAGAATCCACAAAAACAATTGAACAGATCAAGGAAACCAAGAGTTGGTTTTTTGAAAAAATTAACAAAAATGATAAACCTCTAGCTAGACTCCACAGAAAGAAAAGAACACCCAAATAGACAAAATTATGAATGAAAATGGATCTATTACAACTGATCCCTTAGAAATACAAGCAATCATCAGAGATTACTATGAAAAAGTATATGCCAACAAACTGGACAATCTAGAAGAAATGGACAAATTCCTAAATGCACATGCACTACCAAAATTCAAACAGGAAGAGATAGAAAATCTTAACAGACTCATAATCAGTGAAGAAATCTAATAAGTTATCAAAAATCTCCCAATGAATAAAAGTCCAGGGCCGGATGGATTCCCAGGGGAGTTCTACCAGACATTTAAAGCAGAGTTAACACCGATCTTTCTCAAGTTATTCCAAAAAATAGAAATGGAAGGAAGACTTCCAGACTCATTCTATGAAGTACATATCACTTTGATTCTTAAGCCAGACAAAGACCCAGCAAAAAAAAGAGAACTATAGGCCAATATCCTTAATGATTACAGATGCAAAAATACTCAACAAGATACTAGCAAATCGAATTCAACAACATATAAAAAGAATTATCCATTATGATCACGTGGGATTCATTCCTGGGTTACAGGGCTGGTTCAATATTTGCAAACCCATCAATATGATACATCACATTAACAAAAGAAAAGATAAAAACCATATGATCCTGTCAATAGATGCTGAAAAAGCATTTGACAAAATACAACATCCCTTCTTAGTAAAAACCCTCGAGAAAGTCAGGATAGAAGGAACTTACTTAAACATTATAAAAGCCATTTATGAAAAGCCCACAGCTAATGTCATCCTCAATGGGGGAAAAAATAAGAGCCTTCCCCCTGAGATCAGGGACACGACAGGGGTGTCCACTCTCACCACTGCTGTTTAACATAGTGTTGGAAGTCCTAGCATCAGCAATCAGACAACAAAAGGAAATAAAAGGCATCAGAATCAGCAAAGAAGAAGTCAAACTTTCACTTTTCACAGATGACATGATACTCTACATGGAAAACTCGATCAGCTCCACCAGAAGCCTTCTAGAACTGATGCATGAATTCAGTAAAGTCACAGGCTACAAAATCAATGTACAGAAATTGGTTGCATTCTTATGCACCAAAAATGAAGAAACAGAAAGAGAAATCAAGAAACGGATCCCATTCACAATTGCACAAAAAATCATAAAATACCTAGGAATAAACCTAACCAAGGATGTAAAAGACCTGTATGCTGAAAACTATAAAAGACTTATGAAGGAAATTGAAGAAGACAAAGAAATGGAAAAACATTCTGTGCTCATAGATCAGAAGAATAAACATTGTTAAAATGTCATTATTACCCAAAGCAATTTACACATTCAATGCAATCCCCATCAAAGTTGCACCAGCATTCTTCTCAAAGC
>NC_043701.1:175956154-175965581 GCF_006229205.1 Suricata suricatta | reverse complement strand
TCATCAAGATAAAAAGCTTCTGCACTGCAAAGGAAACAATCAAGAAAACTAATAGGCAACCGACAGAATGGGAAAAGATAGTGGCAAATGGCATATCAGATAAAGGGCTAGTATCCAAAATATACAAGGAGCTCACTAAACTCCATACACAAAAAATGAATGATCCGGTGAAGAAATGGGCAGAAGACCTGAATAGACACTTCTCCAAAGAGGACATCAGATGGCCAACAGGCACATGAAATGATGCTCAGTGTCACTCATCATCAGGGAAACACAAATCAAAACCACACTGAGATACCATGTCACACTGGTCAGAGTGGCTAAAATGAACAAATCAAAAGACTATAGATGCTGGCGAGGTTGTGGAGAGTCAGGCACCCTCCTACACTGTTGGTGGCAATGTAAACTGGTGCAGCCGCTCTGGAAAACAGTGTGGAGACTCCTCAAAAAACTATCCGTGGAACTCCCCTATGACCCAGCAATAGCCCTGCTAGGGATTTACCCAAGGGATAGAGAAGTGCTGACACATAGGAGCACATGTACCTCAATGTTTATAGTGGCACTTTCAATAATAGCCAAATCATGGAAAGAGCCTAAATGTCCATCAACTGATGAATGGATCAAGAAGATGTGGTCTATATACACAATGAAATACTACATGACAATGAGAAAGAATGGAATCTAGCCATTTGTAGCAAAATGGATGCACTTGCAGGGAGTCATGCTAAGCGAAGTAAGTCAGGCAGAGAGGGACAGATACCATATGTTTTCACTCATAGGTCTAACAGGAGATACCTAACGGGACCATGGGAAGGGGAAAGCAGGGGAAAGAGTTGGGAGAGGGAGTGAGGCAAATCATGAGAGCCTTTTGAATCCTGAGAACAAACTGAGAGCTGAAGAGGAAGGGGGGTGATGGTCATGGAGAAGGGCACTTGTGGGGAAGAGCACTGGGTGTTATATGGAAATCAACTTGGTAATAAACTATTTAAAAAAATTTTTTTTAAATAAAATGATTTAACTATGAATCCAGGGCAGTCTTTGAAAATTCAGATTCAAGTCAGAAAATGTGCAAGAAAGATTAAAACTATCTGGTATATAGAAGGCTCCCTGAGACTGCATCAATCAGGGGTTTCCAAAGAAACAACCAGTAGAATAGACACAAATATGGAGAGAGAATTTACAGAGAAATTTATTTTAAGGAATTGGCTCACGTGGCTGTGGGACCTGGCAAGTCTGAAATTTATACAGCCAGCAGGCTGGAAACTCTAGAAGGAATTGATGCTCAACTGTTGAGGCAAATTTTCTTCTCTGGGAAACCTCAATTTTCACTTGAGACCTTCAACTGATTGGATGCAGCCCACCCACATCGTCAAGGGTAATCCGTTACTTCACATCAACTAATTGTAGATGTTAGCAATGTCTACAAAATTCCTTCATAGCAACACATAGACTAGCATTTGGTTAAAGAACCGGGTGCCCTAGCCTAGCCAGGTTGACCCATAAAATTAACCATCACCCCAGACTTAGCAGAAATCAGCATTTCAAACCTTTCCCTGGTGCCATAATGCAGCCAAGTGAATTATCTGGCAAGCTACATGCATCATAAAAATTTATTTGATTAATCGCATCTTGCCAACATAATTGTAACTTCACAACACACATATCTATGAATATATATATATTTACAGATACACACATATACATAAAATCTGATACAACATAACTTTCTGATGTGCCTGCTCCATAAGCCTTTTTCTGTTCATTTCCTCCCCAAACTGACTATATTTTAAGTGAACATTTTAAATTACTTTTTCTGTGGAGGATGCTTTTGGGTTCATTACATCTCTCTTTGTTGTTGCTGTTGTTAAAATGATGATATTTAACTTGCATTTTCATTTCAAACCATTATGTAGTTATTGTTTAGAGCCTGGAAAACCAATCTGCGCTCTCCCTGTCTCTCAGACACCAGTGATTCGAGACGCAGAAAGAGAAAAGCAATACCATTTCACATCTGAGCTGTGGCTATTGTACAACAGGACATTGGTTGGCCATTAACCTCTTGCTTAATTACTTTGGCAAATGTCATTCATTTGTAATTCAAAACAAACAAACAAATAAACAAAAACTAGACCAAAAAATCCGTGCCTGTCTCTCCACAATAAACACGGGCCAGACTGCACTTGTGGGGTGCTGGTGAGATTCAAAGCACTGTGGGTCTTAATAATAATTTCTGGGATTGGGGGAGGGCTTGTTTTTAAGGTGAAAAAAATCAGTAAGACTCCTTTTGCCTAACCAGTCCTCATCTGTTTGCTTTCTCCAGCCTTTATGCAGACTCTGCCCTCGACAAACCATAATCCAGAGTGATTTAATTAGCTTTAATGATAACAGCTCCCTGGAGTTTCATTCTTCTGGAGGTTCGATGCAACAGGAGGGCATAAATTGGCAAATGCCTGCAATGGGGAATGCCTGGTTCTAACTCTCATCTCTGGACTCTCATCAAGTCAAGGAAATATCACGGCCTTTTCCATCTTCACTTTCCGATTGATTATTCCCCCTCATCCTCCCCCTGCCGATGATAACACTCTCTTCGGATCCAGTCAATACTCAACACGCTGATACCGTCTCAGAAACAAACTAACCTTCCTGGTTTTTCCAAATCATATTTCCCTCCTTTGAATTGGTATCTGCATAGGTCCTTTGCCTCAACATAAAACATTTGCCAGTGCAGACACACTCTAGATCCATGTTTACCTGCGATTTGGCTTGAAAGAAGCCATACAGTTTGCGTGTCTCAGATTTCAAGAATGAACCAGGAATGCTTTTGGCTTGGTCAGAGAATGTTCCAGATAACTGGAGGCTTGTGCGGTTTTTTCCCCAATAATTTGGAATTACTTTAATTACTTCCACTTGATCTGAAAAATACATAAATAAAGCCTTGGTAACAGGCAATATTTAGAAAGATTTACCAGTCTATGCAGTGTTTATTTATGGTTTTAACGAATTAAATAACTGGAAGATGAATTTAAAGCCAGAACCCCAGAAAAAACTTTATAATAAGTATATACTATCCTCACCAGGACAAACTGCTTCCCTTATATTTTAAAATTTGTTACATTTATCATATATTTAGTCCCTCAGTCCCAGAGAGATGCATAACTGAATCAAGAGAAGCCAAATTTCAGGGAACTACGTTTTATTAGAGACTCAAAAGATAACACGATTTCCAAATATTTTTTTCACAAAATGTTAACACTCTCTCAGTTGGTCCAAGCCTACATTTAACATCTTTTTGTTTCATTTCAGTAGCTAATGAGCTGTCCACACTCCTGGAAACCTTTGAAATACATTTTTGAAAAAGTCCTTTATTTGTAGGTATCAGTATGTAAACCATCTGAGCAGTGATTTACATTTTCTAGAATAACGTCCTCTTTAGTATTTGGCGGCAAGGCAGAGATCCTGTTTACAAATAATAAGCCACTGATTTTCAACAGTTGAATTAATAGACATAACTCAATGCCAACATTAGGTGTCACAACAATTTTGCCCAGAATTGTCCAGCGGAAAGCAAAACTGGTAAAGGGGAGGCTCACAGAAAGTTGAGACTGGAATCGACTTACTTTTAGGGTTAAACTTGGGGTTCTCAAAAATTGGGTGGTCCATCTCCTCCTCAGAAAAAACAATATCAAAGGTAAAGCATAGCAAAGCATCATGAGAAATTGGAGAAGGAAGGGGGGCCGAGAGGAAGGGAAGCGAAAGGAGAAATCATCTTTTGCATGCTCACTGGAGGAAATCCAATTTACTTTTTGCAGTTTTGAAAATAAAATCCAGGATAACGTTAAGCAGGGGGAAACATTTTTTAATAAAAGAAAATAAAGAATGAAGACCCAGCGCCCACCTCAGGACAAGCAGCGGCTTCTTGAAGTCCCAGGCTTCTAGAATTCCAGCATCGAGCTGGAGCCTTGGTTTTCATTTCCAGACATTAAGAAAAGAGAAGAAAAAAAAAACAACCAAAAAGATGAAGATTATTAGGATACAAGTAAATGAGAGGGCTACCCCTGTGAGAATCAAATCAAATGAAAGGCAATCAGAAAGTTTCCAGAACACCGATTCCAAGTTTCTCTTTAAACTAGGCTAAGATTATGATTAAAGGCCTTTCCAGACAGCTCATCTGTTATATTTGAAAGTGTCAAAAATTAGTAAAACTGGCTATTTGGTAATGGTAAATGGGAGGAAAGAGGCAAGAGATGTATGGTTGAATTCAGTTACAAAAATTGAAATTCTTTAAGAAGTTAAACGGCTTTTTCTGAGATTAGAGATCAGTCCTTTCCCCACAGCCCCCTCCCCCCATTAAGCCTGGCTTTAATCTGAGTTGCTCCTCTCCCTTTGGGCTCAAGTCACGAGTGGAAAGGACTTGCCCAGATTAAGACCCAGGTTGTACTTACTTATTATTTACCTACCTACTGTGCACAGCCTAGTTTCAACTGCGCGTCAGAAATGTCTTCCGGAAACAGAAAATCAAAACCAGCAAAGTCCGTCACCACAATAAACAATACAGATACTGTTACTGGCCACTAACTGACCCAGGAGCTTTCCGCTGGTCAAAGCAACACGTCCCTCTTTAACTTTCTTCCTTGAAGAACAACTTTTCAGATGATAATTTGGCTCCCCATTGGGCCTTCACCAAGAGAGAGAACATTCTGGCGGCACCATTCAATTGCACGCTCCCCCTTTCATGATAACCCTCTCGGCGGGAATGAGTAAAGACTTCTGTTTTCATAAATCAGCCTGTGTGTGCTTGGGCACTGGGAGTCATGCCAGAAGTCTCGGCACATGGGAGATTCCTCACTCACGCGGCTCTGCCCGCTTTCTCCATGGTGGCAAAAAGCAGTAAATGTCTTCCCACGCGCCCACCAATTAGCCTTCATCCCTGGGAGATAAACCATCCTGGTATCATTCTCTTAGCCAGAGCTGGAGCCTCCACGTTCCACTGTCATCGTGGAAAACTCAAAAACTCAATTACTGGACAAGCCAGAGAGCGTCACTCCAGATGTGCCAATAACAGAAAGTTCACCATACGACAGATCAGCAAGAAAATGGCCATGCCCAGGGATAAGGCCGTGTACTTTTCATCCCTTGGCTCTATGTATAGTTTTGAGCACTGGGTGTATCCCAGGCAGTGTGTGTGTGTGTGTGTGTGTGTGTGTGTGTGTGTGATATTAATAAAAAAAAAACATAATTTATACCCTCACTCTGGCTTATTCAACCTGACACCTTGGCGTCTTCAATGAAGAAAGTTTTCTAGTTGTTTAGTCGCCAAGCTGTCTCCAATTGCAAACACACAAGGGGCTGGGGGTGGGGGCAACAGAAACCGACGTTGAACAACAATGATGACAATGCTTTGTTTCCGGAAACTGGCAGAAGCTATGCAACTGCCAGGCTCCCGCCCACCCTGGTCAGAAATGTTATTTCTAAAGCTCGATCACTCTAAAATATAATTCTAGAGGCAACTTTGGATACTAATAGCCTCTGTGAGTAATGATCTTCAACCAGACATTGTGTCCGCTCTTAGTCCTCTGCTGAAGTTTCTTTATGAAGCAGTGAAACGTCTGAGGATTTCCCCTTTGCTTTTAGAATGAATTTTTAAATTCTCAGAAACCAAGTCTTTGTCAGCACTGTTTATACTCTTGACCGCTTTGGGGAAGAGAGAAATGGTGTCCGCAGGAGTACATTTCTCCAGCTAAAGAGCTCCAAAGGGAGGAGATAAAACTCAGGGACGAGACACTTCTTTTTGCCGGTTATCAGGATAGATCTGAAGCCTCTGCCCAAACATAGGTGTTGCCAAGGGCAACAGTGTATCCCAGCATGCCTGGCAGTTAATAGCCTGAACCCTGTATTTCCAGTCCCGCCTGAGTAAGCAAAAGTAATGAATAGTGATTATCAGGGAGATAGTGTGGTTATCGCCCAGTCTCTTGTTGTCCACATTGCGCCTGCTCCAAGAAGAATGGGTATTCAAAAAATCCTCCAACTCACTAGGAATCATGGGAATGCAAATTAACATTGAGATGTCATGTGTCACCTGTGAAAGTACAAATTTTTAAAATGCTCTTACCCAGGGGTTGACAAGGGCATAGGGAAGCTGTTTTGTAGGGAATGTAAATTGGTACAGCTTTCTGAAAGATGTTGTGTCAATATGCATTGTAAACTTCAAATTTTGTATATGTGTGATCTAGGGGGATTTTTTTTTTTTTGGTCCGGCTGAGAAAACAGGAAAAAACAAACCACACGCACACACACACACACACACACACACACACACACACACACACAATTCCTAATGACTTGCCCAATAAGGAGACCTATTATCTCACAGTGAAAGTGTGGTTGTAGAAAGCCTCAGGGCTGGTCACTTGAGAAGCTCCAGGAGGTCATCACAGGCCCCGATCCTCACTGTCCACCTACTCTGTCCCCATCAGCTTGTTGGCTCACTCCTGTCATAGTCACAGGACGGCTCCAGCAGCATGATTTCACACACTAACAATGCAAAGCAAAAAACGGACAAAACCCTGCCTCTTCTTTGCCCTCTCTGAAATGTAAGAAATTTCAGGGCACCTGGGTGGCTCAGTCAGCTAAGCGTCCAACTTCGGCTCAAGTCATGATCTCATGGTTTGTGAGTTTGAGCCCTGCATCGGACTCTGTGCTGACAGCTTGGAACCTGGAGCCTGCTTTGGATTCTGCCTCTACCTCTCTCTCTCTGCCCCTTCCCCACTCACTTTCTATCTCACTCAAAAATAGTTAAAAGTATTAAAATGTAGGAAGTTTCTCCAGGAGCCCCCTAGAAGACTGCCCCCTCTCGTTGGCCTAATCCTGTGGTCATTGGACCACCACTGGTCATTGGACCACCACCAGCAGCAACACCTCAGAAATGGAATCTCTCAGCCCATCCTGGACCTACTGAATCATAAACTCAGGGTGAGGCTGATTCTGTTGCTCTAGCTTGAGAACCACTGACCTAATCCAACCAATTGACAAGGGGGGTAGAATTACTACTGATGACCCATCCCTTGGGCTGGGCATGGAGCCACCTTCCCTGAGCACAGGGGACTTATCTTGATGACCTCTGCCCACCTGTCCACTTGCGTGATGATCCCTAACTTGCATCCTGTATCATTAGCATCTTTTCCAGCTGCAGGGCCAGAAAACCTAACTGAAGAGGTCTTTAACATTGAGGAGCATTTATTGATTCATAACAAGGGTAACATGTAGGGTTAATTCAGATGTTTACCCTTCTAAACTGTGGGTAACTTCTTCCTCATTTATATTCCTCTCCTTTCTTTGTGGAAAGGAGATTCTGACCAGTCATAAAATATATCCATGAAGTCTTTGATACTCCTCCCTCTAAAAAGTGAAGCCCGATTCCCCTCCCCTTGAGTGTGGGCTGTACTTGGTGACCCACCTTTAACAAACAAAATGTGGTAGAAATGATGATGCAGAACTTTCAATCCTGTGTCACAAAAGATACCATGGCTTTCTCCTTGCTGTTTGTCTCTTGGGTCACTTGCTCTGGGGGAAGCGAGCTGCCATGTTGTGAATACCCAAGAGCCCTGGGAAGAGGTCTCCACAGAACTGAGTTCTCCTGCCAGTAGTCTTGCACCACCTTGGAAGTGGATATTCCACACAGTCATGTGTGCAGAGGTCACAGCCCTGGCTGACATTATGACTGTAGCCTTCAGATACTTGGGAGATCATGAGATTCCTAACCCATAGGAACAATGGAATAATTTTTTGGTGATTTTAAGAAAAAAAATGTTGGGGTGACGTGTCATATACCAATGCACAATGAATAGAAACCCAGAGTACAATGGCTTGGGTTTCTGGACCTACGTCAGTTTTACTTTACAACCCTTTCTTCTTCCCAAGACATGTGTGATTCCGTAACAGAACTGGGCTGTTTTCTTTCTGCACTTAGGGCCTGTTACTGATTCTGACCCATTGTGAGGCAAACTTTTTCCTTGCCTGTTCTGATTATCTCGCTTAGATGACCAGACATCTCCTCTGGCATCTGATTCCCATAGCCTTGTCTTGCTCTTTGCCATTTTCCTATTTGCGTTCTAACAGGAATCTACTGGAAAGAAACTGTGTCTCATCCTGCAGCACTGACTTTACGAGTAGAAATTTCCTGGGGCGCCTGGGTGGCTCAGTTGGTTAAGTGTCCAACTTCCGCGCAGGTCATAATCTCGCAGTTATGAGTTCGAGTCCTGCGTTGGGCTCTGTACTGACAGCTTGGAGCCTGGAGCCCCTCCTTCAGATTCTATGTCTCCCTCTCTCTCTCTGCCCCTACCCCACTCACACTCTCTCTCAAAAATAAACATTAAAAAAAAAAAACCCGCAGCTTCCTCAACCCCATCCATGGTCCACTAGCCAATTCTGATACACCCTAGGTTTTGAGAGCTGTAGCTATTTTTTAACTGAGGGATGGTTTACATACAATAAAATGTTCAGATTCTAAGTGTTCTATTCAGTAATTTTTGACAGGTGTGTACACCTGTGAAACCACCTCCTAAACAAGAACTAGCACATTTCTATGAATCCAGAAAATCCTCTCTTGCTCCTTTCCAAGCAACCCCACCCCCCAAAAGCCAAGACAATTGAGTTTCTATGATCGTAGAGCATTTTTCCCAGAACTATTGCTTTTCGAAACATCAAGACTAAAAAAAATTTTTTATCTGTCATTGAGAGCTCTAAATAAGCCATTTTTGCATGATGAGAGGAAGCGATTTCAATAGTCCATTTGAGGAGACTGTCCATTTTCCTAGGAGAGCCAGCCAAAAGGGCCTTTTAGCAATGCAAATACAGAGCCTTCTGAATTGGCAATGCGGCTGGAAATGTGATGGGGGGTGGGGGGGTACTGCACTGAGAGAGAGTTCCAGCTCTCTGTGCTGGAGGCTGAGCTGTGGCTCTTAGCTGCTGTAGGAAAAACTGTGTCAAGGACAGTGGACGGGTTGCTCTGGCATCTGCCCCCACCCTGAGCCCTTCCCAAAGGGTCCAGCCCATGGTTAGGGGCTGAGGGCCAAAAGTAGATGGGACTTTTTTCATGAGAGGCCTTGTGGCAGTCTGGACTCAGACAAGCATCCTCAGCAAAGGTGGCTATTAAGAATGGCACTTTCCATGGATGGACCTTGAGGGTGTCATGCTGAGTGAAGTAAGCCAGGCAGAGAAGGACAGAAACCGTATGTTTGCACTCATAGGTCTAGCAGGAAAACAAGAGAGACCTAATGGAGAACCAGGGGGAGCAGAGGAGGGAGAGAGAGTTGGGGAGAGAGAGGGATGCAAAACTTGAGAGACTATTGAATGCTGAGAATGAACTGAGGGTTGAAGGGGAAGGGGGAGGGGGGAAAAGAGGTGGTGGTGATGGTGGAGGGCACTTAAG
>NC_043701.1:175951572-175956054 GCF_006229205.1 Suricata suricatta | reverse complement strand
CAGGGGGAGCAGAGGAGGGAGAGAGAGTTGGGGAGAGAGAGGGATGCAAAACTTGAGAGACTATTGAATGCTGAGAATGAACTGAGGGTTGAAGGGGAAGGGGGAGGGGGGAAAAGAGGTGGTGGTGATGGTGGAGGGCACTTAAGGGGAAGAGCACTGGGTGTTGTATGGAAAACAATTTGACAATAAAATATTATGGGGAAAAAAAAAAAAAAGAATGGCATTTTCCAGCAGCGTGGGTGGCTCAGTTGGTTGAGCGTCTGACTTCCGCTCAGGTCATGGTCTCACAGTTCATGGGTTTAAGCCCTACACCGGGCTCTGTGTGCTGACAGCTGTTTCAGATTCTGTGTCTCCCTCTCTCTCTTCCTCTCCCTCACTTGCACTCTGTCTCTCTCTTTCTCAAAATTAAATTAAATTTAAAAATTAAAAAAAAAAGAATTCTTAAAAGAATGGCCCTTTCCCCATCAAGTTTCCTAACTAACCTACTGCTGGCATTCACAGAAGATGTTGCTTTTTATGTATTTATCTTGTATCTGACTCCCCCATTGAATGAATTGTCTTATTAGTTCTATTAGCTGGGCAGATAATATGCCAGGGTTTTCTAATTACTTATCTTCTGAAAATAAGCATACTTTTATTTTTTCCTAATTGTTATAATGGGTTTTTTTCTGCTTTATCACTTTGGCCATGATTACATTGTTTTAATATTCTTCAGAATGGAGATAGTTGTATGGAATGTTTGACCAGGCTGGAAATGATATGTTTCGGAACAGGACAGCTGTCATTGGAGTAAACCACAGAGGTCACGTCAGTGGTTTAGGTGTGATGGGATAGTGGCCGGTGGTGACAGAGAACAGAGAGTAGGGGCCTGTCTGAGAGGGAGTTTAGATGAACAAATGTTGGACTGTGGTAAAAGACGGCAAACTCAAGGTAGACTATGCTTCTGATGCCGGTGTTTTCATTGACTAAAACCATGAAAAGAGCCCTACTTTGACACAATCTTGGTATCATAAAAGAGGAGGGAAGGAAATTAAGAACACACCTTAGTTTATGACAGATTTGTGGCTAAGAAGCCAAGAGAAATTAGCAAATAGCTTTAGTTTCTACTTTATATTAATGGTGTGACCCTTACTCTACCAACAAGAACAAAATATTTTAAGAATTAAAACTTGGGCCATCTGGGTGGCTCAGTTGGTTAAGTGTCCGACTCTTGATTTCAGCTCAGGTCATGGTCTCATAGTTCGTGAGACCGAACCCCGTGTCGGGCTCTGTGTTGAATGTAGAGCCTGCTTGGGATTCTCTCTTTCCTTCTCTCTCTGCCCCTCTCCTGAACTCTCTCTCTCAAAAATAAACAAACGTTAAAAAAAGAATTAAAATTTGATTCTGTTTATTGTAGTTTGCAAAGCAATCTTTCTTTTCCTTTGGGTTTTCAGATGCATTGGTTTGGAGTAATAAAGTAAGTTTGTGGTATTATCATCAAGAATATGCAAACATTCCCATTTTTATCCTTAACATTTCAACATTTTAGTTTGTTCCTGTCACCTAACTCCTAATCCATTTCCATTCCCCTGCATGTACACATACCTTATTTATTTTATTATTTATTTAACATAGAACTTCCCAAGGTACCTGGGTGGTTCAGTCAGTTGCACATCCAACAGCAGCTCAGGTCACGATCTCACAGTTTGTGAGGTCAAGCCCGTGCTGGGCTCTGTGCTGACAGTTCAGAGCTTGGAGCCTGCTTTGGATTGTGTCTCCCTCCCTCTCTGTCCCTCTCCTGCTCATGCTTTGTTTCTCTCTCTCTCTCTCTCTCTCTCTCTCTCTCTCTCTCTCTCTCTCTCAAAAATAAACAGTAAAAAAATAACATAACTTCCCTGGGTGACCTTATTCACATCTAAAGGCAACCCTAACACTATTTTACTAGTGTGGGTTATTTTTTCCCTACAGACAGAAATGTCCTGGGTAGCTCATGTGACATTTTCCTTTCTCCATTTAATATTACATATTTGAGATCAATCGTGTGTAAAGAGTATTGGGGTTGAAGTCAAATGAGCATCTAGCAGTCTCCCACTTGCTGTCATTTTCCCAGCGCCACAGAAATCCAGAGTGGCCCCCTGGACTCAACAAAACCCTCTCCTTCCAGAAGTAACTGTATCCCCAAATTTGCTTATGATTTCCTTATTCGTTATTAGTTTTGCCATACATGTTCATGTACTCCTCAATGATATATTGTCTGATTTTCATGCTTTTCCACTTTACATAAATAACGACATGCATTTTCATGCATCTTTTAAAAATTCAGTATTATGTGCACAGTCCATTCCTGCAGATGCTTATAACTGTTGTGTGCTAATTTGCATAACCGTGCATCATTATTTATCCAGTCTTCATCCCCAGACAGTTGGACGGTTTCCAGGGTTTTGCTGTAATAAACAAAGCTGGTATGAATGTTCCTGAGCATCTGTGCAGGAGCACCTCGATGCCACAAAGCGGAATTGCTGGGTTAGGGGTACACACGTCTTCTCCTTTCACTCAATGCCACACCGACCAGCATCCAAAGTGGCTGCAGCACCAGTGTTCCCGCCAGCAGAGGGTAAGGGTCCCATGGCTCCGAGCTTCTCGCAGACTTGATATTGTCGGAGTCAAACTTGTGTCAATCTTGTAACTATAAAATACGGCTTTAGTTTGAATGTCCTTGATAACCAATGAACTTGATGGTCTTTTTTATACATTTATGAGTCACTGAGTGAATTGACTGTTCAAGTCTTTAGTCTTTTTTTTTTCTCTGTTGGGCTTTTTGTGGAGTTGATTAGTAGATAGATGATTATGTTTAAGTGCTGTGTTACTCCGTTTTACACATTTGCCACACTTGCCAATTCCTCTTACTGTTGGCTTCTAGCTTATTTCCAAACCTTTGTTATTACAACCAGTGCTGTGGTAAGCATCCTTGTACACGAGTCTTGATGTGGGGAAGGAATTTCCCTCAACCTGGAATTGCTGAGTCTTTGAGTGTGTGTATACTCGGTTCCCCTAAAGGTTGAAAAACTGCCCCCTCCCCAAAAGAGTGGTACCCATTTCCCATCCTCCCCAATTTCCCATCCTCCTCCAAGTCAGTGAAGGCTTCCATGCGTTCTCCACACATCTGTCCACACTGGACATCATCCACAAGGCAACTCTAGGTAGACACTGTCTCGTTTAGCCTACAAATAATTCTAAAAGGTCGAAAGTGAAAACGAACCAGTGTGGGGCACCTGGGTGGCTCAGTCAGTTAAGCGTCTGGCTTCTGGCTTCGGCTCATGTCACGATCTCGTGGTTTGTGGGTCTGTAAGTTCAGGCCCTGCATCGGGCTCTGTGCTAGCAGCTCAGAGCCTGGAGCCTGCTTCCGATTCTCCCTGACCCTCCCCTGCTCATGCTGTCTCTCTCTCTGTCTCTCAAAAATAAATTTTAAAAAAAGGAAAGAAAAGAAAAGAAAATGAACCCGTGTGTTTCTAGTACTTCAAAATTTGGGAAGCACTCTCAGCTGCAGACCTCATTTTATGGCCAAATCAATCTCATTCCCTTGCAAACCACACTCAAAGCCAGTGAACTGCATTCTCTAAATTCAGCATCCTGCCTCATACTTTCATGTGAATACAGGTGCCTTGCCAGCCCCAAGAACCCCTAAAATATTTCCCAAATATTTCAGGCATGAGCTGTTCTTTATCTCATACCCCGGGGAAGCAGTTGAAGCCAGAGATGGTTCTCTGTCAGTGGGCTCTTCAAGAGACAGATATGGTTCTGTCATCCTCTCCCAGGGGACCCTGCCTCCTCTCAAGCCAAAGAAGACACAGAAAGGAGTTTGGATATTTCTCAACCAAAGATAAGGACAAGTTGTCCAGCAAGAGAGATGATAAACAGCAGGCAGTTAAGGACACAGTGCTCCTGTCTTTTCTGCCCAGACATAACCTTTGCCCTTCTTATTTTCTTTCTCCAGTGTCTGGTGGTGAATTTGGGATAAAAAATGAGCCAGAGTATCATCATCACTCACGCATTCCTACCCATGAGAGCTTGCTCACGAATTGTTTATTTTCTAGAGCTTTGTGACTGTGTTCCTTATGTTGGCAATACATCATCCTAATGGTTTTATTTTAATGGTAATGAATTATGACTTCGTTCCTGCAGCAAGGCATATGGCATCCCTTTTCAATCCCAAGTGAATCCATGTTGTAATAATGAATACCAACTTCATCAATAACATCAGAAAATATAAAATGCTGTTCTCTAGTCCTGGGCATCTCTTTCTGTAATCTTTGCCCTCCATCATTTTGACTAATATTTTCTAGATTTAGCTTCCTTTTTATTTACAAAGCATTCATGCATGTCTGCCTGAATTATAACTTCCATTTTCTGATTTCACTAATAAATTTTGAGTGCCCACATTGGACCTTTTCACCCACCAGACCTATTGTTTATAATGGAGACAATAGGACTCAGAAGGATCAT
>NC_043701.1:175910554-175951472 GCF_006229205.1 Suricata suricatta | reverse complement strand
GAACCAGCTGCCATCATGGGTGCCTGAGCTGCATAGCAAGCTCACATCCTTCCTCAAGATGTGTGTCAGTCTGTCCATAGTGGGGCCAGAACAACCGCCTGGCACTAAAGGGGGAAGGTGACCCTACCCTCGCCAGAGCTACCACCAAATGTCATCAGTATATTCCCGTGCCCCTTGACACCTGCTACACTGCACTGTGTTTAATTATGCTCTTTGAATGGGGGACAGGAAATATGTTGCCCTGTGACATCTTCCACTCCCTTGCTCATGAAAGATTTGAGCAGGGTTTTTACCACCAATCCCAGGCTAGGTCTCAACATTGTCCCAACACTACCCTCCGGGCATCTGCCACCAACCAGCCAACTAAATGGCAGTGGCACATGACATGGAGCCTCGCTTTTGTCCTCATCCTCAGCTTTTTGAAGAACAGGACCGTGTCTTCTGATTCTTTGCATCCCAGAGAACGCTTAGCCCCTACTGCAGGTACAGAAAGAAATCTAGACTAATTTTCCATTCCAGAACTGTAAAATACACTCAGCAAACTTTCCCATACATGTGGGAATATAGATCCAAGTCAGGCACACTCTACTACCTCCAGAATCTCAGAGTCCTTCAATAAATACATGAAATAAACTCTGATGAAAGCATGCTTCCTAGCGATGACCCCAGAGATTTCTATATGGGTTACTCTGAAAGGCCAAAGTCATGGCCCCAAAAATTAGGTGAGTTAAGGGCAAGGTGCTATTTTAAACAAATAGCAATTACAGTATCCTGGCTCCTGGAAGAATTGCCTTCCAGAAGCAATACTGCCAGGCTCGGAGACTCCCTGGGACTCTGTGATAAAAGGCTTCAAGATGACATCCATCATTACCAAGTCATTCTGGGTGCATCTATTGTCCTCACTACCACTGTTAAGAAATTGAGCAGGAAAGGCTTCTGCAACTGGATAATGACTTCTTCTGAATCCTTTCCACCAGTTGTAAGGTGCTACCAAAGCTGACAGTCTGATCTGTTTTCATTTCTCCTTTAACCAACCCAAACAGGGGTTAGGTGGCAATTTTTGAAAGTGCCTTAAAACTTTTGTGAGCCTCATTAATAACAGGGTTGATCCACACCTTTGAGTTGGCACCTGATATTCCCATCAGGGCAGGAGCTCCAGCTTTCATAGTTCCTAATTACACTGGCTAATGAGGCCCATTAATCTGTCTTCATTGCTTTGGGGACACCAGAGAAGGGTCTGCTGACCTTTGGAGCAGGCTGAACCATTTTCATCATATTCTAAGTGTCAGATTTCCAATGAAGCTAGGTGTGGTTAGGATCCTCACTCGTGCTTTACTAGCAGCAAGTTCATGGTTTTAATGCCTCTCCTCCCATGTTTTCAGTAGAGCAGTGACCATCCGAGACAAATAGCCTGAAGTAGTGCTTTGGATCCCTCTGGATGAGCTCAATTGTCTCTGTTTCTTTAGCACTGCTGCTCAGATCAAATGAGTTAAGGTACATAGGAGCACTCTGCATGGCAAACAGCATGTAGTAAATAGTGATCAGTAAGTAGTCACTGATCCCGCAGGCGCCATGATGCTCTGGCCCCCGTCCAGACAGACCTCAGATGACTACACTGGCTGCCCAGAGATGTCTCCTCTTCTCTGAGTGAGACCTTCTGGGACTTCCATCAGCTGCTTTTTGGCAAGTCTGTGAGATTATGGGAATAAATGTAAGAATTAAACATTTCTGTGACCTTGGGCCACTTATTTCACCTCTCCAAGTATTGGTGTCTCATTGATACAATGAGGACTCGGGGGCTGGGGGAATTTATCTAGTGACCTCAGCAGGGTACGTTGAACAGAATAGGATCTCAATAAGCAGTGGCTCTTATTATTCATTAAATATTGTTCTTAATCAAACGAACACTTTTGAAAGACAAATTAGATCTGCTTGATCCACAAACGGACAGTTTCTTGTCACCTTGGGATAAGGTAAGCCTTGTGCTTGAGTGGAAGGAATTGAAGGGATGGGGTCAAAGTGCCCTGCAAGCTTGGTCGTTCAGGCCACGAGAGGAGGCGCTAAGATGCAGAGAGCAGCAAAACCTCTTAAGAATGTTTTGTAGGATTTTTGAGCTATTTTTGTAAAATAGACTCTCCCTGGAATTTACTCATGCTGATCCTCTTGAAGCGAGAGAGACAAAACTGCTTGAAAACAGAAAAGAAAACTGTCCCAAAGCAAAAAGGTACGAGATAGGTGCTTTGATCCAAGCTGCCCAGGTAGTTAACAGCTACACCAGTCTTTCTGACTTCCTGTCCAATGTTCTCTCCTCTGACCAGCCACTTCTCACTTTGAATTTGGGCTAACATCAGAGAAATCTCAAGAGAGGACAGTCTCAGGAGGCATCAACAGGGGCAAAGTCAGGTGTTCTTTAGATCGGAAGTTACCTTCAGTACCAATGGCCAACCTTCCAGAGGGCTCCCTGGGTGCCAGCCCCCTCCCCGCAAGCCTTGTCTCATTAAACCTTGTTGACCATCCCTAGATTTGGTGCCATCATTCTCCTCAGTTGACCTACAAGAAAACTGAGCCTCAGGTAAGGTCAAGTGGCTTTGATAGGCAACTTTTCCTACCTTACACAAACTCTTCCAGGGACTAGGAAAAGAGAGAAGGTCCTGAATTATTTCATCAGACCGTGAAATCAAAGCTGGACAAGAAAATAAATTATAGTCTAATCTTATTTATGAGCACAGAAACAAAAATGCTAAATAAAATATAAGTAAATTAAACTTGCCTCTATCACATACAAAGAAAGAGTGACTATAAAAACATTACAACCAACTAGGATTTATTCTATGAATGCAAGGACGGTTCAATGTTAGAATATAGATATAATCTAGCACATTAACAGATTAAAGAAGAAAATGAAAGGATCATCTCAATCTTAGTGGGCTGTATGGTGGTCTCCCAAAAGGTATGTCCTTGCCCTAATCCCCAAGCCTGTAATTAATTAAGAAAGTCTTGAGGTGAGGAGATCATCCTGGATTATCCAGGCCCTAAATTCAATGATGTATTCTTATAAAAAAAAAAAAAAACACAAAGAGAAGGCAGGACAGAGGTAAAGGCAATGGGAAGAGGTTCCATCATTAGAGTAATGCAGCTACTAGCCAAAGAATGTCAAGGATTTCTGGAAGATACTGCAGACAGGAGAGAGGCATGGAATGGATTCTCCTTTAGAGCCTCCAGAAGGAACCCACCCTGGACACTTTAATTTCAGACTTCTGGCCACCAGAACTAGAGGAGGAGACTGAATTTCTATTGCTTTGCATCATCAAGTTTGTGGTAATATGTCACAGCAGCCACAAGAAATGAATACATCAATGAATAAAGAAAAATCATTCAATAATATTCAACACGAGTATATAAAAATAACTTTCAAAAAACTGGGAATATAAGGGAAAGTCAATTTATAGATAGAGCAAAGATACGTGCAACATGTACCCACCATAGGATTAATATTCAAAATGTAGAAAGAATTGCAAGTCAATAAGGAAAAAACCAAAATTATAACAGAAAAAAAATACTAAAAAATGAACAACTCACAAAAGAACAGACAATTCACAGAAGAACAGACAACTCACTCAGTCTCACCTGTAATCGAGAAGATGCAAATTAAAATACTAATGAGATTCTATTTCACACTGCTCAAACTGACTAAAAGTTTAGAATGAAAATATCAAGTTGGCAAGTGTGCAGAAAAATGAATGCAGCAGGGCTGACTGCCTAAATCTTATACATTCTCAGGAGGGCCCACTTGCATCTCTAGCCTCTGGCTGGCTCGTGGGAACTGAGTTATTGAAATCTTTATGCTATTAAGTGATAAGGCATTTTATATACTCTATGCTACACCAGCTGTCTAGGTAATTCGTGCAAACCCTGTGTTTTTTGGTGCACAGTTACTTTCCTTCTGCAGATCTGGAGTTTCAGGAACTAGAGTTAGTCATGTGCCTCTATGACCAACCTCCATGAAAATCTCTAGACCCTTAGACTTTTCCTGGACACGCAACACTTCATACATACTGCTGCCATTAGGTGTCAAAGGAAGAATGGTGTCCTGTACATTCCACTGGGAGAGGACTTTTGGATGCTTACATCTGGTCTCCCCAGACTTAGTCCCATGTGCCTTTTTCTTTGTATTCTCTCCCTGTAATAAACCACAGTCATGAGTAGAAACTATTTCTAAGTTCTGTAAGTTCTTCAAGGAAATCACTGAACCAAGGGTGGTTTTGGGGACCACTGGGGCAGTGAGTGTGGAGAAACATGACTCTCACACACGGCCACTGTGCGGATAATTTTGGAGAGCAACGTGACAAGATCAGGGAAATTTTGAGATGTATGTGTGCTAAATCCTAACAATTCCATATGTGCATTCCTAGCCTAGAAACCCTCTCCCTCGGGTCATGTAGAAAAATGTTTGCTGCAGCATTTTTTCTAAAAGTGAAAAACTAGAAGTAATTTCAAAATCCATTGAAAGGAGAATGGAAAAATAAGCTGTCACAGATTTGTGTAACAGAAAATGGCAAAGCATTTCAAATGAGTATATATGAGCTACAGTGACATGGATAAACTTCAAAAATAAAATATTACATTAAAGAAGGAAGTTGAAAATTATATGCACAGTAGGATACCATTGATGCAGACTTTAAAAACATCCAAGATTATCTAAAGCATAAAAATGACAGTGGCTTTATGACAGAAGTTATTGACTAGAGAAGGAGAGAACTAGGGTGGGGGAGGGGAGGAGATGGGCTTTACAGAGATCTACAATGTTTTATTTTTTACCAAAAAAAAAAAAAAAAACCCATAGCAAATATGGCAAAATGTTAAGATTTGTTAACGCTGAATGGTGCGTTTGCTGTATTATCCTATATATTTGAAGCAACCCACAATAAAAAAATAATATTAGTAATAATAAAACTGAAGGATCAAATAATTTGCTTAAGATCACAAATTACGTTGAGCTGAGGTCTGCCCGGCTGCAAACTTCACTACATGCCCTTTCATTTCAGCGATCTGTTCATTAAAACCCAGGGAAATTAAGCTAATCCCATCTATAGCAGGCTCATGCAGAGCTCTGAATTGAATTTAAATAAAATGCTCATTTCATATTAAAACTTCAGTTGCTATTTACAACATTTAATCATATTCTGAGTTCTCGCAAGCCCTTCATAGGATGGTCCCACACGAATGACAAAGATCTTTGAAATAGACTTCAGGAGGCAATGGAAACCCTCAAGAAGGAAAGGCTATGAAATCTCTTGAGCCAAAGGGTATCTTTTTCGTTTAAAATATTGGAGAAAATACAGCTAAAATCAACATGAAGGTCTTAAAGACATACAACTTGGTCAGTTGAATATAAATTAAGAGTTTTTAATTAAACAATTTATATATACTCATGGGTTCATTTCATCCTTTAAGAAACCTAGTGTTTCATTGTGTCACTGAAACATCACAAGACTGAAACCAATATATTTTGCATTTAGAGATGAAAAGCCAGAGAGGAAAGATAAAGATCAAACATTTGAGTTTTCAAAGAGAAATTTGCAAGAGATATAAAGCATTTATGGTGATGCTGTGTTATAATTTATGCTTATAAAAGGGGGTTGACCAGTCTTAATTAATATTTTTAAGGTTTTCTTTAAATTAAAACTTTCCAGAAATTATAAGCAATTATTTTTAATGGGTTTGGGTGGTTTTTTGTTTTTGTTTTTGGTGTTTTGTGTGTGTTTTGGGGTTTTTTAAGGAGGGGCAAGTTTTGATCAAAATGCTAATTCAATTTCACAAAGGTTTCCTAAAGTATTACTTAGAAGCATTTTTCTAGGTCCTGTAGAGGCAGAGAACCCTTTGGTCTAATACTAGTAAAAACTACTATTACTGTTGCTACTCAGCTGGATGCCTATCCTTATGCCAGCAGCTCTGTCAGAAGATTTGCACAAGCTGGAGGAAAATAAAATACGTGTGTGTAGAGGCAGAGACCAAAGAACATAAAGAATAGTTAAGGAAGCTTCTATTCTAAGACCACAGAGCAAAAATAAATGGAAACAAGGATTCAGAGAAAGGAATTTTAAAGTTTGAGGTACTAAGACCAGAAATACTCTCAGCGATTATAAGGGTGCTAGAGAGTATGAGTTTTCTAGTGTTGCTGTAACAAATTAAGTGGCTTAAAAGAACACAAATGTATTTATTATCTTACAATTCTGTAGATATAAGTCCAATGGGTCTTATAGAGCTAAAATCAAGGAACGCAAGGCTGCATTCCTTCTGGAGGCTCTCAGGGAGATTGTGTTTCCTTGCCTTTTCCAGTTTGTAGAGGCTGCCTGTGTTTTCCTGGTTTCTTTCCCCATCTTTGAAGTCAGCAATGTCCAGTGGAATCCTATTCATGTCATTCTGACCTCCTTTTCTGTCTCCCCCTCCCATTTTGAAGGACCTCTATGATGACACTGGGTCCATTCACAGAATACAGCATAATCTCCCTATCTTAAATTAGTTGATCAGTTGGGGTGCCTGGATGACTCAGTCAGTTGAGCATCTGACTCTTGGTTTTAGCTCAGGTCATGATCTCAGGGTTCATGAGTTCAAGCCCCATGTCTGTCTCCACATGTCTTGGGATCCATCCTGCTTGGGATCCTCTCTCTCTCTCTCTCTCTCTCTCTCTCTCTCTCTCTCTGATAAATAAACTTTAAAAAAATCCGTTGATTAGCAACTTTGATTCCATCTTCTCCATAATTTCCCTTTGCTATGTAAGATATTCACAGATTCCAAGGATTAGGATGTGGCTATCTTGGGGCAGGCATTATTTTGTCTACCTCATCAAGGTTGCTAGAGAATTCCAATTCAAACTAACTTAAACCAATGGCTCTCATTATTGGAAAGATGCTGTAGTATCCTAGCACTTGAAGGGAGCCCAACCTCAAGAACAGAACCCAGCCAGGAATCCCTCTTTCCCAGTTTCTCATCTTTGCTTTGCTCTACATCAGCAGGTTGTAGTCTTCCACTGAAGATTGGGTTCTTTTTTCTTGGATGCACACTTCAGAATACAGCTGCTAGCAGCTCATGGAACATTACATCTTACATCCTAGGCATCCAGAAAGCAAGTTTGCTGTGTTGTTTTTACTCTCTTCTAGTTCCGAGACATCAAAGAAAACACTGCTTGATCCTCCTTGAGCTGAGATCTTGGCTATCGGTTCAAAAAGGCTGTCCCATAGAACCACAGAAATGGTATAGGAGTAAGGGTAAGATAAGCAGTTCCCCCCAAAAAAGATGAAAAAGTGGTAATGAGCAAACAAACCTCTAGATATCTACAACAGTGACCAAGTTGAGTGAGACATCTTCCTGGTACTCAAGGATCACACAGATAAAAGGAAGATACAGGAATACACAGATTTCAACATAATGGGATGAATGTGATTATCACATTCTGCACAAAATCCTAAGGGGATTTAGAGTGACCCTTCCATCAGCAGAGCTCAGTGAGGCTGAAATGTGGGGTAAACTAGAGGAACAGCCCAAGGTGAGGCAGGACAGAAAGAGCAAGAGCCAGTTCTGAAAAGTTTTCAACAACAAGCTAAGGTCTTCTTTTAAAAAGGTGCCTGACAATAGATAGAACCTGTGTTTTAGAAAGATCACAGCCCTGCTCCCTTGGTTAAGCAGGGGGTGGACGTCGCTAGATGGAACAAGACTCAGTCCAGAGGCACGAGGAAGGAAGCTGTTACTACCACCTAGAGGGGAGACCTGAAGTGGGCTGAAGCATTTGGATGGAGATGGAAAGGATGGAGGCACCTTCAGAATGGAATTTCAGAAGGCAGAGGAGAACAGTGCGGATGAATTAAATTTCCCAGGGAGTGACGGTGGCTGGAATCTGGGAGCCTGCCTCCAGAGCAGGGACATCTTGCTGGTTGGAAAGAAATGAAATCTAAACTGATTTTTGGTGACTTTCAGTCTTCTCCAGGGGTGTGCTAGTAAACATTTAACCACTACCTCTAATTGAAAGAAGGGCATGATATGTACAGATTACCATTTCCATGGTGTAAGTACTCCTACTTTGGCCAGTTTCAAACTACAGGAAGCCACTAGATGCAGAGTTGGAAAACCAGCCAGTTGAGCAATTGGCTCAAGCCAGGAGCAGTTTGCTCAGCACACCCTGGCTTCTTATTCTTTACAAAGCTCCTTTAAGATTGCAGGTTCTGGGTGCCTCAGTTGGTTAAGTCTGACTCCTGATTTCAGCTCAGGCTATGATCTCATGGTTTCTGGGATTAGGCCTCGCATCAGGCTCTGTGCTGACTGTGAAGAGCCTGCCTGAGACTCAGTCTCTCTCTCTCTCTCTCTCTCTCTCTCTCTCTCTCTCTCTCTCTCTCTCTCAAAATAAATAAATAAACATTTTTTTTTAAATTTCTAAAATGGCCAGGTCCCATTCAATGGAGAGACAGATCTCCAGGTCAAGGCTTCCCCAGCAGGACTTGGAGGGGATCTATTGCTCATATATCTCTTCTGCCGAACCTTCTCCAGGCCTCTTCCTCAACTGAGCATCCAACCACAACACAAAGGAGAAAAGAAAACACAAGTTTGCAAATACATGGCCAAACACTGACAAGAGCAGCTAGCCAATGAGCGAAAAGAGAACAATGCAGATAAAATGGGAGGTTGTGCAGTACAGTGGCCAATAACTCAGAAGTCAGACTACCTGGTTTCTGCCTAGTTCCTCCACTTGCTAGCTCTGTTACTTTAGCCCAGGCATATATAACTGCTCTGTGCCTTTAATTGTAATCTCCGAAATGGGGATGTAACCAATAGTTACTTTCTTCCTAGAGTTATATGCAGGGTTAGGTAAAATAAGGTTAGATAGTACCTGATGAGTCATAAGCACTCAATAATACACCTGAGGATCATAAGATCTCCATCTCACTTGTGTAAGTTATATACTGCTAATGAAGTTACAACCAAAGTAAAAATAGCTTTTATTCCTTTGCTGACTTTGATAAGGAATTGAATGGGACATAGTCAATGTTATATAGGATGCTGAGGCCCATGAAGTCTGAGAGTTTGGAAATGTGTCTCCCTTATTCCTATCTCGAGTATAGCATAGGGTCTGTCCCATAGAAGGGGCTCAATACACATTTTTTCTAACTAGATAGAGCACTAAGTGCTGCAGGGTCCAAGAGAATGAATAAGATTTTCAGCTGACCTTGGGGGACTTCTATTGGCACATTTTTCCAAGATGTTAATGACATTTGTGTCTGCCTTAAGTCAGAAGAAAATTACCAATGAGGCAATCAATAACAAAGGCAACTACAAACACATTTACTTCCAAAAAGCAAAGGCAAATTTCTCTCTAAAAGCATAGGCAGCTAAAGTGTTTTCTCAACTTGCATAAAAAATAATCAAATGTCAGCCTTGTAAATATTTATGATCCTGAACAGTTATATTTTAATATCAGTTGTTTAAAGACCATTTGAGTGCTTTTTGATGGAAATCTTATATCCTACACATTCCCTGTACACAATACTTAGAAAATGTGCCTTTGTAAGGTTTTCAAGGGGAAGGTCACAAAGACTATCCAGGCCCATCCAAACCTTAAGTTATTCTGGGCAGTGCGTTTATAAAGGTTAGAAGAAAACAAGTTTATGGATAAGGAGACTTTATTATAATTCTTATTCATAATTAAATATTATTTAGGTCATAGTGTTTCTGCTTCCTCTATGAATTTCCAGACAGAACACAAGGAGGTAATGAGAGAAAGGGCCAGGAAGTCATTACACTACAATGCTCATTGCATGTTCCAGCCAGGTGGGGGCGTAGCAGCGTGCTTTGGTTAAGTTCATGATTTTCTGCCAGTAACTAGCTGCCTGTGACTTCAAACGAGTCATCTGGGCCTCAGTTGCCTCACTTGTAAGAAAAAAATATTCAAGGTTATATATATAGTAAGCATTGTTGATGTCCTACTTATCACTCATCTAAAAAATGCAAATAGTGCTTGCTTCGGCAGCCCATATACTAAAAAACGCAACTATTTCTGAACTTCTTGATATGTATTCCCTAAAATGTGATGGCTCTAGCAACTTGCTAATGGGCATCTAAGAATCACAAGAAAAATGGACACGTTTTACCCAACCACCCAAGAATAAGCCCAAAACTGTCTGACACCATGAGTCTCAAGTGCTTCTTTCCACCAATACCCCGTCCAGAGCAAAAACGCCTGGGCATGACTTAAATTTCAGTTTTTACCCATTTTTCTCTATTCTGCCTGAAAAATAAAAAAGGAGAAAGTGGAGAAGGCTTAAAAGCAATCCGTGAAGTATGCTCGAGAATTGACCAGACTGGATAAATATGTCAGAGCTCAGATATCTATAACCACTTACCAGGATTTCTCTGGTCTGATTGGCCAATTGGAAGAGAAACTTATTCACTTACCATAATACCTAACTGATGTGAAATTGCCAGGGGGTGAGGGGTTCTACAGAATGAATTTTCCAGAAAACTGATAAAGATGAACATTTTATTTTTAAGCATGAAGAGTTGAATGCTTTCTAAAATATATTGCTATTTCCTTGCCTGCTTATCTTGAGAATAATGAGCCCAATTAAACCTTTTTTGGGAAATCAGTTTCAGCATCATTTAATATCCATGATTGTACAAAACTGTGCTAGCTTATCACAAGTCACTTTCCAGGCTGATACAGCCAGGCACTGGCTTTCCCAGACTGCCTTGCAGCTCTAGTCTGAACATGTGACCCAAACTTGGCCAGAGGAACATTCTGGGGCACATTAGGAATTGGGGGTGGGGTGGGTATTGGGTCTTATTGTCTGGGATCCAAATAAAAAGAGACAGGAAGGAAATAAAGACTCTCTTCTCTTCTGTACATAGTTGTGCCCTCCAAGGAGGGAAGCCAGAACGGCACCCTGGGGATGGTAGATGCCTGAGAACTTGGAAGCATCACTAGGCCATGATTAGGCTTGGATAGGATCCTGGGTTTCTAGATAGGTGAGGAAATGAATATCCTCTTATGAAGTCTCTGCAGTCAAGGGACCCTTTTCTTGCTTCTAAAAGTGCTTAGCTTCTAGGCAAGGTCTCCAGGAAGGGCTAAGTTGGGGTTCAGAGCCAGAGCCCTTGTGTAACAGGTGACGCAGTGGCCATTCCAAGCACCTGCACAAGTTGATATTCAGAGCGGTCTTCATTGGACTCTGAAGGATGAACGAGCTTGTTTGCAGGCATTTACTCACAGGCCTCTGCCTCACAAAGATGGACAGGAAGGAGGAGAAGATCACAGCGTGGTCCGGTGCCCAGGTGAGGCAGAAAGCCTAACCATGAGGAGCCTGGGCTCTGCACTCCAGCCCGAATGCCACTCCATAGAGGAAGTTACATAAGCTCCCTGTGCCCCTTTCCTATACATGACAATGATCGTGCCCTCCTAGCAGGGCTTCTGGAAGGACTGAAGGATGTATTTCACTGGCTCTACCACAGCATGGAGCACAGGATGTTAACATGTGGAGGAGGAGGAAAGGGTCCGTGACTTGGTGAAATGTGGGGAGTTTATCAAGTGCCTGGCACAGAGAAAGGGCCATGGGCATGTCTGCCATGACCAGTAGAGCCAGAGAGAGGGCCTTTCCCTGCAGCTCTGCAGGGGACCCGGGACAGAGGGCCCCTCAGGGATGGGTGGCCTGGGCAGTGAGGAGAGGGAGCCCCCCAGAACGGAGGCTGGCGAGCCTACAGAGCAATTCAAGGGAAACCAGGAAGACATGGGGCCAGCCAGTCATCAGAGGGGGTCCCTGCAGGGGCGAGGTGGGGACAGGAGCAGATGGCTCGCAGTCCCTGCTGCTCCTGCAGCCTCACTGGACACACATTTTCATGGGCTGCTGGGAGGTCAGGTATGTTTCCCCCACGAAATGTCCCCCCATCAGCTACATATGTTAGTGCTGGTAGTGTTTTTTTTTTAATGTTTTACTTATTCTTTGAGAGAGAGACAGAGAGACAGAGAGACAGAGTACAAGCAGGGGAGGGACAGACAGAGATGGAGATAGAGAATCTCAAGCAGGTTCCAGGCTCTGAGCTGTCAGCACAGAGCCCAAAGCAGGCTCAAATTCATGAACCTCAAAATCATGACCTGAGCTGAAATTGGACACTTAGCTGACTGAGCCACCCACGTGCGCCTCTGGACGTGCTTTCTGACCATTCCTGGACTCCTCCCTCACCAACAGGGTCCACTGCTCCCTTCTCACAGTACCCCCTCCTCCCTCATTGCCTTCTTTTCGTCTTCCCATCTAGGAAATTAGAAAACCAAATATCACCAGCTACTTGAAAAATTCTTTTGTGAGTAAAGTCACAGTTGATTCTTCTGTTCAGTCACTCAGCAGATAATCTCCACACGTGCCTTTGCTAGACACTGTCCAGGCACCAGGGACAAGAAGGGACATAGAGATCAGGCTTCTGCCTGATGGGATCTACAGGTTAGTGGGAAGCAGAGATGACAACATCTAAATCAACAGATGACGCAGCCGTTATAAATCGCTGTGAGGAAAGGCAAGCCCTGGAAGGGTGAGAGGAGCTGCTAGGGAATCAGGGGCAGGATGAGTGTGCTAGATCTCTCTGGAAGGTGTCATATGAAACGAGATCCAGAACATGGAGCCTGGCTTGCAGAGGTCACGCAAAGATTCCCTGGCAGAGGCTACGGCAGGGGCCAAGACTGGAGGCAGGAGACAGTTCGGGGCATCTGAGCAGCAGAAGGTGGTGACAGTGAACAACAGGAGGCCATGTAGTGACCTGGTTCTTCCCCAGCATCAGCTGGGAGCCACTGCAGGGCTACTTGGGGTGGTGGTTCTCCTTTGGTTTTCAGTCCCTGGAAGAAACACTGTGATCTGTATTTCAGACAGCTTGCCCCAGCTGCACAGCAGAGAGTGGACCATGGGGGGCAGGAGGGGAATCACAGAAGCCCGTGAGAGGTTTGCATTTCACCAGAAGAGAGAAGTGGTGGGGACCCTGGTGGGGACCCTGGAAATGATGAGAAGCATTCAGATCCCGGGTCCACTTCAGAGGACTAAGGAGCTTGTGGGCTGTATTGTGTCTCCCAGAAATGTATGTTCCAGTGCTACCCACAATACCTGTGACTGTGATCGCTTTTGCAAACAGAGTCTCTGCAGATACAATTAAGGTGAGGTCATACCGGATGAGGTTGAGCCGTGTGGTCAATGACTGGTGTCCTCACCAAGAGACGGATGTGAAGACACAGAAGCCCGCAGGGAAGGGGGCTGGAGCAAGTTAGCCATAAGGCAAGAGAAGGCCAAGAGCTGCCAGCAACCTCTGGAAAAGCTGGAAGAGGCAACGATGGGTCATCCACAAGTGCCTAGAGGAACGGGGACCTGCTGACACTTAATTTCAGACTTGCGAGAATAAATATCTGTTGTTCCAAGCCACCCAGTTGGGAGCCATCTAAGACCCCTGGGGAAGCGATACAAGTTTGTGCGAGAGAAGAGCTCCCAGCCCAAGAATGCCAGAGAGTTCTGCGGGACTGGAGTAAAGGGAACACATGCTCCCATGATGGAATGAGCTTTCTGGGAGCCAGGTCATAAATTACACGGTCAGCTGCACCCATCCATCCCCTTCCCTGGGGTGCTGACTGTGTAACCAACTCGACTGCCCATAGCTGAGCAAGTCTCACACATGCACACTCCCTTTCCCTTCCGTCACCTCCCTGCTCACTACTGCCAGCAATGGCACTCTAACAGATGGATGCCACTTAGAATGGTGCTGTGAGATCCATCCTGGACAATGACTTTGCAGAGCCTTCTCTGAGTTTTGGGAAAAAAAAAAAAAGTCCTCCTTTTGAGTCAAAAGATTAGATGGAGCACCTGGGTGGCTCAGTGGGTTGGGCATCTGACTTCGGCTCAGGTCATGATCTCACCACTCGTGGGTTTGAGCCCCTCTACTGCCAGCCATTTCTGAACTCACAGAGTTGAGAAAGTCTTGCGAGATAAGGCGGGTTTGCAAGGCCTCCGCTGTCAGATGGCACTCGAGGTCTACACCTCACTCAATTATTTTTGCTTGAGCACCAACCCTCTTGCAAGAGACCTTGCTGCCTGGTATCAGGAGTGACTTGTCTCCTTATTCTGGCCCTGAAATACTGATTGCACCTTATGAAGGAACTTATAGGAATTTCTTCTTTTGTGATTATAGAAGCAAATAATAGTACATTTCCTGAGAAACCTGTTTTTCTTCCCCTCAGGAAAACAGGCTACTGACCCCTGCTCACAAAGAACTAACTCTTGCCTCTGCTGTGCTAAAAACATTGCCTTCCTTCCCCATATGATAAGTATATATGTCACCTACATCAATCACTACTGATAAAAGTTATGTATAAGTCTCCTACCGATCTATGTTCTGGGAAATTTTTACATGCCAAAGAATTTGTCATCAGAAATCATTGTCTAAGGTAATTGCCTCTTCTGTTTTGAACCCCATACATTTTTTCAATACATAAAGCTGACTCTCCAGTCAGTGCAGGGATGCCTGCCTGATGATCAAAAAGAGGCTCTCTCACTCTCTTTTGCCGATACCGTCCATCCTTCAGGGAGCCCTTGGACCTGCTGGAGCTGGACTCTGGCACCCCACGTCTGGCTCTGGGCAGCCAGCACGGAGCCCAGAGCCCGCTTTGCATTCTGTGTCTCTTTCTCTCTCTGCCCCTCCCCCACTCACACTCTAGCTCTCAAAAATGAATAAATGTTAAAAAAAATTTTTTTAAAGATTAGACACAATTCACAGACAAGCTATACATCAGTGCTGACCATTGAAGGGAGCTCTTAATGGAATCGTAAAACAAACCCCCATCTCTTGGATTTTTGCAGAGCTGAATTTTTGGAGAGTCCCCCTATGTGAACCTCATCAATGCTTGCTTCTTCCTGCCTGAGACCATAAGGAGCTGTTTCTGGTCCCATCCACTTGGCTAGTGGTCAACTCCTTGGGGACAGGGACCCTGTCTGGCTTGAGTTTGTTTTCTTTTAAGCCTAGTCCATTCACTTATTCAACAAGTATGGGTGGGGAGCACTCTTCTAGGCCCCAGGCATCTTGAATTGTTGCTGGATTGAATTAAATACTTACAGTCCCTGGTAGGAATAGAATAATGTAAATAGAAGGAGGGAACTTGCTCATCTGTTTGAAAATGAGAAAGAAAAAATTAGTAGAAAAGTCTGCTGGGAAAGACTGTAGGGTTTTCATACCCAAAGAAGAAAGAGACAAAAACAGATAATGGAGAAATTCACCTTGTAAGCTAATTAGGCAGGACTGGGGGGAGGGTGTCTTAAAATCCCACCTAACGCTAGGCTAGAATATTCCATTGAGGAAGGAAGGATAGAGAGGTATTCAAGAATAGAGATTTCAGAGATAGGCTTGAGTTTGGACAAACTTGGTAACCAGGCAGCCACATGTTAATTGTGACCTCCTAATGTCCCTTACCCTGTTCTTTCCTACTGATCGCTCAACCTACTTTGGAATTATGTGCTTGTTTTGTTTCTTTCTTATCTGGCTCCTCTACTCAAGTACACACTCATTCTTCCTGATTATTTGCTCACTGATGTAGACCCAGCCCTCTACCAGGCACATGCAGGCAATAAGTATATATTTGTTGAATGCATGAATACTTTAATTATTTTATCTCCCTAAGCCTCATTATCATTTGTAAAATAAAAATTATAGTTATATTCACTTCCCAAGGGCCGATAGGAGGGTCAAATGAGATAAATTATTTCAAATGCTTGGCCCATAAAAGGTGTTTGATAGATGAATACCAGGTTATAACTAATGTCATAATCATTGATATTATGGACATAAAGAGCTAACTTATTCAACTATTGAAATAAAAACTAGAACACAGTTAAAAAGGTAAACCACATGATAAAGAGACACTGGGGAAAATGCTTAATAAGATGGGAAGTCTGTCAGATTAAAATGAAGGCACAGAATTGGATAAGGAGAAAGCTTCCCCTTAGGTAAGAGACTGGGGGTGCTAACCAGGTACTGGAAGGAAGGGGTGACTTAATCTATATTTTCCCTTAAATATGCTATTGCATATTCCACTTGCTCCGACAGCATCTCCAAAGGACAACACAGAAGAATGGCAGTGGCTCTACTTTGTCATGGAAACTAACACAGCTTCTCGCTGCCAGCCTCAAGCAAGTTTTGTTCCTTAATACTCAAAATAAAAATATAAACATTCTTGTCCAAATCATCCAGTTTGCCACCTAAAAGTTGTATTCTCATTACCTGTCAAGTACATACTTTTCTTTTTACTTTTTGTCAGAATTTACCCTAGAACATTCAAGAGTTCCAGCAAGGCATTTACCCTAGAACATTCAAGAGTTCCAGCAAGGCATGAGAGGATACTGTTCAATCCATAGTTTGTGATGTTCCAACAACATACACCCAGAATCTGGTTGTAATTCACACTCCCCTGGAGCTTATTTATTTCCTGTCAAACTATGTGAACTGGAGCCTGTACCTGAAAACATTTGATCTGGTGCATCACCTGGGCAGACCCTGGATTACTAATACTCCTGAAACAAGTCCATGGCCAGATTTCACCATGAAGATGAGATGTTGGACCCATGTCTTCTTCCCTGTAGCTTTGCACCATTAGTCACTTCACTTCTGAGCCATCTGAGACATTGTTCTGTCATATACTGAAGTAAAAATTGTTCTTATTTTATCTCTTCAGTCCAGAGATCAGTGAGCTTTCTGTGAAGGGCCAGGTAGTAATTATCTTAGACTTTGTGAGCCAGATAGCCTTTGTCACAACTATTCAACTTTGCCACTGTCACCCAAAAGTAGACATAGACAATACATAAGTGAATGGTCATAGCTGTCTTCCAATAAAACTTTTTTGACATATAGCTATTGGATTTAGCCCAAGGACTGTAGTTTGCTGGCCCCTTCTTAGTCATGTTTTGTCCCACATTTAGAGAGCCAGAAAACTAATGGACTCTTGTCCTAAGAAACTAAAAGGAAACACATTCTAGAGGCAAGCAAGACAACTTCCTTGTTTGCTACCAAATAAAGTATATCTAAAAAAATGCCCTATACACTATAATTCTTGATGTTTTGTTGTTTGTTTTGATCAATTCTTCCCAGTACTGATTCCATGGGAGCACAAAATAGTTAGTAAAACCCCTTTGTCAAATGGCTGTCTTACACAGAACCCTTATATGAAGCTAAGGGAACAGATGAAGGGGTTCTCCAGGTGGTGTGTGTCTTCATTGGTTTGGATATTCTTGAGTTATTTGGAGACACACTGTGGGTATAGTGAACACTGGTAAAGAGCACAGAGGATGGGGCTCAGAGTTGGAGACCTGAGCTGAAGACCCAGTTGCTTCTAGTTTCTTTGTTAACTGCAGAGATATGAGGAGATAAAAGCTGGAGCCCAAAAAGATGCAGACGGTGATCTTGGCCCCAACATGCCAAGTCCTAGTAGTTTGGGTCCTTGTAGATGCCCAGCTGGTCTTCTGTGGTTTGCACCATTTTCTTCCAGTAAACTTCATTTTTATCTGTGCTTAAAAGTTCACTTGGGTAAGTGTCTGTTCTTTGTGACCAAATGATCTCTAAACAAATTCATAGAATTAATTTTAATGACATTTTGATCTCCTTTAGCTCATGCTGAAAGAGACATCAAATGGGCCAAATGAATCCTGGCATTCATTTCATCTGCAAATTCTTAAGTGAATAAAATATTTTTCAGTCTTTCATGAGACAAAATTCAAGTATGTAGAAAGAAGATTTGGGCTTTTGTATATTTTCCTACTGTTGTTTACACTTCAAGTTCTACTTTTGGAATAAAGTGAATCAGAGAATAGACAGTACAAAGTTAGACTAGTGATTCAAAATCAGGGGAGTGTGATTCACGAGACAAGAGTAAAATAACTGAAGCTCCAGTCAAGCTAAATAAAGATTAAAGATGTAGAGCAATCAAGTAATTGCACTTCTGGATATTTATCCAAAGGATACAAAAATACAGATTCAATGGGGTACATCCATCCCAATGTTTATAGCAGCGGCATCAACAATAGTCAAGCTATAGAGAGAGTCCAAAAGTCTACTGACTGGTGAATGGATAAAGAAGATGTGGCGTGCATGTGTGTGTGTGTGTGTGTGTGTGTGTGTGTGTGTGTATACATATACATGCAGTGGAATATTACTCAGCCATCAAAAAGAATGCAATCTTGCCATTTGCAATGACATGGATGGAGCTGGAGTGTATTATGTTAAGAGAAATAAGTCAGTCAGATAAAGATAAATACCACATGATTTCACTCATATGTGGAATTTAAGAAACAAAAGACATGACATATGGATGGGGGTAGGGAGGGTGAAGAGAGAGGGGAAAAAAACCCATGAGAGACTCTTAAAGATAGAGAAAAGCTGAGAGGTGATGGAGGGAGGAGGGTGGGGGATGGATTAGATGGGTGAAGGGTATTAAGGAAGGCACTTGTGATGAGCACTGGCTGTTGTATGTAACTGATGAATCACTGGATTCTACTCCTGAAACAGATATTGCGGTTTATGTTAACTCACTAGAATTTAAATAAAAATTTTGGAAGAAGAAAGAAAAAAGAGTAAAAGTGTACAGACAAACAAGTCTGACTACCTAAAAGGAATAAACAATTGACTGATGAGGTTCTGGGGGTGGTGTTGGCGCATATTAGATAAGAAGCAAGTGAGATGACTCAGAAAAATGTCCTAAATATTGCTAATTACAATGAGAAGGTACAATTATCCCTCTGCAGGAATTTGCCACATTGTCTTTAGAATTCATTGTATGGTTTCTGAGGTTGGCCTACAAGCAGGTACAAGGTGTATATTAGAGCATCAGCTCCCACACACTGGGAAAGGGGGATTATAGAGTTGCCCTTCTGGCCCCTACACCTGTCTAGCTCTCCAGAGGGAGAAGGCTTGGATTTAAGAACAAAAAGTGTTGTATAAGATAGTGGGAATGGAAATGATTGGGTCTCAGGGGGGTCTGAAGTCTGGACTTGTTACTAGCAATGTGACCAGGCTGATCATTCTGACTTTCCGTTTCCTTATTTGGGGCCTAGGGCTAGCCAGGTATAAGAAAAGCAAGGCCTATGGGCCAAATCCAGCTGCCGCCTATATCTACACATAAAGTTTTATTGAAACACACCTACACCACTTCTTTACTATCTGGCTTTTTTTCAGAAAAAGTTAGCCATCCTTGGTACTAACTGCTTTCTAGGACATCTTCCAAGTTCTTTGCCTCTTTCTTGTGTTGCCATAAGATACAGTAAGAACATGCTTCCAGTGGGTATATGTGTGCACACGTACTCATACACGAGAGAGACAAGGGTTCACCTTGCTCATTCATGACAATTACAGATCATGGGCTGGGGTGTACCCCAAGAGACTTCCAATGAGAGTGCTTAGCCACCCAAGAAAAGGAAGATTCCTGGGGGACACAGTAAAGTTCATGGCCTCTGATGGGCCTATAGAGAGAATGAATCTGTATCTTTCATCCTATAACACACAGTCCTGTAGGTGGTACCGAACAGGGTTCTCCTCTCAAGTATCAGAAACCCAGCCCACAGCCATGGCATCCTTGCACAAACCAAAAACTGAAACCAGTTGTAAACAATCTCACTGCTTTGCTCAGTGGCAGGGTCAGCCAATTCCGCATTTACCGGACGATTTCAATTCCACCTTCTCAGAAATTGTGGATTTCCATTTTCTTCTCAGCTAACACACCTTGCAAAAAACAGCCAACCACTGGAAGGGCAGCCCATTTCTATTAAACTTTACCAATTATGTAAAAGGATTGCTTCTTGTTCCAACTTCCCATGTGCATTGGATGGTAGGGGATGGTTTTCCACAGAGAAATCCAATTCCCGGAGGGACAAAGACCCGGTGGCGGTAGCCGCTGCCACCACCCTTTCCGTAGTGGTGAAATGATGAGCTGACAGTCCTGCCAGCTGGTACTTTCCTGATATGGGTCATTTGTCATCTTGACAGGAGGACTGGAAAGCAATTGAATGAGAGTTTTAATCCATGTGATAGAAAACATATTTGTATCAAAAATAAGTGTCTGCAGTTACAAAGCTGTTTTAAAAAATCATCAATCCTTAAAATCCTCCATCTGGTATGAAACAGGCTTCATCTGGGTATTTAACAAAATTACAAAAACAGGTTCTGATTCCACAGTTTATGTTCCCCTGGTGGCATCTTCCTGTTTTACTCAACCATATTCGGCCAGCAACTGGACTTGCAGATCCGGCCGGCTTTGTAACCTTCAGTGGGAACTCTAACCACCACTATCAGGCCAGCCTTAAACATGATGCTTCCGAGGGCATCAGCAAGGATGGCAAAGAAAGTGAAGAGCATTCCAATTAAAGGAAGGGGGTGCAGTTCACCATACCAGCCTCAAAAATACCACAAAGGGAATAAGAGTTTTGCTACAATCTTACCAAAGTAGCTAACATGTTCATTGTCTTATGGTGTCCGACATATAGAATCAGTAACCACACTAAAAAAAGATTCGGGATTTTCTGTTCTACCATCTTCTCTATAATTGGTTCCTCCTTTCTCCTGCCACCTTATTCACCCCTTTCCCTCTTCATCATGAAAGCCGCTATTCAGTGGCTATACTATATTTAAATGTTTGAGAAATTAGCAGGTCATCTTTCCTGAATTTAAGCTTCTGGAATGGCTAACTATTTTGTTGGTGGTTGACATTCTCTTTGTAAAGGTTTGTGTCCAAGGGTATTTATATTTCCTGAAGTCTCCTTAAGAGGTTATCAGTAGGAATCTTGAAGGATGGCCTGTGAGTATTTCTGAGAGCCTACTGAAATTCCAGATAAAAGTGTGACTTTGGCCCCAGGCTCCTCCAGTGACTGGAAACCAGCACGCAGGCTGCGGGCACCCACCACTGTTCTCTGCTGTCCCCATCCTTGATTTCAGGGAGATCATCTTTAGGACTAGAACTGCTCCCCCAGGGCAATGAATGCTGAGACATAACTAACGGTCTTTCTCTGACTCTAATCTCAACATTCTCTGCATCCTTGTTTCTTGGACAAGCATTCCCCACTCCAAGTTTAAAGACATTTTGTGTAAGCCCAGCTTTCTTGAAGTGGGAAGGGCACATTTTCTCAAGACTGATTTTATTTGACTATGACTTGTGCTTTTTTATTTCCCATTTTATTATCTTAAATATATTATTTTAGCATTAAAGACACCAGTAACGTGGGGAAACACAATGTTCAAATATAAAGATCCCAGCTGGATTTAGACCGTGGTTTGGAAGAAAAATATTATCATTCCAATGTGACTTGAAACCCCAAAGACCTTGGGATAAGCACATGTGGAGATTTGCCTTCTAAAACCCTAAAATATTCTCTGCTATTCACAACGTTTACAAATGTACATGAATAAAACATCATGATTTCTCATGGAAAATAGTCTAAAATGTTGTCCAAACAAGAACAGCCACTGGGAAGCACTTTGAGGTTACATAAGTCCACAGATTCTCCAGTCACCGGAATTGGCAAGGCTTTCAGAGATGCTTCTGATGAGTCCCTTCACTCTCCAGCTCTAAGAGTGTTAAAGTACCTTGTGTTTGGAACACACTGGAAAACACAATTTCTGCCTTAATCCAGCCTTCGATATGCGTTGTCAGGGCGCACAGAATGCTGCAGATTCTTAACATAATACTTTACATGATGTTTCTGTTATGCAGGTTTGGACCTCTGCATTTTATTTTAGGATAGATATTTCCCATAGATGATTTTAGGGTTTCTCAAACTCATACCTTCTCTGAGTTATCACTGCCTGTTGTCAGGACTCTGCAAAGCCTACTTACCTCTGACTTTCTTCCCTAGTCCCTCCTCTAAACACTACTAGAATTACTTTCTGGGCACCCAAGACTGATAATCATTCTCGACGTTTGTTGCTTCTGCATCGTCTATAGAATGGCATTGAAGGTTTGCAGCAAGGAACTTATTGCATTTCTGGTCTAGACAGAATAATGGGAAGATTTACCCTTTCATCCAAGCTAACGAAAAAATACACAGATATCAGAAATAATGGTTTCCAAAGCACTGGACATCAGCCAATGAAGAACAATTCTCAGGTGTCTGAGAAGTAGGAAACAAATAGGGTGAGCCCTGACTGTTCCTCCTTACTTACTACAGAAAGTTTCCAGGTCACAGCACAGTCTGGGGATACCAGGTAGAGCTTGGCAGAGTTCCCGAGCTCAGGAGACAGAGCTGAGTGTCCAGAGAGACCAAGACAGCTATGGTTCACACAACAGAGCACCAGGGAAGGCAAAGCTGCACAGAGAGAGAACTCTGGACTTGCACACTGTTTCTTTCCTTCATGTAATCAGTTAAGTACTGGTGAGCATAGAAATGTCCTAAAGCTAGGGAGCTACTTGAAAGGGTTAGAGGTAATAGGGCTTGGTGTTCACCTGGATATTTCTCTCCAAGTCAGATTGTAAAACCTTTCAGTAGAGTACACAGAAAGGTTTACCTTTGTAATGAGAAATAATTAATTCTGGATAGAGTACAGCTCTGGTTCTACCTAAAGAAATCAGAAGCAAGACTCAAAAGACCAAAGGACTTCCAAGTAACCTAAATTTGTCATAGAACAAATCTCAATAAAATTTACAGAAATACAAAGAAAAAAACAACTTACACCTAACAGGATACAATTTAAAATGTCTAGCATACATTCAAATATTACCAGGCATGCAAAGAAGAAAAACATAACTCCTAAAGAGGAGAAAAGTGAATCAAAATTGACACACAACTGACATAAATGTTAGAGCTAGCAAAGGCCTTAAAACAACTGTTACAATGATAATTCATATGTGCAAATATTACATAGAGATATGGAAACTATAAAAAGTACTAAATTAAACATTCAGAGGCTACAGTGTCTGATGTGAAAAATGCACTGGATGAAATTAATAGTAGAGTAGGCATGGCAGAAACAAATATCAGTGAACTTATATCACTGTAGGGGCACCTAGGTGGCTCTGTTGGTTAAGCGTCCGGCTTTGGCTCAGGTCATGATCTCATAGTTGGTGAGTTCGAGCCCTGCATCAGGCTCTGTGCTGACAGCTAGCTCAGAACCTGGAGCCTGCTTCGGATTCTATATCTTCCTCTCTCTCTGACCCTCCTCTGCTCTCACTGTCTCTCTCTGTTTCTCCAAAATAAATAAAAAACATAAAAATTTTTAAAAAAAGATATCACTGTAGAAACTGCTTAAAGAAAACAGAGGGATAACTTGGACAATTAACAGATCATCAGTGAGCCAGGAGAAAAATTCAAGTAGCCTAATACATGCACACTTGGAGACTTCTAAAGAGAGGAAAGAAGAGGAGATGGGAAAAGTATTTGAAGAAATAATGGCTAAAAATGTCCAAATTTGATGAAAACCAGAACCCACAGATCCAAGAATCTCAACAAACCCAAACACAGGCGTGTGCGCACACATGCACACACACACACACACACACACACACACACAGAAGAAAACTACACTAAGGTACATCATAATCAAATTTCTCAAAGCCAATAATTAATCAAGATAAAAAAAACTTAAAAACATTCAGAGGAAAAAAGACATGTCACATAAAGGATCAAAGACCCTTTAAGATTACAGATTATTTGTAGGAAATAATACATTCAGTAGACGGTGCAACATCTTTAAAGTACTGAAACATCTTTGTCAACCAGCAAAAAATAACTTTCAAAAGCAAAAGTGAAATATTTTGTAAGACATACAAAAGTAGGAGGGGTATATAACCAGCAAAATCATACAGATTTACAGAACGTCCTTCAGGCAGAAGAAAAAATATACCAGTTGAAAATATGGATCTACATAGAAGAATGTAGCACCAATAATAATAACTTCCTAGGTAAATAAATGAGTTTTTTTTCTTATTGCTAAGTTTCTTTAAAAGATAACTGTGAAAACAAAAACAACAGTATGGGGTTTATAACATACGTAAAACTAAATATATGACAAAAAGCAAAAATGCCAGGAGAAGAGAAATGGAAGTAAGCTATTGTCAAGTTCTTATCTGACGTAATACCACTCTAATACAGATAGACTACAATGAATTACAATGTATACCATAAACCTTCAAGTAATTACCAAGGAAACAAAAGAATTATAGTTAATAACAGAGTAGACAGTAAAAAAAAGATTCAGCTAATCCAAAAGTAGACAAGAAGGAAAAAAAAAACAGTGAGCAGTTGAAACAAATAGAAAAAAAAAAAAGCAAAATGACTTAAACTGAATCGTGTGAATAATCACAGGGAATGGAACCCAGGGTCCCTGAGAAGAAAAGCAGAAGGGAGGCCATGATTTCTCTGAGCCAAAAATTAGAACAGGGAGGTTGACAAAACCAGCAGTCCTTTTGAAACCTCCTTTCCCACCAGGTAAAGTTACTTTCCTAGTGTCACCTGTGGTTCCTTCCTGGGTAGCTGCACTGCCATGGCCAGACCAGGCACCGCCTCCAAAGTAGTCACTTACAGCCTCCTCCTTTCTGGTGCTTACCCACCCGACCTAGGCTAGGACGACCTTATTGTTCCTGGCATCTCTCTTGTCTACCTGGATTCCTGAGGTTCTAGAGCATCCAAACCTGGTTCCTGCATACCCCCAACCTGCTATGGCACTCCGTGACCTTTTCAAATGGCAGATTTCATGTCATTTCATGCCACCCTTCAGTAGGATGAAGACCAAAGCCCTGTACTTGGTCAACAGGGCTCTGCATGGTCTGACTCTACTAGTCTCTCAGCCCAATCCTTCAACATATGCATGACTCTGAGACCCAGAGGTACAGAACCCTCTCTCCACCGCCACTTCCAAATTTCTACTTCTAGTTAATTCCAACACTTACTTTGGATTTCAGTACAATTCTCTCTTCCTTGGGGAGGTCACCCCTTACCTGTCAATCAGCCATTTCTCTGTTATAATTTCCAAGAGCAAAATGTGCCTGTTCTTCCATAGCCCTTATCACAATGATCATATTGCATTCAAATAATGATTTGTTGGCTTAGATCTCCATGAGACTGACTATAAACTCCTTGAGGACAGGTACTCTGTCCACTTTTGCATCCTTCTCCTATTTTGCTCCTAGTTGGCCCTCAGTAGGTATTCATTCGGCAGGTGACCAAATTAGCCTGGTAACCCAGGTGTGATACGAATAATATAGACTATAAAATAAACAATATTAGCCTTCTCATCTCTCACTGGACAGGACTCTCTCTTCCTCAGGAAGCCTCCCACCTAGGTCTAAGGAATCAAAGTACTGGGGAACTCATCTTCAGTCCTCAATGGGGTCCAATCTCTAAAGTCTTTTATTCACGATTCCTTTCAACAACTGTCCCTTGACTCTATGACAAATTAATCGAATACCCATCATGTGATGTTTGCACTGTTCATGCACATAGTTTCACTGTGATGGTCTCCAGTTGGCCTCTGTGGCTAAATGGGTTTTTAACAAAGCACATCCTCCCTGGAGCTCTCAAGTTTTATGTACCTGCAATTGGGCTGATGGGATTACTGATGAGTGACAGAGCACAATTGGATCAAAATGGTCATTCCAAATGAATGTAAATACATTTAGGATTGGGGAAAAGCTGATGCTAGCTGTATTTGTACCTCTCCTACCTCAGAGACAACGATAGGGACTTTCATTTATTTAATTTTAGCATTGCCAAGAAATAATAGAACTCCCCGTAAGTCCCGCCACATAGATTTCAGGTAAACATTCTCTGTTCTGCACTGACCCAAAATCAATCCACAGAGGCCACAGCCTTCTAATCCTACAATTTCTCCAGCCCTTTCTCCTGTCCTCCTGAATGCATTTGATTCCAATAGCTTTCAGGATTTGGGGTTAGCTATAAATTAACTTTCTCCTATTGACATTTGTGTTTATTTTTATCTTTTTTGTTTTTTACCCCAAGGGATCAGATTGTAAGTTTTTAGAAATCTCTCATTTTACTCTAAACATAACCTGTATACTTTGTTTGATATGAAGGAAGGATGCATAATAGGGTGGGAGGATATTTTTTTCTGAAAAGACAAAAGAACCGCTTTGCATGATGACCTCCCTACAGCTTACTTTTCCAGTCTAGTGTTGGGCCACAAAGAAGGGATAGAACAGACGCACGTTTCTCATGCTCCTCGTTACTCCCAGAGATGTCCCAAGAAGCCCCAAATCTCATAAAACTCTACCTGATGCCAAAGCCTCTGTCTATACCCATGTACTGGAATGAGAAAGTTCTAGCATGTCCCAGAGTCCTGCCTTATTGTATGGCAGCAGCATCTTATTAACACAAATCCCAGAGTCATGTTCATTTCTGACATCTCAAGCTTCTTCTCTGATATTTATTGCTTTCATATTCATCTCATTTGATCCTTTAAATACTGTGAAGCAGGCAAGGTAATTTTTATCATCTGCATCCTAGGGATATAGAAACTCAGGCTCTATCCAGACATCTTTTTCTGCTTATCCAGAATTTTCCCCTTCTTCTGATACTGGTGTCTATCTCTCCCTTGGGAAAAACCTCTACCCACATCACATTTGGTTTCCATGAGGCTGGTAACCACAGGACACTGCAGCTACCTCCTATATTGCCACTACTTCCCTAAGCTAAGAAAGGGTCATCACTTAAAAAAAAAAAGCCAATTGGACTTTCTGTCTCCCACAACTTTGAATCATGCAGAGAACTTAAGGCAGAAGGCTGTTGGAACTGAGGGACAGCCCACAATGTCTGCTGCTGAGATCCTTGGAGTGGCCCTGTTGCCTAAATCCCCCTTTCTTCTCTAACTCTTCCAGTCTGCTCCCAACAGATCTGTTTTTCCTTCTTAAGTTAATCATAGTTTTTGTTACTTACAACCAAAGAACCTCACAACATGTTTGCAAGTTGCCCAAGCTCTCAGTCTTGAACAAAGATCACTTGTGTTCTTTGTGCTGTCCATACAGTAGGATACAGTGATATTAGTATCTTACCCAGCACAGAGAAGACAGGACTGATACAATAAATATGAAGGTAGATCATTATCTAGGGCAATGGTTCTTAACTAAAAACAACTTTACCACCCAAGATATACGTGGCAATGTCTGGAGATATTTGTAATTGTTCTATCAGGTAGGGGGTAGGGTGGATGCTACTGGCATGTAAAGGGTAGAGACCAGGGATGCTGCTAAACATCCTATAATGCACAGGACAGCCTCCAACAACAAAGAAATATCTGGCCCAAAATAATAGCACCAAGGTTTAGAAACCTTAATTTGGAGAAAATTGAGTTACCTACCATATTAGGATAATACCAGGCAGTAGTAAGAAGAAGAAAAAGGAATAAGGAAGAAGAAGGAGGGGAAGGAGGAGGAAGAGGGAAGAGGAGAGGAAGAAAGAGAACGAGGAGGAGGGGGAGGGGGAGGAGAAAGAGCAGGAGGAACAGGAGAAGGAGAAGAAAGAGAAAAGAAAAAAGAAAGAAAAGTAAGGATGGGTAACTCTGCTATAATGACTTGACAATCCAGACCTTCCTTTTATGTAATATCACCAGATTGTCAAGGCAGGGGATGCAAGAACTGGAGAAATACATGCAGTCTTTTAGCAGTCCATCACCGTAACCACTCGGCCACCTCATCCCACCATGCAGTCTTTTAAACACCTCAATGCAGAAGTGACACCTGTCACTTCTTCTCATGACCCATTGGCCACAACAAGAAACCTAACTGCCAGGAAGAGCAATGAGGGGGAAATGCCATGGATACTGAAGAGTGAACAATTCTGCCACACCACTCACACAATCCAGTGATGCTATATTCTGCTAAATAAAGAAATCTATCTGTACAATGACTAAGTGACACAGCCAGTCACCCAATCATATCCCCATGAAGTGCATTAGTCAGAGGTTCTTTTTGATTTTGGTTTTTTTTTAACCTCAAGTAATTACTTTGCTATAGCAGTCCCTACCACAACCAATAATTTATATCTTTAAATAAGTGTCATTAAGGCCTGCTTTGCTGTGTGGTGATTGAACTATGAATGGCAGTAGACAGGACACAGTTAGCTAAATCCCATTGATTCAAAGGGCATTTCCTTCCAAGAAGGATAGAGTCACATAAGTGAAATTATATCCATACCTAATGTAGAGCACCTCTAAGAAAGACAAGTATATTTTCACTGGAAATGATTAACTGAACTCAATTTATGAAGAGATGTCATAGTGTGGTTAAATATCTTTATGTATGCATGAAGTAGTTTCTCAATCATTTGGGGCAGTTTCCTAACCATGGGTAGAGTTACTCCCATGGCCTTTTCCAAAAATAAATGGTGGGGCTGATCCTCCAAATGTCTAATGCAACAGAGGTATATCAAGATTACTGAGGGTACAAATAAAGAATCTGATTCCAGCTAACTGAAAAGCAAAAGGAGAGAGGTTTCTAGGAGGATAGTAGGGAGGTGACAGAATCAAATGCAGAACTCAACAGCTTGGGCTAGGAAAGGCAGAAAGGGTGTACTCCAGGAAGCAACTGTCCAAGGTCCTGCCGAGAGCTTCAAGGTGGCTCATCTTCATTTCCCTCCCCTCCCCTTCCCCTGCTGTCAGGGAGATGAGCTGCTGGGCGGGCCTGACATGAAAGGTATCTACATCCCTGGATGGATCATCTATGAGGGTGTATCACTAAGCTGTGAGTTACTTAACTCCTCTGTGCCTCAGTCTCCTTCCCTGTGAAATGGAGGAGCTGTAGTAGGTCTGCCCTGCAGTTCCAATCTAGCTTGTTCTAGAACATGTAAAATTGTAAATTAGGATTGGTACTTTTAATCAGGTGATTTATTGAGCACTTACTGTGGGCCAAATACCATATGAAGCCTTTTACTTGTGTTATCCCATGTATCCTTAAAAGATTCACAAAGCAGATACCTCCAGTGCCTGATCCCTTGCCTGGAACATGGCAAGTGCTCCAGAAATGTCAAAGCAATGAATGAATGGTGGCACCACTGCCAACCTCTTCAGCCAGGTGATTGGCTCAGCTGGTGGCACCCATCTCGTAGTGCAGTGTTTCATGGGAGACCCCAGACCCTCTACATGGCTCTCACCCTCTGGTCAGGAGGGTAGAGTCTGTTCTTCTCATGGGGCCACCATTCTAGGTGGTGGCCCTGCAAGGACCAATGGCCCCTCTCTAACACTTATCTCTATTTTTCAAGAATGCATTCATTATATATGAAAGTACAGGACTGCCCATTTCTCTGATTTCTTACAAAGTTTACATACATGGCATGGGGTCCAAAAACAGGCAGATCTGGCTCCAACCATGACTCTTCATACTTCTCCATGTGACTCTGGGATATTTATTATCTTTCTCTAAGACTTGGCTTTACAATCTGGAAAAGGAGGATAAAGACAAGTAACTGAGCAGCTGGAATATAGATGGAGCAAATGCGTGGGGAAAAGCCCAGCACACTTCTGGGACCATAGTAGGGCTTCAGTCAGTATTAGCTAAAATAAAATTTAATAATCCCTATTATTGGTACCATAGCTGGTAGAGGAAATGAATGAAAATAAATTCCAAAACAGAAATTTACTTTTAAAGTATACTTGTTTCCTTGATATTTGCTTTCCTTGAGATTTTCTATTTTTTCTCACCTATAAGACATGGTTCTGGAAGAGACTTCCTGGTTGGAGTTCAGACTGACCACTGAATCTTGTTGTGATTCAGTTTTTTGTGTGACTTTGGGCAAGTTTCTTAACCTCCCTATACTTCAATTTCCTTGTCCATAAAATGTGATCATATTTGTAGTGAACTTATAGGGTGGGTGTAAAAATTAAATGAAATTAGTATTTGCAAAACAGAATGACACCTGTACACGGTTGGTATTACTTATGTTTGTTAAATGAGTGAAAGAGAATGCAGGAGGCATTTCTGATCAGTTAGTCTATCTAATTCGTTGGCATCCAGACATTATGTCTGGGTAAGGAAACCAGACAGACAAGATATACTCCATTTTATTTCTAAGCTTGCCATTTGAAAAAAATGCTTATTTTAAAAAGTTTTTAATGTTTATTTATTTTTGAGAAAGAGAGAGATAGAGTGCGAGCAAGGGAGGGGCACAGAGAGAGGGAGACACAAAATCTGAAACAGGCTCCAGGCTCTAAGCCGTCAGCACAGAATCCAAAGCGAGGCTTGAACCCACGAACCATGAGATCATGACCTGAGCTGAAATCAGATGCTTAACCAACTGAGCCACCCAGATGTCCCCAAAAATGTTTATTTTTGAGAGAGAGTGAGTGAGGGGCAGAGAGAGGGAGAGAGAATCCCAAGCAGGCTCCAAGCTGTCAGTGCAGAGCCTGACACAGGACTAGACCTCAGCCACCATGAGATCATTACCTGAGCAAAAACCAAGATCGGATGCTTAACTGACTGAGCCACCCAGGTGCTCCTAAACTCACCATTTCTCAAATTTAGATTACAGAAGACTTACACGCATGCTTATGAAGGTCTATTCAACTGGATGGGACATGAGATCACTGGGTCCTGTATGGATCAAAATATCTTTTTTTTTTTTTTTTTTTTTTGAGAGACAGAGAGAGCGTGAGCAGGGGAGGGTCACAGAGAGAGCGAGACACAGAATCCGAAACAGGCTCCAGGCTCTGAGCTAGCTGTCAGCACAGAACCTGACTTGGGGCTTGAACCCACAAACTGTGAGATCATGACCTGAGCTGAAGCTGGAAGCTTAACTGACTGAGCCACCCAGGCGCCACATGGATCAAAATATCTTGAGATGCTTTGATCATTGGGAACTACTGGGGGTGTCCAGATGTTTTTCTGGCCTCTGTACAAAGAAGTGACACGTACTTCAGGTTGATTTTGAGGGGTTGGAAGTCTTATTAGGGCACAGATGACAAAGGGACTCTGGGAGGCTAGCAGATGGTACCTGGTACACAGGCCCTTCAAGAAGAGCAACAGCTGGAGAAGGAAGGTGAAGGGCCCTAGGGCAAGTTGTTTTGCATATGAATTGCTGCATTCCAGATCAAGTTTCCCTGAGGTTTCCCAGAAGGAAGATTTTGTAAAGCTTTCTCTTCAGGAGCTTCTGCAAGAAGAAAAAAAAAGTCCAGTGAACACAATCTCTTGCTTTTTTAAGAACTGTTCTAAACACACAGCAAAAAATATATCGTCTTCGTATTCCATTCCCCCACCGCCACCAAGCTACTTCCTGTTTCTATAAATTTGACTACTTTGGATACTTCCCGTCAACAGAATTGTACAGTATTTGGTTTTTTGTGATTGCTTTATTTCACTCAGCATAATGTCCTCAAGATTCATCCATTTTGTAGCCTGTGACAGTCTTACCTTCCTTTCAGAGGCTGAATAATATTCCATTGCATGTTTATACCATATATCGCTTATCCATCCATGTATCTCTAGATATTTAGGTTTCTTCCTTGACAAGTTCTTTCTTGACTGTTGTGAATACCACTATTGGGAACATGGGTGTGCAAATGTCTCTTTCAAACACTGCTTTTGATTCTTTTGGCTATATACCCTGAAATGAGATGGCTGGATATTTTTAACTTTTTAAGGAAACTTCATACTGTTTTCATAGTGTCTGCACCATTTTACATTCCTACTGACAGTGCACAAGGGTTCTAATTTTCTCCACATCCTACCAACCCTGTTATTTTCTGTAGGGGGTTTTGTAGTAGCCATCCTAATGAGTATGAAGTGATATCCCATTGTGGTTTTGATTTGCATTTCTCTGATGATTAGTGATGTTGAACATCTTTTCATATGCTTATTAGCCATTTGTATATAATCTTTGGAGAAATGTCTATTCAATCTTAAATGCGTATTTTAATTGGGTTATTTGATTTTTTGTTGTCAACTTGCGGGAGTCCTTCATGGGCTCTGGATATTAACCCTTTATCAGACACGGGGTTGCCTTTTCACTCTGTTGACTGTGTCCTTTCACGCACAAGAGTTTTTAATCTGGATATTGTCCCATTTGTCTATTTTTGCTTTTGTTAGTCTGTGCTTTTGGTGTCATATCTAAAAAATCCCTGCCAGGCCCCATATCATGATGATTTTCCTTTATTTTCTTACATAAATTTTATGTTTTATATTTAGGTCTTTGATTCATTTTGAGTTAATTTCTGTATGCTGTATAAGATAAAGGTCCAACTTCATTCTTTTGCATTAGAAAATCCAGTTTTCCCAGCACAACTGCTGAAAAGATTCTTTCACCTTCTTTTGACTTTCATCAAGAAAGGATCCGTAGGGCTGCTAATGCCTTCCTTACAGACTCAGGAAGCCCCAATCAGCCAAGGAAGAGAGTTTAATTCCCACCTCTCTCACGTGAGCCCTGCTTCAAGGTGACTGTTCACCTTGCAACTTGCAGCCTCAACCCTGACTTTGCTTCCACTCACTGGATATTCAACTGTTTTCAGCTTGGGCTTCTGACCCTGGGGAATCAGGTTTGCTTTGTCTGTTTCTCAAGATTCCTGAAACAATCCTATAGTCAATCCGCAACCTGCTGAAGCCAATTTCTTTGCCAAAAGTTAACTTACCAGGTTTCATTTCATCTTTCCCGTACTTGTTAATCAGAACTAAGATTTTCCCCATCACCTAATGTTTGGGAGACTCAGAAAAATACTTGTGATGTTCTTCTCAAGTTTTATTCATTTAAATTCTGTCTCCTTGCAAAAATGATCTACAGCAGCTTGATGTGTAATTTCATCTCATTCCTTGAAAGCTGATAGTTTTAGCTTAGGTAAACTGAGAGAGTATATAGCCATCAGTGTTCACTTCCTGCCAACTGAGCATATGTGTACACCTCTTGTAACCATACCTAACTTCCAAATAAGGAAGATAGCAAAATCATGCTTCCACCTCCCTTCATGCACTAGTCCTTGAACAATTGAGAACACACTCCCAAAAAGAGGATACAGAGTCTTTTTATCCCTCTTCAGGTCATTTTCATTCCTCTTCTGAGTCACACTTTCCTTCTGATATCCTATAACTTAAATACTGAGATATAAAGTTGACTTATTAACACACCTTATGTAAGATGATAGGAGAAGGGGGTAGAAAATAATACACACACATATATGAGCATATCAACAGGAAGAAGAAATGCTCATGACTCAGCTTCTGCAACTTGTTTCTGCAAGCGATCATGCAGTAATTGCTGGTGTAACTTTCCTCCTTTCCTATTTATTCCATATGCATTTTGCCTTCAGCAAACATGTCAGCTAGTCATGATTCCTTGTCAGAACAGGTGACCCAAAGCTTTGATTCTGAAAGGTCTAGGCAATTGAAGTCCTGGCTGTATGTTATCACTGTGGTTTTCCATTGACTTTAATCACAGAATGTGTATGTTCTAAGAGGTACCAGGAGATTCTTATCTCTACTGCATAGATGCAACTCTTGATAGTCAGGATGTCTCAGCCCAGCGTACAGAAACTCCTCTTTGCCTCTTGATCCACGGTCATGAGGAGCCCAGAGTGTCTGGTTGGCAGCCTCGACCTCCTATTTAACGGAGCCATTGCTCTGTCTCCTCGGGTAAGGAATTGTCCCTTGGGGACTAAGACCTCCAGGCAAGCAGACCCAAAGCCTCAGGCATGGAAAGTAAAATTCACTTTTGCATCACTAGGAATAATAATGAGCCACTCTGGTGTCCACTCCTTCATTCCCAGTTCCAAGAAGGTTATAGGGAAAACAGTACTATATATTGGCTCCTGACTTAGAGCATATGATCCCAGAGTTACAAGGTATTTTTGCCCAGCAGGCACTGTAAATGGGTCTTCAAAAAGGTAAATCAGTGTCTACCAGGTTAGCTGCCTCAGGACAATGCAGAGATGTTCAAACCATCAAATTCCATGAGCATGTGTCTACTGACACTTCATTTGTTCAAGCCTAATCTCAGATATACTATTTACAGTGGGTGATGGGATGCTGCTATGTTATGGCTTGGTGGGTGGGCAATTAGTGATAAATGGCTCAGGTCACAGGTCACTTAGTGGCCTGTGGTCAAGTATGTGGCATTGCCCAGTAACACTGTAGACATCTGTGATAAAAACAAAACAAACTACTTCCCTCGAGTTATTTAGTGCACTTAGAAATAAGCAACCAAACCCACTATACTCCTTATTTTCACTAAAATAGTCTACGGAAGCAACTACCTGGTTACCTATGAAACTATGGGAGCAGACTCAAGCTTCCCTTGCTTTCCAACAGTGCCTGAAACCTCTGCTCCTGAGCCCGTGTTGGGAATGTTCCAGTTCTCTTAAAGCAAAGCAAGGCTGACCCTCTGCCCCAATCTGCTCCTCCCCAGTGTGGTTTGACTTAGCAATACAGAGGTGGGGTATAGGTGGTGGAACAAATCGGAATCAAACACGGATACTAACCCTCTGTCATCCAGCTGCAAATCAAGAAACAGTCCCAGAACATGGCGGCAGTCCTACTTTATCTTGAGAGTCAAGAAGTAAGAAGTCAGTGAGCATTTAACATTCTTAGAGGAATTATATCATACTTGCATATTTGGGGCCCGGAAGAAGCTTCCTGCTCTGTGTATGACTGCTAAAACAAAACACAACAAAACAAAAGTTCAAAAGAGAACTAAAGAAATTTGGAAGTGAGCCAGTAGGAGTTGAGGAAGACATTATGTGAACTGAAGAATCAATCCTGCCTGAGTCTCCTCTTTAGCCTTGCTCTCCTGGCATTTATTCGAAACCTTGTAGAGGTGGCTTTGATCATCTGGAATTGTGTTTAAAAATAACAGAATGATGACTTTTGAAAGAACATATGGAAAGAAAGCTACAGCTGGGCTGCAGATTCAAGAGACCAGCACCTCAATTTTACAGTAGGGTCTCTAACCTGTGGCGGTGGGCGCAGCTGAGGTCACCCTCCACACACTTCTTCTTCCGGACTGTTCTTTGTATTCCTTCCTTGTCCTGGTTCCAGATGCTCTGAAAATTTTCTAAGCACTTTCCATGGAGTCATCCTTGGCCTTTTTTCAGGTTTTGCCTCTTCCCACAAACTCTTTTCATTCTCATGAGAAAGAATACTGTTTAGTCATGGCCACATTACTGGAAAACTTGAAACCTTGACACTCCACAAATTCCTAATTGTTTACTTCCTCTCTCGGGTTACCCAGCACACCTTTACCTCATGTTTTACAAAGATTTTGTTCCAAAAATATTGCTACCCAGTTCTGGAAAAGTAAATCAGACCCTAAAGTTATAGATTAGCATCTTTCTACTTAAGGAAAACCCTTAACTAAAATAGTTTACAGACTAAACAGAATGTCCTAAAAATATTTGTACTCTCACAAATCCATTTTATAAATCATATTTTAAGTGAATTAAAAGATCTGGATATTACCCTCTCTAACTGCTGCTTAAAGTTTTGCATGAGCCGATTATACCCAGTCATTGATGCTTATCATTAATATTAAGCCTTAGAAAATCATTGCTCCTTCACAAACAGGGAAAACACCTGCTTTCAATGTTTTATAAGAGATGGAAAGCGTAGGCAGAAAATCTCAACCTGAGAGGCTTTCCTTATTCACTGAAATCATCATTGATGGAATGATTCTGGAAGGCACCTCTGACAATTAAGTAAGTTAAATGTTTACCTACCTCACAGGCAATTCTGTAAGATATTTATATTGTCAAACAAAGTTCCATTTCTTCCCTGAAGGGCGCCCACTGAAAAAGTCTGGAGAAAAAAGGCAACATGTACAGATGAACTTCAATGCATCTGGGTCCCCAGGAAGGCTCTGAGTAAAGGTGAAGATGCAGGATACATGGTGACTGTTACTCAAAAAGAAACCTTAAGATGTGACCCAGGATACCACACAGGACCTGTCCATGAGCTATCACAGAGAGAGAAGACTGGCCAGAGTTCAGAATTAGCTCATCTCCATTACCCCTCCTCTGCCATTTTGGAGACCCAGATTTTTATGTGTCTGCCCAGAGTTCCCCAGAAGTAGCCATCTAGACAAGCCATCTGTCGCATTCAAATGTCTGATGACCCAGAATTACCTTGCCCTCCTTCCCCACAGCACGTCAAAGTTCCTTCTTACGCAGCTCTCCACAAACATTCTGCTGAGATACAGCAGGTTTACCAAAAGTGTGGCCCATGGCCCAAAGGCATTGGCAGCACCTGGAGGCTTGTTAGAAATGCAAATTCTCACGGACTCCAAAGAGATAAAGGCGCTCCAGGACCGTTGCAGCATTATTCGTGATGCCAACACCTGGAAACCACCTCAGTAAATGGATGGGTCTATAAAGAGATTGCGGTGTATACATAACGGATTGTTCAGCCTTAAAAAAAGATCCTGCCATTTGCAACAGCATGGATGAAACTGAAGGCATTATGCTACGTGAAATCAGCCAGGCAGAAATTTAAGAAAAAAAACTTTTTTTTTTTTTTAGCTGCGTGATCTCACTTACATGTGGAATCTAAAAAAGGTAACTTCAGGGAGCCTGGGTGGCTCAGTGGGTTAAGTGTCCGACTTCGGGTCAGGTCACGATCTCACAGTTTGTGGGTTCGAGCCCCCCCATTGGGCTCCATGCTGACAGTTTGGAGCCCACTTCAGATTCTTTGTCTCCCTCTCTCTCTGCCCCTTCCCCACTCATGCTCTGTCTGTCTCTCAAAAATAAACATACATAAAAAAAAAATTTTTTAAGTTGAATTCATAGAGCCAGAGAGCAGAACAGTGGTTACCAGGGGTGGGGAGGCGGGGGAGATGTCAAAGGGGACAAAGTTGCAGTTATGTAGGATGAACAGGTCTAGAGATTTCACATCCAGCTATCAGAACTATAGTTAATAACACTGCATTGAATACTAAAAGTTTGTGGAGTGGATTTCAGATGCTTTCCAGGACAAAAAAAAAGAAAAGAAAAAGTGGTTGAGTGTGAGATGGACACGCTAACTAGCTTGGTTGTGGTGATCACTCCACTATGTGTCTCAAATCACATTGTACGTGCCAAATATATACAATTTTTAAATGTTTTTATTTGAGAGAGAGGGGCAGAGAGAGGGAGAGGGAATCCCAAGCAGAGCCCGACACAGGGCTCACTATCACAACTATGAGATCATGACCGGAGCTGAAATCAAGAGTTGAATGCTTAACCGACTGAGCCACCCAGGCACCCCAAATATATACAATTCTTATTTTCAAAAATAATAACGAAGAAATGCAAATTCTCACGCCTTACCTCCACCAACTAAAGCTGAACCGGGATCTGTTCTAACAAGCTCTCCCTGTTGTTCTCATGCACAATCAAGTTTGAGGCTCCCTGACAGAGAGAAACCATCAGAGAGAAAACTCTGGCAATGGAGAGACAAGATGCGCCAGGGGTAGGATCCGTTTCAACAAAGAGATTCAAGTCTAAAACACTTTGACCCACTAACCGTAAGCCAATTATTGACACATGAAATGAAAAATGAAAAAAACTGGAAAATGGACTAAAGTCTATTGAACAATTTCCCTGAACTCAGGATGTGAGGATTCAAAATTAATGACTCAAGGTTATTGGAAATGAACAGTATGTCTCACTTAATTCTCCGGGTCTCCAGAGAGAGGCTAATTGGGGCCTATACATTAGAAGAAATTATTTAACAAGCTGATTAATGTTCTGAGAAAGGGGGAGGGGCCCCAAATGGACACATTCTGCTGATTTCTAAAAGGAGGATTTAATTAAAATCAATCGCTTCACCCCACCGTAAACAAGCCGGATCAATCTCCGCTGCGGGGAGTCTCATCGACGTGCGGGGAGGAGCAAATGAGGCCCCAGTCAGCAGGATTTTAGATTCAGTATTTGTCCAAAGACGATTTGTCACCTTCAGGAATGTAAGAGCCTAAAAGGAAAAAATCAAACATCAATTTCAGGCAAGAATAGATGTTCCCCTAAGTGGGAAAGGGGAGACCCGGCCCCTAGTCGTCCAGAGCTAAGTAAATTATTTTCCTGGGTTAACCTGCTGTCAGACCCCCAGTGCTTGCTGGGCCTTTTCAATGATTTGCATCCACCGCGGTGCGGGTCTGCGGGAACAGATGGGGAGTCTGGCACTGCTGAGTGGAGGCCAGCAAAGCAAAGGCCTCATGACTCAGCAGTGGGCTCCTGGCATTGCAATCACCCCGGTGGTTTGCACACGTCCGGACCCCCCACTTCTTCCCCCATGGCCTCGGGTCACCTCCCACACCAAACAGGACCTCACCATCTGCGGGTCGCCCATCTTCCCTATAAAGGCCTCAAACCCCCCATCCCGCAGTCTGGGGGAGTCATTCCAGTTGGCCCTGCCTCACCAGGTTGTAGCTACTCAGGCTGGTAGAGAAGCAGACTTACATGTGAAAGCAAAGAATCCAGGAGGCCTGCACAGTTAGACTGAGCAGCATGTAGGATGCAGACACACGGGCCTGGGGCAGCCGGGCAGGCAACACAACGCCTCCCAGAGACGCCCCACAGCCTGCTCTTGGGACCTGGGGGTACGTCGTGGCAAAGGGACTTAAGGGTCAGATGCAGTGAGAGTTGCTGACCAGCTGACCTGGAGATGGGTGGCTATCCTGGATTATCCACATGGGATCCATCTAATTGCATGCCCGAATCCTTCAAAGTGGAAGGAGTAGGGGCAGGAGAGAGGCTCTGATTGTTTGTCTGGGGAGGGGCCTCATCCCGGCTTCAAAGTTGGAGGAGGGGCAATGCAGGCAACCTGCGGGACGTGGAAAGGCAAGGAAATGGATTCCTCCTGAAGCCTCAGAAAGGACGGCAGCCCAGGTGACCCCTGACCTTAGGCCAGTGAGCTCTGCATGGGACCTCTGACCTACACAACTATGAGCTCCTAAATGCATGTTGTTTTAAGCCACTCAGGTTGGACCACTTGTCACAGCAGACATAGGGAATTCCTTCCTATCTGCAGGGGCTGAGGGGTCGGGGCCTCTCTACAGGGGAGCTTCCGTGGGCTCTGCGGGACCTGCTCTGGCCCGTGTCTCGGTGTTGGGTGGGCACAGCCGCAGCCTGGCTGGACAGGGAAGTGGGGAGGAAACAGGGAAGAAAACCCCTCGTTTCAAACAATTAACTCGTGCCCTGAAGTTGCACAAACACAAAATTGGTGGAAATTCAAAGAAATCAGGTCAGCACCCTCATTGTTGATTGTATAAAAGAGATTTGATTCGCAGCTCTTAGAAAATGAAGCTGTGTGCTTTGGACTGTTTAGAACCACCGTGACCAACCAATCTCATACTCTGATAATGTCTCAACACGACATTATGGGGCTGGCAACACTGTTTTTAATGCACGAATGGGAAAATGGATCCTAGCATTTAAGATTTTATAAACTCCCTATTCTATTAGAAACATTTTGACTTCCAAAGCTAATTATATGTAGTGATAGTATCTAAAATACACAGTATTCATTTTTTTTTTTTTTAGATTGGGGTAAATCTATACTCTGGCATCATTCTGCGTGGGGGAGGTAATAGAGATCCTCAAAAAAGGGCAGATGTTGTACAAAAAGATAGAAATACTACAGGAGGGTGATTTGCAGGAGCCTCTAGAGAAAGAAGCTCAAGGGCTCTCCAACAAGGTCCTTCCCTGTCTCCCTGTCAGGAAGAAGCGGCTTTGTTAGGGCCAGTTGTTTGGCCTCCAGGGCAAGGCTGAGCCACACTTCTGGGTGAGTGCTGCAGGGTTAAGCAGGTCTACTCTTTTTTTTTTTTTTTTTTGAGACAGAGAGACAGAGAGACAGAAATAGGGTCAGTGGCAGAGGGGCAGAGAGAAAGGAGAGAGAGATTCCCAAGCAGGCTCCCAGCTGCCAGCATAGAGCCTAATGTGGGGCTCAAACCCACAAAGTCACAAGATCATGACCTGAGCCAAAACCAAGAGCCAGACACTTAACCGACTGAGCCCCCCAGGCGCCCTGTCTCCTCTGTCTTCTAAGCTTAAAGGCCAGTGTGATCTGCCCACAGGGCAGCCAGGCCATTGTCAGCCCTGGGCACTGGGACCACACAGGGTGCTCCCTTGCTAGTTCCTTCTGTGTAGGAGTACCCCCCCAGAGCTGGTGGCAGTGTTGGGTGGCTTTCCTCTGAAGCCGGTCAGGTTTAGGAAACAAAGGTCCTCTACAAGGTCAAACCTACCCTATCAGGGAGATCTGTGCTGGGTCTCGGGTCCAAAGGCCAATTAACCACCCAGTGTTAGCAGCGTATATGAGTCAGGGCTTGATAGAGAAATAGAACCAACAGGATATGTACAGGGACCCATAGAGATTTATTACAAAAATTAGCTCATGCAGCTACAGAAACTGAGCAGTCCCATGATCTGCCAAAACCCAGAAAGCTGGCAGAGTCGCTCAGAGTCCAAAAGCCTGGGAACCATGAGCACCAGTGTCCAAGGGTGGGAGGAAATGGGAGGCCAGTTCAGCAGAGCGAATCCCCCCTCCTTCCACCGTTTGGTTCTCTTTGGGCCCTCCACGCAGTGGGCCACCCACACTGCTGAAAGCAGTCAGGTTTCCTTAGTTCACCGATTCAAATGCTAATATTTCTGGAAACCCCCCTCAAAGGCACATTTTACTGGCTATCTGGGCGTCCCTTAGCCCAATCAAGGGGACACAAAATCAATGATCATATTGGTGTTCTCTGTCATTGTGTTCCAATGCTTTTTGGAAATCAAGTGAGCACACGGGGACCGAGGCCAACTAAGGGGAGTCCCAAAGCCACAACAACTCCCCAAAGCCATCCAACCTGCCCTTCAAACTGTGGTATCTGCAAAAGAAGGAAATAGGGGAAAGAACGGAGAGAAAGAGACAGAGAGGAGGGAGGACAATCACTTCTGACCAGCAGCCGGTCAGCCCCCAGCAAGAGGAGTCTTGGGCGGTGTCTGAACCACC
>NC_043701.1:175903591-175910454 GCF_006229205.1 Suricata suricatta | reverse complement strand
CCTCAGGGCACCAGAAGAGACATCCTTCCCTGGCACCAGTAGGCCTCTTGCTCCGTAGGAGACTAGCCTCCCCTGGCAAACCAGGATGAGGGCCCCAGGGGCACAGAGAGCCCGGTGAGGCCCAGGAACCAGCTCAGGGAATGCTGTCCGTCAGACGGGTAAGAACCCAGGTTCGTTTCGATAGACCTGCTCCTAAGAGGCAGAAGGGGAGCCTGATCACCTCCCAGAGGTGCCCAGGTAGTTCCTCCAAATTCTGGCCCAAAACTGAAAAACCCATATTGTCAGGAGAGCCTGAGGGGACCCTACTGCCCTATTACCCCCCTGGACCGCTCACTGCCCCCTACCTCCAGCCGCCCCGGCTGCCGAAACCCCACCAGAGCCCGCGCCTCCTCCTGAGGCCTCGCCTTTAGTACCCCTGCCTCTCGGAGGTAACTGGCTCACTAGGACCCCTGGTCCTAACCCCATACACCCCTTCCGGAAGGTGATTAGAAGATCAAGTCAGTAGAGACCGTCCCTTGCTGCAGCAACAACAGATGCCACTGAGGGAAACTAGGGGACCCATCTATTATGATCAGGAAGGCTAGATCCAAGGAGGCCAGAGTGTTTTTGTGTACCCACCCTTTACCACTAGGATCTCCTAAATTGGAAGCACCATACCCCCTCCTATACGGAGAAGCCCCAGGCTATGACTGACCAAATGCAGTCGGTAATTCGAACCCGCAAACCTACCTGATGGATTGCTGCCAACTCTTCCTGACTCCATTCAACAGGGAGGAGCATAGTGGAATTACCCAGATGGCCCTAAAGTGGTTAGAGGAAAAGGCCCCGGCTGGGACGCTAGACACCCAGGCTTGCACTCAGGCTCACTTCCCTGGAGAGGACCCCACATGGGACCCAAATGACTCAAGTATAGATGGAGAGCTCACGGGACCAAACAGTATCAGGAAGCCATTCTAAATGTCATAAAGGAAGAGGGAGAAAAGGCCGTTAATATGAGTAATATAACAGAAGTGGTCCAGGGACCGAGCAGAGCCCAAGGCAGTTCTATGAAAGACTATGTGACATTTCATCTCTACACCCCTTTGATCCAGAGGCACCTGCTAACCAGTGGATGGTCAATGCGGCTTTCGTAGGTCAGGCCCAAGAGGACATCTGGCACAAGCTGCCAACACGAGATGGTTTCACCCGCATGAATGCCAGTCAGTTGCTGGAAGTAGCAACTAAAGGGTTCATCTACCGTGACCAGGTGGCTCGGCAGGAAGGACACTGGAAGATGCAAAAAAAAAAAAAAAAAAAAAAAGGCAGACTCATTAGCTGCTGCCTTTCTGGAGGGGTCGGAACAGTCCCAGAAGGGTGCCCTGCTGGGACGGGGCAAAAAAGGGGAACCGCAGGAAGGATCAGCTCACCCAGGACCAAAGTCAGGACAGAACCAGTGTGCTCCCTGTCACCGGGAGGGCCACTGAAGAAAAATGAGTGCCCCCTGCGGCTGGGTAATTCTCAGCAGGGCCCCTAAGAGAGTGGCAGTCATGCATTTGTCAGGGTCATCAAAGGGAGACACCACCACGGCTGTGCGGGGAACGCAGACCAAGACGCAAAGCTTACAGCGTCCAGAGGAGCAGCGGAATCGGCGGCTTTAAGTCCCTGTTCCCTTGTCCGCTGGCAGAATGGGACCCTAATTACTCCCAACACGAGAGTGCCTGGCTCAAGACTGAAAACGGAAGCTACCTCCCAGGCGGATGGTGGAAATTTGAAGACGGCCAGCTCTCGGGACCACAGTGAGCCGACATTTCTGCATCCCTCGACTCTCCAGTGTAGCCTGAAACATGTGCCTGGAATAACTCACATCAGGGACCCAAGGCGCCCCAGGGGTGCAGCTGTCTGGGGAGCCCCAGTTGAAAATATGATGATGGGGGCACCTGGGTGGCTCAGTTGGTTAAGCATCTGACTTCGGCTCAGGTCATGACCTTGCGGTTTGTGAGTTCAAGCCCCGCATCAGGCTCTGTGCTGACAGCTCGAAGCCTGGAGCCCACTTCTGATTCTGTGTCTCCCTCTCTCTCTCTGACCCTCCCCTGATCACACTGTCTCTGTCTCTCAAAAATTAATAAAATGTTTTTTAAAAATTAAAAAAAAATATGATGGCAGACTTCACTGAGCTCCCTCGGGCCCAAGGTTGCATATCTGTTGGTGTTTGTGTGCACTTTCTCAGGCCGGGTGGAAGCCTTCCCCACTTGCACTGAAAAGGCACATGAAGTGGCCCAGCATCTTCTAAAAGAAATCATTCCTCGATGCGGGATCCCTATCCCTATGGGATCCTATAACAGGCCAACATTTGTGGCTGAGGTGGTGCAGCCGGTGGCAAAGGGGTTAAAGATCACCTGGAAGTTACACACAGCACACCAACCCCAGAGCTCCGGGAAGGTCGAATGAATGAACTGAACACTGACACTGCAATTAAATAAACTGTGTCAGGAAACCCACCTACACTGGGACCAGGGGTTGCCAACAGCCTTGTTAAGAATCAGGTGTAGCCCCACCAGGCAGATGGGGTTCTCCCCTTATGAGATCCTTTATGGGTGCCCTCCCCCTATTATCAAGGGCATAAGGGAGGGGTCTAAATGAGATAGGCAATCTAACCCTAAGGCAATAGATACAGGCCCTTGGCTCTGCCCTAACCACCTTTCACCACTGGGTTAGGGAGCGATTACCTGTGAGTCTGACCACAGATGCTCACCCCTTTAAACCAGATGATGCTGCTTGGGTGAGGGAGTGGAAGGTCCAACCCCTACAAGTCCTCTGGAGGGCCCTGTTCACTGTCATTTGTTCACCCCCACTGCAGTAAAGGTGGCAGAGGCGGGTCCCGGCTTCACTACAGCAGAATGAAGCCGGCATCTTGAAACCGGGAGTGCATTCCTGATCCATCAACGCCATGCAACCTGACCATATGAAAAGAGCAATCTGCAACTCCAGAGGCTCCGGGACCCGGCAACCCTGCGTTAGTCACTCCGGAAGCTGCCTAATCTACGCACAGCACAAGCTTGAGGAATCGAAAGTCTGGTGGAAAAAAATAGACTGTCCTTATTTTCTATATCTGTTTCCTTACCACGATGCACTGTCATTTCTCACTGTTATTGTGATTCTTGCTCTACTTTTTGCTGTGGATTGGCAGGGGCCGCGCCAGCTGGCTGGGAGTCTGGTGGGAGGTTCCTGTTAGTACTCACCTTCCCTTTGTGGCTGGGATGCTCGACTGGTATTGATTGCTTTTAATCTGGACCCTTCCGTAGACCTAGATTCTTCGTCATGTGACCCACATTTTCACATAACCAGGTCAGGCCAGGGAGTCGCTTGGACCTTACTGTACCACACTCACTTCTCATGCCAGGGAGAAGTCCTGGGGACAAGCAGACACGATAAGACCACCTCTTCTGCCAATGGGGGAGTCAATACACTTGCCTTGACCCACACTACTCCCCCAGTGAAGGTTGGTTAGAAGTCCTATCCTACCAAGAGTGGGGGGCCTTGGTCACAAAGCACTAACCCCAAACAACCAGTGTCAATGCTGTTGGACGTATCTACAAGCATAGGTATTGGCTCAGAGGCAGCTGTCACATGAAAAAGCAGGCACTTGTCATAGACGGCCTAAGGACTCTCAATATACCATGTGGAGGCTTCGATTGGGAACGGGAATACCAACTCAATGATAAATACGTGCATGGGAAAAAATGGTTTATGTGCTCATACACCTGAGTTTTTATGCTCCAGATGGAGCTGTGTTTCATGAGCCACTTAGAAAAAAGAAGGCACAACAGCGCTCCTTCAGAAGGGGGCTGCTATATCAGGTTATCAAAGGTCTATAACCCTGTTAAATTTTACCATTATTAACCCAGGAGATTCCAAATGGTAATGGGGCACCCGAATTGGCATCCAGAACTACGGGCAAGGCAGAGACCCAGGCACCATGCTATATTTCAAGAGAGTCAATACTGCCCATCTAATCACATCCCATCAAGTCTTCCACTCCTTCTATGAAGAAATAAGAAGTAGCCCCCCACCAATCCCATTTCAGTCCCAGCAAGTTGTTTCTAGCCCTAGCAGAGACTACAGCCCAGACTCTGAAGGTCTCTTCTTGCTTCGTATGCAGGGGAACCAACATGGGGGATGAACGGCCATGGGAGGCTAGACAATTAGGTCCCCATGAACCTTATAATAGAACAGAACACCCTAGTCCTACTGCCGGAGTTTGGCTCCTCAAAACCTCAATTATTGGGAAAAACTGCATGGCCCAGTGGGGAAGAAAGTTCACCAACTCTGTTGGAAGCTTAACATCCCTAGGCCAAAGGTTTTATAACTCAACTGCCTGGGAAACCCAATGGTAGGGGTCCCCAGATCACCTTGAGCCAGATCCCTACCACCCCTTGTCTAATTTCTCTCATCTCTATGAGGCCTGGGACAATGTTGGCACAGCCATCAAATGGCAGGCCCCAGTGGACTGTACTGGATATAGGGAAGGACAGCCTATCCAGCACTTCCTTCAGGCTGGGCAAGGTCACGTGTGCTGGGATCTAATTGTCCATCTTTCCTCCTGCTCCCACTTGCCAGAGGGGAACATCTGGAAGTCCAAGTGTATGGGGACAGGGAAACTCAAAGGAAATGGCATGCCTTACAAATTGGTAATTGGAAAGATGATGTATGGCCTTCCGAGCATATCCAATATTATGGCCCTACCACCTGGGCAGAGGATGGATCCTGGGGCTGCTGTGCTCCCGTTTACATGCTGAACCACATGATCAGACTGCAAGCAGTTGTAGAAATTGTAACCAATGAAACTGCCAGAGCTCTTAACTTGCTAGCCAAGCAGCAAACCAAAGTGCACAATGCTATCAATCAAGATTGCTTGGCCTTAGATTACTTGCTTGCTTCTGAGGGAGGAGTTTGTGTTTAACCTGAGCAACCTGAGCAACCATAGGTGATGATGGAAAAATCATAGAGATCACAGATCAAATGAGAAAGGTTGTCCATGTCCCAGTCCAGACTTGGAAAGGTTGGGACCCTGAGGACTTATTTAGAGGATGGTTTTCAACTCTCGGGGGATTCAAACCGCTCATAGGTATTATCCTCTTGATTTGGGGAGCTTGCTTAATCCTACCTTGCCTAGCTCTTCTGGTTATACAGTCTGTCTCCAGCCTCAAGAAGGTAATAGTCGAAAGGAAAACACCCACGCATGTGATGATGCTATGGAAATATAAAACTCTAAGCCAAGATGATACTCTTTGACCCAAAGTAGGGGGTCCAAACATCAACAGGGCGAATGTAGTGAAAACCTCAAGACCAGGGAAGATAACCTGGCGATGTGCACATGTGTGACATTCCTCCTGACTCTATAACATAGACTGCCCATTCAGACTGTGTGCTACCATTTGTGGGAGACAAAGGAGCAAAAGTTGTACCAAAGGCAACCCCCACCCCTGCTGTGCTCAGGGCTCAGCCTTGCAGGTCTTAGTCCACTGAGCCCGTGCCAGCACGAATAAAGCTGCTTCCTGGAAAGAAAAGCCTGTGTCCAAACTCTGTGTGTGACTCGCCGCTACATCAGGACTGTCAGGAGGATTCCCAGCACTGTCCCTCCAAACGTCAGAGCCAGAGCACACACTCAAGGGGAGGGTACAGCTAGGGACTGCTTGCTGACACAGTTTCCTTCCATGTTCATGATTCCAATCCCATGGATTCATTCGGAGGCACCAAGTTCAACATGGCAGGATATGGATGATGCATAAAACCCTGTACCCAGAAAACACAATCTGCATTTTCCCTAAGCTAATGAACACAAAGTGAGCTTTTCTTTTTCCTTTTTTTCCCCCCACATACTAGAGAGCTCAGCTGGAGTGAGGGCAGGCACAATCCATCCAGCCTGTGCTTTGGAATATGCATTTGTTGGAAAATTGCAGCTTTCAAAACAGAAACCTGGATTTCAGGGGTAATGGTAGGCACAACCAATATATTCTGAGGTTTCCCAACATAATTTAGAGATGTGTCCTATCAGATGATGCATGATCGAGTGCTAGTTAGTTTTTCAAAACTTCTAGAAGGGAGATGGTATGGAAGTGAGGAAGGGCAGGAGGGGCATTTTGTAATTCATCAGACTTAGCACAACAGCTCAGTTCTGCGTGTTCCTCTATGAAGACGTGTATGGTAGGCACGCTCCTTCCCAGGTCTAAAATTCTTACCTCGGTCTGATGAGGGAGCGTGGGGCAAGCTGAGGGCAAAGTACAGGCTAACAGTACCCTCCCCCAGGTGGGACTTGTAGGATATCCCTTGTACACTCCCAGCTACCCCAAAACAGGAAAAGACAGAAAACAAATAAGAGTTTCCACCAGTTTATAAGAAAAAAGCAATCCCATCAATGGCCCAAAGCCCAGAAACTCCCTATTCTCTTCATGTTAATGCTTTGCTAGAGGGAAAAACAACTTTAGCTTGACAGTAGCTAGGCCTCCAGTAAGTCTTCAGCATGTGAAAGTCTCTCTTGACTTTATCTCCCCGGACTCCATAAAATGGTCACCCCCCACATTTACAGTACACCTCTTACTGCCCATGGTCCTGTCAACGTGATTTAATAAAAATCACCTTTTTGCACCAAAGACATCTTCAAGAATTCTTTCTTGGGAGCCTGGGTGGTTCAGTCGGTTAAGCCTCCGACTTTGGCTCAGGTCAGATCTCACGTTAGTGGGTTCGAGCCCCGCATCAGGCTCTGTGCTGACAGCTAGCTCAGAGCCTAGAGTCTGCTTTCGGTTCTGTGTCTCCTTCTCTCTCTTCCCTTCCCCCTCTCATGCTCTGTCTCTCTCTGTATCAAAAATAAATAAAACATTAAAAAA
>NC_043701.1:175883420-175903491 GCF_006229205.1 Suricata suricatta | reverse complement strand
GCCCTAAGAGAAATCAAGCCTCCATCTCTTGGCTACATAAGGAATGTGAAAACTTTGAATGTCTTTCTTTCAAGGTTACAAGAATCCCAACTACTATACTACTAACTAAGGTGCCCCCAGTAGCATCAAGTTGTAGCACCCTGTAGAAGGGGCTAACCAGGGGGTCTTTCAAAACAAAGGCCTACCTTCCCCAAACATTGATTTGTTTCCACCATGGGATAAACTTTTGAGGTTTTCAAAATAGCATTTCCCCTTGTCCTGACTACAGGTGGATTCCACCATTTTGTAATCTGTCTTTAATGTTCTACTTCCTACTAGGCCAGGATTTTGACACATTTTATAACCCACGATTCCTGCATGCTTCTCCATGGATTTCACCAAGGTTTTGTAGAACTTCGCTTTCTATAGTTTATGTTTGAAATAGGTATTTGAAAGCATTTTTTAAAGTCACACACCCCTCCCCAAAGGTTCACACCAGCCCTCCTGGCATCTGCTTATTCCACTCCAGAGCCTGGGAGTCACTTGTGTTCTACCATAAGGTCCTCCAAGGGAGGTGCCCCCTCCATTCCCATGGACCCCACATCTGATCAGTCCCCAAGGGGGGTGGCCTGTGCTCCTGAGTATTTTCACTTTATGAATCTTTGCATTCCTTTCTATTCCCTCCACCGCACCTTACATAAGCCCACCCCTTAGATCAGCTGCCTACAGCACCAGCTACTCCAATGTTCTCCCAGACTCAGCTCCTGCCCCTCCACATCTGCCATCCATGCTCTGGGCAAAGCAAGCTTTCCAAAATCTGACCATTTCGCTCTTCGGCTTCAATGCTGCTATGGTTTCCCAGTGCTCTTAGGCCAATGTCCAACATGGCTCTCAAGAGCCTGTGTGTTCTGGCTGCTGCCTGTTCCTCCTGCATCATTTCTCAGAATGCCGTCCTCTTCCTGCTGTGTGCTGAGCCAAGCTGTGCCTGTTTTAATTCCTCAGATTTGTCATCCAACCTCATCTCCCACGTTGGGGGCATGTTAGTCCCGATGTCTGGCCCATGGCAACTCCTCAATACCCATATTTGGTAAATAGATGAATCAGTTATTTACTGTGCCACTCTCTGCCTTTCAAATTGCCTGCCTGACACAGAAGTAGGTTTTCATTAAATGTTTGAAGAAGAGGAAGAGAGTTGAGATGAGAAAAGAGAGAGACATAGGAAAGGGACTCGAAGACAAGTAGTATGCTGATTGGTGGGAGCCACAGGCAGATCAAGAACCTAAACAGTAGAGCTGGGGAGGGTGAAACATGTAGGATAAAGAAAGGACAAAGCCAGCGAGACAGCAGTTGTCACAGGTTGGGAGTCTTAAGACCTTAATCAGTATCCCCCAAGCTGGGCTCTAGAGACAGGTCTCAGTTCCAAATGGGCCAGGTGGCCAGGAGGACTTCTGCTCCTTCAAGTGAGCTCTTGGACCCCACCTTTCCACAATTTGTCCTTTCCAGAAGAACGGCTGTCCCCGAGGAGGGCAAGGATGGAATCAAGACTGGGCAGACCCCTGACTGAATTTATAAGCTTGACCTCCACCACCAGAGCTACACCAAGGTCTCATCAGCTGGCCCTTGACCCCGGGGCTCAATGTCACTCTGGCCATTCTAACCTCAGAAAATAATATGGAAATATCTAGGCCAAGAAACCAAACTCCAGATGAATATCTCGAGGTCAACGCTTCATACCCATCCATGAGGCAATTATAGAGTCAAGCTATTATAAAGCAAAACAAAATGCCAACTCAGAGAAGCTGTCAACCTTTGTCTTCCTCCTAGAAAATGCATTTCCTCTTGACTGTAGTAAACTTGATATCTGTGTATCTGCATTGCTTTTAGAGATTCAGTCTGCATAAATTTATAGTTCATGTGGAACTCAGCTTACGAGTGGAGACAGAAATGTAAATAGATATTTTGCAGTACGCAACATATGGTCCACCTCATAGCTGGAACCCAAATAATGGCTGCAAAGGAACAAACAAATAGATGTTAGGGTAGAGGTAGATCACAAGATCCAGCAGGGCACTGAGAAAAAGCATAGCACATACTGGAAAGGGAAGTTAAGTCCTAGAAGCCAGGAAGGATGCCCCTGATGGTTATTATCTGGGGAGTTTGCTAGAGGAGTTTCTAATTATTAAAGTCAGAAAAAAAGGCTAGACATTACACAGAGCATAAAGAAGAACACAAAACCCACAAACATACCAACAATTTAGATAAATTTAAGTAGATGTGGGACAAGTGAGTGAGAGGGATGGAAATGAAGCCAGTAAGGAAACTGGTCAGCTAGGCTGGGCTGGGCAATGAAGGAAGGGCATAGGGGTTGCTCCTGGGAAGGAAGAGAACGTCAATAGGCCCTACCATGGGACCTCCAGTCAAAGACGTGTTGAGACTTGAAAAATATCTGGGACCCCATATTGATTGTTCAGAGAGAAAGATTGAGAAAGGGGTGTTGATGATCAACACTCATCTTAGGAGGCTGGTAAGTTTGTTTGGCCTGGAACACCCCACTCATTTTTCATGCAGTGGTGGAGAAAGTCCCTCAATCATCAGGCCTATCAAACCAAAAAGCCACAAAACTCCTGCCATCACCAGAAAGAAAAGAATACAAATGAACTCTTTGGCAATCACGTCCAAACTCACTTTTGGCACTAGGGCTGGGCATGTGTGGCAGACAGAATAATACCCTCTGCCAGAGATTTCTATGTTTTAACTTTGGGGACTTAGGACTATGTTACCTTTATAATGAGAGGGACTTAGATATGATTAAGTTGAAAATCCTGAGAGGCACGTAGGTGTCACAGTCAGTTGAGCGTCCAACTCTTTGATTTCGGCTCAGGTCATAATCTCCTGGTTCATGGGTTTGAGCCCTCCATCGGGCTCTGCCCTGACAGTGCAGAGCCTATTTGGGATTCTCTCTCTCCTTCTCTCTGCCCCTCCCCCTGCTCTCATTCACTCTCTCTTGCTTTCAAAATAAATAAACAAACATTAGGGGGCGAAAAGAAAATCTTGAAATAAAGGGGCACCTGGGTGGCTCAGTCGGTTAAGCGTCTGACTTTGGCTCAGGTCATGATCTCATGGTTTGTGAGTTGAAGCCCCACATCACAGTTTAAGCACCACACTGCCAGCATGGAGCCTACTTGGGATTCTTTTTCCCTCTGTCTCTACATATTCTCTCTCAAAAATAAACAACCTTAAAAAATAAATTAAAATTTAAAATAATTAGAAATTAAAAAAAGGAAAATCTTGAAATAGATGATGCTGGAGGGGCACCTGGGTGGCTCAGTCGGTTGGGCCTCCGGCTTCGGCTCAGGTCAGATCTCACTTTCGTGGGTTCAAGCCCCGCATCAGGCTCTGTGCTGACAGCTAGCTCAGAGCTTGGAGCCTGCTTCCGGTTCTGTGTCTCCTCTCTCTGCCCACCCCCCTCATGCTCTGTCTCTCTCTGTATCAAAAATAAATAAAATAGTAAAAAAAAAATTAAAAAAAAAAGAAAGATGATGCTGGAATATCAGAGTAGGCCCAGTGTAATCGTGGGGTCCTTATAAGGGAAAGAGGGAGGCAGGAGAGAGAGATTTGAAGATGCTACACTACCAGCTTTGAAGATAGTGGAAGGGGCCAAGAGCCAAGAATAAATGCCAGCAGCTTCTAGAAGCTTCAAAAGACAATGGAATAGATTCTCCCCTAGAGCCTCCAAAAGGGAGTCAAGCTCTCCTGATAACCTTGACCTTGGCCCAACAAGACCCATGCTGAACTTAGAATTATAGCAAATTTATCTTATTTTAAGTCAATAAGTCTGGCAATGTTATAGCAACCGTAAGAAACTAATACAGCATGTCCTTGTTGCATACAGTGATCTCCACATTAAAGGACATATTGCATCCATGGCTTCTCCCCAGAAATTTCTGGTAGGGCCCCCCAATCATGTGACAATCAGAAATACCCCCATGTTATCAAATGCTCACTGCAGTGAAGGAAGCATCCAGCCCATTTGAGCACAACTGCTCAAGGGACAGGAAAACCTTTCTTTCCTGCTCCAGACCCCTCAAGCTTCCATCACCCCCACCATGTCCTCTCACTCAGCACTAATTCTTTATATTAAAAGGCTCCTAAAATATCCAGAAGAAAGAAATGGGTTTGGTAGCAAAGGTAGAAACAATGGATATAAGGACAGAAAGACATCCATCCATTTGATTCACTTATACACATTTGCCTCTGTATAGAGGTCTGTTTCTATATATGTGCTCAACCAAGTGCAAGGACATCACTTATAGAAGGTTCTGCACCACCTGGAGGGAGTCAGCGAAAATGGCAGCAGCCAGGCTCCCTGAGTGATAGCATGAAATCCCATCAGCTCCCCTCCAGCAAGCATGGCTGCCTAACAGTCTCAGAATCCAGAAAGCACAAGCTTTTCATTCTGGGCTCGGAGAAACTGGAACACAACAGAGCACGCTGGAATTCTTGCTTGCATCGTCTGCTGGATGAAATGATGCCTTGTCAGTTCTCACTTTGGTTTTCCTCCCAGATCTGCACACCAGAGACCAGCCCTGACTTAGGTGGATTGCTGACTCCCCCTCTAAAAAGACTGCCCTTTGGACATCCCTTCTTTGCTATTATTCCAGATACGAGAGCAGGGATGTGGAGAGATTCCGGCGATTTATCTCTATCTTAGGTGTCCAGGAAAAGAGCCTCACAGATCTCACCAGTATTTCCCATTAGCCTAAGAATAATGTCCATTTCGCCCTTAAAGAGAGGCTCCATGTAGATAGGCAGTGGTTTCCAAAGGCCCATAAAAGAAACAGGAATGCAAAGATTTTTTTTCTGTCTTCAGCTAACATTTGCTGCCTGCTTTTTGAATTATTCATTTTAAAATTATGCCATCAGCAAAACCAAACCATCTCTGTGAAGGGAAGTTTACCCACAAAAGTTTTAGAAAGTGGAATACGGATTACAATCACCATGCCTGTTTTTAGCCTAATTATTTTTTCCTGAAAATCCAAACATCACCATGGTTAATGCTACAGAAAATCAAAAGCTAATTGATTATGTATAGTTACTGGTATATATTTTAATGCTCAATGGTCAACATCTGTTATTAAATGTTATTTTTCTTCAGTTCAAGAGAATTTTCAGCCATGTCATATCGTTAATCTTCTTCAAAGAGAATACCATCACCCAAGATACGTGAACAAAATTTTTTCATGTCAGAAAAGTCTTCTTATGTTTCCAGAAAGAGTCATGGCCAAGTTCTCACTGAAATCCTATGGTTGCTCTAACTGGGTCTCTATACTTCTCTGCATTGTGCTCCCAGGCCCCCACATAGGGCATACATTGGGTGCTCGTGCACACATCTGCATGTACACATACAGAGTCGGATTTCTTTGGGACTTTACCTTTTTGCCTTCAGCTTAGATGAGAATCACAGGTTAGGATAAGTGTCAAAAAGAGAAAATCTATCCTACTCCAGTTCTTCCTACCTCCCAAAAACCTGGCCTTGGAGAAAGATGGTCTTTGTAAAACTGAATGAATGAATGAGGCCAAGGTGTGGAAAACACCACAAGGTTATTTATGCAAGCTCCATATGTCCGACCTATATGACCTTGGGCAAATTGTCTAATCCGTGTCTGTTTTCTTATCGGTAAAATCTGGATAATCCTAGTACCAACCTCATAGGGTTATGTGGCAATTAAATGCATGAATACATGAAATGCACCTTTAACAGAGGAAGAGATACAGTAAATGAACGGACAGATAGAGCATGCAAAGATAGATTTTTAAAAATAAGTCACTGCTAGAGTAGCAGGCTTCAGAGATCAATCAGCCACTCAACAAGGATGGATTTAGCATGGAGGAAAAGGCATGCTCTGGGCTGGTTGCTATGGTTATGATCATCACCTGTCAAGCTGGGTTTTTAGTCTAACGGAGCCCCCAGTGCAGTCGCCCCAGAACGCATGGAATTTCCATGTAACTGACATGCTCAAACCATCACCATCTTGATGTGGATTGAGCTGGATATGCACTGCTGGCTCAATTACCTGTGGAAAAAAACACAAGAGTAACAAGATGATGGAGGCATTACAGGCTTTATGGCTGATTGGCTTTAAAAATACTCTAATTGAAGGCATTGTGGAGTCATTACAGACAACTTTAAATAGTCTAGGAGTCATCTAAAGAAAAAAATGCATAGTGACTCCTCTATAGCAGTCACTGTTCTTTGGCATCAGGTTGAAAATTTGATCACAGTGCACCCCAAATTAAATAGTCACAAATAATGTTATCATCATTCCTACAAATCCAGCAGAAAGAGTACCCTATCCAAGGCAGCCTCGAGTACTACCATTTCTAAAATGTGAAAGCACAGGTGCCCTTCATGAGGGTCCTGGGGACCCAGCTTACACTAATCGGCATCACTCCATCATCTGGTAAACACCGCATCCATCAGCCCTCAACCCCCCTTCTTATAGGATGTAGCTTTGGGAACAAGGCAGGATTCCTGCAGCTGAGGAACCATGGTCTGTAAACCAGGCTCTAGAAGCTGGTCTTGTTTTCAGCTGACGAGCACTCAGCACCGAGAGACTTTGTTATATAACTTATTCTGCAGAATTCTCAGGATCAATCCAGCAATGCAGAGATTCCAAAGGGAATGGCTCCTGGTACAAGAGCAACTAGGTGTATTTTCTGCAAAGCTTCGAGGCACATTTGAGCTTTGTTTCTGAGCAGAAGCACAACAGAATATTCCACTGTGTGTGTGTGTGTGTGTGTGTGTGTGTGTGTGTGTGTGTGTTTATCCATTTATCCATTGATGGACACTTAGGTTGTTTCCATAGCTTGGCTATTGTGAATAATGCTGCAATAAACGCGGGAGCACAGATATTTTGATCTCCTATTTTTTTTCCTTTGGATATACACCCAGTAGAATTACTAGATCATACAGCAGTTCTATTTCTAATTCTTGAGTTATCTCCACACTGTTTTCCATAGTGGCTGAAACAATTTACATTCCCACCAACAGTGGACAAGGGTTCCCTTTTCTATAGTTGCATTCAGTTTATAGAACTAGTACAAGCAATCCTAATCACAACTCTGTTGAAGCATGATTATCCCCAGTCTGTGAACAGAATACATTTTTTAATTCACCAATATCCTCTACCATAAAAATGGAGATCTCAAGAAATAAATTTTTCCAAGGTTCAGAGTTGGGTTTGTCACCCCACTGTATCAGCCTCCAAAGCTCATGGTCTAGATAAATGCACCTGCGGTTAATAATTTCTTCAGTGCCAGCTTTAAAACAAACCAAAAAACTCTTCATTGAAAATGATAGACATAGAATAAACTATATACCCATATGGAATCCATTGTAAGTTGTAGACCCTTGTGAAACCAACAAGAAAATCAAGATAAAGAATGTCTTCATTATACATCACAAGTTTCCTTGTATCCTTTTATAATCCTTCCTCATATTCTGCCCTATCTCCCCCTCCTCACAGCTTGTTGCTGTGGTCACTCTAGTTTACATTTTCTAGAATTTTATATAAATGGAGTCCTCCCATACCATACTATTTCTGTGGTCTGGTTTCCATCACAAAGACTAATAGTTTAGAGCTTCATCTATGTTGTTGCATGTGTCAAAAATGCATTACATGTGCTGCCGAGTCCTACTTCATTACATAGATACACCAACACTTGTTTCACCATTTACCTATTTTGATGGGTATCGGGTCATTTCCAGATGTGGCTGTCACCATTCAAGTTGTTCTCAATATTTGTGTGCAAGTATTCATATGGACTTCTGTTTTCATTTCTCCTGAAATGAAATGCCTATGAGCAGCTGGATCATAAATGGGTGATTCACTTTAAAAAATTTTTTTAATTTTTTAAATTTTTAATGCTTTTTATTTATTTTTGAGAGACAGAGACAGTGCAAGCAGGGGAGGGTCAGAGAGAGAGGGAGATACAGAATCTGAAGCAGGTTCCAGACTCTGAGCTAGTAGTCAGCACAGAGCCCAACGCGGGGCTCGAACCCACGAACCATGAGATCATGGCCTGAGCTGAAGCCAGACACTTAACCGACTGAACCACCCAGGTGCCCCTAAAAATTATTTTTTTAATGTTTGTTTATTTTTTGAGAGAGGGAGAGAGCGTGAGCAGGGGAGGGGCAGAAAGAGAGGGAGACACAGAATCCAAAGCAGGATCCAGGATCCAGGCTGTCAGCACAGAGCCTGACGCAGGGTTCAAACCCACTAAACCCAAGTTTGTGATCCAAGCTGAAGTCAGAAGTGTAACCGACTGAGCCACTCAGGCACCCCTGTGTGGTTCACTTTGGAAGAATCTACCAAACTCTTTCCCAAAGACCTTTCTCCATCTCCTTTTCCTGCCAGCAGTGGATCAGAGTTCAGTTTATGCTACATCTTTGCCAATAACTGATATGATGTGTCATTTTTCATTTTGAACATCTCAAGATGTGTGTGGTGGTCTCTGTTGGTTTTAGTTCACTTCTATGTTCATGATGACAATGGTGCATATCTTTTCATACGTTTATTGGCCCTCCATATATTTTCTTTAGTGGAGTGTCCAAATCTTTGCACAGTTTTTATTGGGTTGTTTGTGGTTACTGAGCTTAATGAGTTTTAAAATTATACTCTGGACATAAATACTTTGTCAGATTGATTTGTAAATGTCTTCTCTCCTTAGCTTGTATTTTCACTTTCATCAGTGCCTATCAAAGAGGAGCCATTCTTAACTTTGACAAGCTCTGACTTTTCTTTTATGGATTGTGCTTTTGATGCCATTTTAAAGAAATCTTTGCCTGATCCAAAGGCACAAGTATTTTCTCCCAGAAGGTTTATAGTTTGGTGTTTACATTTAGATCTATGATCCACTGAGTTAATTTTGTGCATGTGAGAGATGGGAATCAAAGTTAGTTTTTTAAGTAGGGATGTCTAATTATTCCAACATCATCTGCTGAAAAAACAAACTATCCTTCCTTTGTTAAATTGTCTTTGTAACTTTATCAAAAACAAATTGTACACACACACAGGTTATTACTGAACCTCATTTTGTTTCATTCACTATTTATCTACCCTGATGTCAGTACCACACTGCCTCTGGTTACTATAGCTCCAACCAAGTTACTCTAATTAGCCCAGACACTTTGCATTTCCATATGAATTTGAGATCCACTTTCAGTTTCTTTAAAAAAAAAAAAAAGCCTATTGACATTTTGATTGGAATTGCATTAACTCACCCTACCAATGTATACATAACAACAACAACAAATGCCTGGTAAACTTTCAATGGATATAGAATTCTAGGTTGTTGGTTTTTCTCACAATACTTTCAAGATACTGTTCTATGATCTTCAGGTCTGTATCATTTTCAACAAGAAACCTGCTATCATCTTTGTGTTTGTTCCTCTATATGCAGTAAGTATCTTGGAAAGAGTTTTTACACTGGAATAATTTTAAAATACACGTAAAAACCATAAAAAGTTTTTCTCCTATTCTATTTGCAAAGATCTGAACTACTTGTCTAGCTGTGAGGACACAGGCACCATCTGCCCTGTTGGTGGGAATACAAATTAGTGCCGATTTTTGCTATGGTAATTTGATATCCTCTAGCCCCAAAATGTCTGAACCTTTTTACTTTTCTCCCAGCATTTTTCTCTAGAGATACATTCAACAACTGTGGAAGAATACAAAACGACGTATGGCCACATTGTCTGAAGTCAAAACTTCAAAACACAAATTATAAATAGGTTTTTAAAACATGAGTTTACATATCAAGAATATTAACCCTATAAAACAAGTGGACAATGATCACTGGCAAAGAAATATGTATTAGTAAAGATACTCTTGAGTGTAAGTAACAAGGAACACAATTCAAACAGGATTAGGAGAGAAAAGGAAAAGTTATTAGCTCCTATAACCCAAGGAAAAGAAATATGACTCAACAACCCAAATGTAAGAAAAGAACAGCCAGCAAGAAAATAGACAAAAAGCCGGAGGGCTGTATACCAAACTATAAAAAAAGATGATCTCTGCAATGCAGGACTATGGAGAACCCCCGCTTTCTCCTTTACACATTTCTCTAGGGTTTCAGCATTTACCATATGAGTAAGAAAAAATTCCTGTATTTCAAAATAAAACTTCAAAAAAGTCCAAAATCTTATCATGCTCTGGGTATGAATTTTTCATATTTTCAATGAAACATTATTGAAAATGTTTAATTTTTAATAATCGAAAGGAAAACATGGAAATGTTTTCTCCAAACTCTTTTGGAGTCCTATTCGTCAATGTACTAGCTTGATAACTCGAAGCAATACCCTCTTTTATACAAAATATTTAAAAGCATAGCTATTTGCCAAACAGCCTCTGGAGAATTCAAACCCCAAAAGCCGCCGCCACCACCCCCTCACACCCAGTGTCCTAAATTTTTCAGCAATGCTTTTTAGACAAGAAGGAAAGTGTGCCCCCCTCACATCCCCTGCCTAGCCTGAAAATTTTCAGCAGAAACCATGCATAACATGATGAGTCCTCCGTGAGATCATAGTAACACAAGACATGTAAGCAAAGTACATAACTTCCATCAGGAAGTCCCGTCCCTGCCCTGTGTGCACCTTCATGACAGAGGTATGCCAGAATTTTACATTTTAAATTATATCACGGGGCCAAAACAGGGAAAGTGACACTGAGTTTCATTAGACCATTCAGCTGAGTATGTGAATACCAGTCTGTGATTTCCTAGGTTTTACTTGTTTATGTTTTGTCATTTTTATCTATTTTTCAGATGTCCCTAGCACTCACCCACTCTACCAGAGTCCACCAGAAGGACTCCAATGCTCGTGGCTAGAAGGTATTGATGTTCCTCTTGTTTCTACAAAGAGGGACATCAGAAAGAGTAATACTCCCTGCCTCTCCTTGACCTTCCCTTTCCCTCCCCATGGGAGGAGAAGGGGCCTCGCTGATGGTTGGGGTTGTGATAAAGACTTGGGTGTTGTGTCTCTGCTTCTTTGCTTTCCCTCTGGATCTGCCTTCCTGCAACATGGAAGGAAGTGCTTTGGTCTTCCTGGGGGAAAAGCTGAAAGCTTAGCAGTAGACACTCTTCCTATACAGACCAATCCACAGTTTTCCAGAATGGGCTGGACTAGATGGTTAAGTCTGACAGCTGGGGATTTACAATAGGAAGCACCAAGGCCATGGTGTTTCAACTGCTGCAGGGGCCCCATAGCTGACACTTCCCTCTAATTCTGCTTGATTTCTCTATTTCAAATTGGCTCAGAATTCAAGGGAGGAAATTTTTACCCAGAAATCTCACTTCTAGAATTTACCCTGAGAAGCCACCTCTACAAGTAAGAAACAATATATGCACAAATTATTCATTGCTGTGTTGTTTAAAGTAGCAAAATACTGGAGATGGTTCAAATGCCTATTCACAGAACACTGGTTGCATAAATGTACGGTACCATACACATAACTGTAGTGCTAGCCATTTGAGAAAAAGTGAGGAAGATCTGTATAAAGGAGGATGGAGTAACTTCCCAGATGTATTATTAAATGAAGAATGCAAGGTTCAAAAGAATTCTTTAGCATAGGTTTTGTGGAGGAGTAAAGGGGAAGGATACACACATACAAACACACATGGATGTATTTACCTCATTTTTCACAAACATAAGAATTGCCCAAAGTCTAATAAAAAGTTATCTTAAGGGGAGAACAGGAATAGAGGTAGAAAATAAACATGGTGAGGAGACTTCTGACTATACCTTTTGTATAGCTTTGACTTCTGAATCATGTAGCCATTTTTCTTTTTTAAAATTAATATTGAGCCAATAGAATGAAAAACAAATTATACAATGGAACTCAGACACACATTAATGTAACTGTATATCAAGTTAATAGCAATGCCACATAGAAAAGATCAGGAATTAATTCAAGTAATTTTTTATAGCAGAATTCTTTGGCTGCATAGACTTAAGATACATTCTAAGAACACAAAGAATTGCCCCAAAATCGTGAGCTTTACTTGGTGCTTTGTCATAGGCAGTGATATTAACATAATAATCCTGAAACTAGTTTGTGAGTATTTAAAGATAGAACAAATTAGTAAATGTGATTTGCAAGAAGACCAGTTAGCAAAAAGGAGAAGAGAGACATAAATATTGAGTAACAGAATGAGAAAGAAACCTATGGTGTTCTATATGAATTAGAGATACCAATATAAGCTGATGAGTTAAAATATCCTTTTTTCCCTAGCTCTGTCCACTGAAAGGGTCTAGAATCAAAGACACCCTAGTAGCAATAAGCATACCTGCTGCCCAGTTCTTGTTCTAGATATTATTCTCCAATAAAAGGAACCAGCGCTCCTTGGAGAAATGGTTGATTCCACATCTGGGGCAAGGAAAGTAGAAGATGAGCCTGGTCCATCTTGTTGGGCAAAAACAACAAGGAAATGCTCAGTATGAAGAGACGTATCAAAAGAGCCCTGGAGTCAGCTCTCAGGGCCCCACTCATCAAATTTGAAACAAATTGAGCAAAAAGAAAATGTTAATTAATTTAAAAATACACCAATTAATCCAAACTCCTATTTAAAAATAAAGGAGGGGCACCTGGGTGGCTCAGTCGGGTAAGCCTCCAACTTCGGCTCAGGTCATAATCTCACATTCGTGGGTTCAAGCCCCACGTCAGGCTCTGTGCTGACAGCTCAGACCCTGGAGCCTGCTTCCAATTCTGTGTCTCCCTCTCTCTTCGCTCTTCCCCGCTCATGCTCTGTCTCTCTCTGTCTCAAAAATAAATAAAACATTAAAAAAATTTTAATAAAGGAGATCTTTATGGGAAAATGTTAGCTAAGAAATGTAAAAGGATAGAATTAGAAAATTACTGTTTTTCCACCACTGATGTAATTCTGACTTAGGCAAGGATCGTCTATGGATATTAAAATCCTTGAGTGAAATTCGTGGGGTGAAAGCTTATTGAGGACAGGATATTCACAGTCTCAAAGCACTACTCCGTAGCTTATGAATTAAATGGGGAATTGTTACAACGCAGTAACCTGGAGAAGCACACCAGAACTAAGTGGTGAAATTTGCCCTTTCTACCAATGGGACAAACTGCTGGCTTGTGCCTCTTGATGTGATGCAACAGGAAGAACACAACATCACCTGTATGATGTTCTCGGGCAAAAGGTTTAATTCTATTTGATCTAAAGGAACATATGGGCTAATCCAGATTACGGAACATTCTATAAGACACCCAGGTCAGGACCTTCCAAGTACCCATGTCGAACAATAGGGGAATTCTTCTAGATTAAAAAGAAACTATGGAGATACAATAAATAAATGCAATATATTAAAAAAAGTCAGCCATAAAGAATATTACTGGGTCACTAGACACATGGATGCTATATTGTATGCATTTTAAATTTTTGGATACAATCATTGTATTTTGGTCATATAAAAAGTGTTCTTATTCACATGAAGATATTTCTTAAACTGTAAATGGGAGAAAGAAATGCCACTTATTGTCTCCCTAAAACTCCAAATTATAATACCTGAACAGATAATACCAACTTATTCTGACCTGGCCAAAAACTACTGTTACCTTCTAACTTGTTGAAGTGTCCTTATCAACATTCCCAATAAGCATTGCTTCATTACTCTTGTTTTTTTCTTTATTTCTGTCTTATCTTTCCTGTGGGACTGGAACATGTCTTCTCTTTTGTACTCTCCACGGCCTCTAAAACTGTATCTTACAGCTTGAAAACACACAAATTCTTACTGTGATAGGTAAAATTTTTATATTTTCTGAAGTTATTTGCCAGAACTAATTATGCCACATAACTGTGGTGCCCCCTATTAGGGCATCATAACCACCTCTGTTTCATGAAGACCTAGAATTAAGGCTTAATTCATCCATTCAAAAATATCTACCTAATACCAATTATGTATGATGATCATTGTAAATGTAATTCATTCCAAAATGGAACCAGCCCCCTTTGGCTGCCTTGAAGCCCCCTGCAAGATCTGAACTAGAAAGGCACACAGGCTCACCTGCTCTACTCATTCCCAAACCTAGTAGCACAAAAGAATCATGCTGAAACTTTGAAATATCCCTGGACTTTTCAAACATACCGAAATGCCATATATTAAATTATCCAAGTACCCAGCACAGATCATTTTTGCATTTTGTCTTTTTTTTTCTTTAGGTTTTCTCTGGATTTTTTAATTTTACATGAAAAAGTACAGTGCTCAGGGTGCCTGGGTGGCTCAGTCTGTTAAGCATCCAACTTCGGCTCGGGTCATGATCTCATAGTCCATGGGTTCGAGCCCCATGTCAGGCTCTGTGCTGACAGCTCAGAGCCTGGAGCCTGCTACAGATTCTGTGTCTCCCTCTCTCTCTGCCCTTTCCCGGCTCACCCTCGATCTCTCTCTCTCTCTCTCTCTCTCTCTCTCTCTCTCTCTCAAAATAAAGATATAAAAAATTAAAATAAAAACTATTAAAAAATAAAAAAGTACAGTGCTAGAGTCCTGGGAAAATAAGGGCTAACAAGACCCCATCTCTGTTCTTGATTTAGTGGGAGAGGCAGACTGGTCATCACAACACAAAATGATATATGCCATAATGAATACAGATGATAAGAAGCACACAGCCTGCCATTGAAGGGGGCTGGTTTCCATTTTGGAAAGAATTATACTTACAATGACCATCATCTGTTAAGTACTATGAGCACCAGAGGATGGACTCTGTTAAATCAAGGCTGTCTTGAAATATCTAAGATTGTGGTTACACTACTTCCCATTGCTATGCCATGTCTAGCTGGAAACCTCAAAATAAGGCTTCAAAAATAAGGCAAACTGAAGCTCTGTTTATCCCCTAAAGCCTCCAGATTCTTCGCACTCCTGATCTGGGCGGGGGGGGGGGGGGGGGGGGGGGGGGGGGGGGGGGGGGGGGGGGGGGTCAAGGGTCTTCAGTGCAGATGTGGAAATCTATCAGTTCCTCAAAGATGCTACATACAACAGCTGTGATAAAAGCACCGTCACTGAACAAAAGAGGAGCTGTTTTATCATCTTCTATCACAATAATTGCACAGTGCACAGGCTTGTTATTAAGAACTGGGCATCATCATGAAAAACATGTTGTTGGAAAACACCTGCATTGGCAAAGCAAAAATGAGCTGACCCAATTATTTTCTCCATTTCTAATTCTGGATGGGGTATTAAGAGTAACTGAAAAAGAACACATTGGCAAGAAATTCAGACAAATCTGCTTGGAAGTGGGGAAATGCCCACAGAGTTCTATTGGATAAAACTTTGAAGTATCGACTAATTATATACTTTTACACACCCCCTTCCCTCCCCATGAAAAATGCCAGGGGTGAAAACATGTCATCCATAGTCTTTCACCCATCAACGATTTCTCCTTCACATCCAATTTGGAATTTTTAAAAATTCCAATCTAGAGCTCTTTGAAGGATAATGATGGGAAGGAGACCCTGCCAAGCACGCAGGATGGGATTCAATGCACTATGACTAGAACAGATGGCTCAGGCAGAAGCCACCAATTCAACGTGACAGCCCACGATTAAACTGCTCCCTTTAAGTCTTCTGCAGTTTTGTGACCCAATCCTTATTAGCTTCTCCAGAAAACATGAAGAGACTTGGGCTACATAAGCACCAACAAGGCACTTTTCGAATACCATGGGGACTTGAACAAGATCTGAATGAGAAAGGGACACAGGACCATCTGCCCTATTCGCTCTAGGTAGTGGTTTTATAGGAGGGAGCACAAATGTATCCCTCTAAAGCTTTGATCTATCCCTGGACATTTCGAACATACGTAAATGCCATATAGTAAATCAGCCACGTACCCAGCACAGCTCATTTTTGCATTGTTCATTTTTCCCAGGTTTTCTCTGGGTTTTTTGATTTTACATGAAAAGTCATCCTAGATGCATTTTAAGTATGCTTTGTATCCCTGCATAGTTTCTGCTTCTCTCCCAAGACAATTATTATCTTGAAGATGGTATATTCCTTTCTGGTATGTATCTTCACATTTATAGTTTAAATGTGTGTGTCCATAAATGACATATTGTATTATTTTAGGTTTTAAAATATTCATAAATATAGTGCTGTACATATTCTGTAACTGGGATTTTTCACTGAACATTTTATTCTAAATTTATCCATGATACAGGAAGATGTATTTCATTTATTTTCATTGAGGTAGTCATTTTATGCTTTTGACATATGTTAAGCTGTATTTTTTCAAACTTTGTATCTTTTGAGGCTGTCTTTGAATCAAGAATTATAATTTATGTTTGTTGTGGATGCTCCAATAACTTATTTGTGCAATCATATTTTGTGTTTATTTTTCTTTGCTACTTTTTTTTGGTCTTTTTTTGAGTTCGATCTCTTTTTATAGACTGGTTTAGAAGTCATGCTTTTCATTTTATTCTCTTCATAGCTATCTTTATATTTTCAATATATGTTTAAACAGATCTAAAGTTAATAAGTTGAATCCTGCTGACATTAATATGAAGTTGGAATTTTTTTAAACGTTTCTTTTTGAGAGACAGCGTGAGCAGGGGAAGGGCAGAGAGAGAAGGAGACACAGAGTCTGAAGCAGGCTCCAGGCTCTGAGCTGTCAGCACAGAGCCTGATGTGGGGGCTGGAACTCACAAACTACGAGATCATGACCTGAGCCAAAGCTGGCCGCTTAACCAACTGAGCCACCCAGGTGCCCCCAGAGTTGGAATATTTTAATTCCTAACTCCCCAGCCTCTTAACCTCTGTATTTGTTACCACTCCTGCTCTTGGATTCACCTTGGTTTCTTGCATCCTTCTCTTTCCATCTGTATTGTGCCTCAGCAAGAAGAAGACGACCATTGGGCATCCCTTTCCACGGGGTCTGCAAGGAACAAACTCTCTCAAGTCTTTGTATGTTCAGAGGCGTCTTTTATTCCACCATCTCTCCTGAATAGTTTGCATATAAAATTCTAGGTTGAGCTTCCTGTTCAGTGGTAGGAAACCATCATCCAATGGTCTTCTTGCATCTTATTTCTGATGAGAATTCTATCATCACAATGTATGGTCGCTCCTTGTAGATAATCTATACATTATCTCTGGCAGCTTCTAGGATTTCTGTTGGATAGGCACGATCCGCCATTTCCCTTATTGGTGTCTTCATGTGTGTTTTCTTTTCCTACTGGAGACTCCACGGTAGGACATCAGAGTCCTAATGCTCTGGGTATTGTCCATGTTCTCACAGAAGATTCTTTTCCCTTTTACCACCCCAAACAGAGGTCCCTGATTTCTTGCTCCTTCCCCAGACCAGGTGGATGGAATTTCTCATACCCCCATTTCAAGGCTCCCAGCACTGCACCGACTGTTGTCCTGCACGGGGCTGGGACTTTGTCTCCTATCCTCTAATGTGTATTTAGACATCAAGCCCCTGACATCAAGTCCGGAGCTTTAAAGAAATTGATTCCTGAGTCCATTCTAGACTTTCTGCACTAAAATCTGAACTAGACTTTCTGCACTCAGGAATCTGTCATGTTGGTGGGTCTAGCTACACGAGGTATTGGCAGAAACAGGCTAAAAATGTGTATTTCCTAAAAGAATATTAGTGTCAGAAACACTAATGGAGGAGTAATTTAGTACCTTCAAGAAACTTTCTTTCTCCATCAATAGAAGAAAAGTATAGCTTACTGGTCCACCCATTAGAAGTAATAAACAGCAAGCCCACACTATGTGCCATCACTTTCTTAGGTGATGCCCCTCCATACAAAGGATTTCCTCTTATGAGTCTCTAATCCACTGCTCCACTTTCCCAAGAATACTAGAATCCTCTAAGTTATCACCAGCAAGAGCCCATTTGACACAAAAAGGAAACTTTTTTCTTTAAAGTCCTACATGAAAACATTAGATATCTTTCATCTTTTATCTAGGCATCCAGGTTACCTCTCTGGTTAGTAACCTATGTTTAAGTTTTAAATCCTTCATCCACAGGATTAATTAAAGTTTTATCTTCTACAATAAGCTTTACTTCCATGGCTTCATATAAATACCAAAATAAACCCTGATATTATAAGAAATTCTATTTCATTTTTAGTGAGAAAAATGAAATGACCTTTTGTAACCTAGAAATAAACTTCTTATGCTAGGCACACTTTTTTCCTAAACGTGAGGATCCTTTTCTATTTTGAAACATCTTTATTATGCAGTCTGTGTTTTCAGGAGCATTTAAAGTCTGTCATATTCTGCCCCATGGTCCTTTTCAGTTTCATCCCTTTCCACTCCTTGACTCTGGCTTCAGCCATGTTGAATGACCTGCAGGCCAAGCCATTCTGTCTTAATGCTTTTGAACATTTCACACAGTGGCTTTGGCCAGAGTGCTTTTCTTCTGCATGATCGGGTCCTCTCTTTTCCACCACCACCACCTCCACCTTCACTCCACCCTACACTCCATTATCTATCACCTCCCTACCCACCCTTCAAATATCCAAATACCCAACCTACAAATATCCACAACTATTTGTAGCACTTTTCATACCTGCTACAATAATTAATTCACTTACCCTCACTAGAGTATAAGTTCCTTGAGGATAAGGACCATGTTTTATGTAACTGTTATGTGTTATTTGGAAAAGAAAATGTTTATTAAGTAGCTACTATCTGGCCAAGACTCGCTGGTCAATGGGGACACTGTGAGGACCCAGGCATCCTGCCCACATGGCACATAGTTAAGGAGAAATACAATGGAGTGACCATATAAACAAGTGTGCAATTATACATTGTGAAAATCCTATACACAAAAAGTACAAAGTATACAACAAAGGATCTGGTTTGTTCTAGAAGGCTTCCCTTAGGAAAGTGTTTGAGTTAAAGGAGGAATTGAGAGAAGGTGGGTATATTCATTTGGATTCTCCAGAGAAAAAGAACTAATTAGAAAATATGTATGTAATCTATATATCTATATCTAAATCTATGCATCTATCTATAGATCTATTGACATAGACAAATAAATTTATTATGCAGTTACAGATGCTGAGAAGCTCCATGATCTGCAATTGACAAACTGGGGACCTAGAAGGGCCAATGGCTTAAGCTCAAGTCCAAAGGCAAAAGTAGATCAATGTCCCAGAAAGAAGATAATCAGAGAATGAACTCTACTTTATTCAGCCTTTATTCTATCAACCCCTCAATGGATTGGATGACACCCACCGACACTGGGAAGGGTACTCTGCTTTACTCTGTCTACTGATTAAAGTGCTAATTTCATCAAGAAACATCATCACAGACATATCCACAATAATGTTTAACTGAACAGGCACCCCAGTCATGTTGATACAAATAGTTAACCATCCCACTAGGCAAGGAGAGAGGGACTAGCATCCCAAGGGAAGAGTAACCTACTTGAAAGCCTTAGGAAGAAGCATTTAAGGAGAAGACCAGAAGCCAGTGTGGCTGGAGTCCCAGAGTGAGGTGTTGGGCAAGCACAGTTGAGGCTGAAGAGCGGCAAAGGCGGGTCTTGCAGGAGTTTGGAGATCTACAGTAAGTCACAGGGGGACGCAAGTGACATTTTAACATGCATTTTAGTCCTTCGCATGGTGCCTGAGAAATAGCATCTCAATAAATGTTTACAAAAGAATTAATAATCCATGAACAAACACAAAATTGACTTGAGTTCAAAGCCACACAAGGCTGAATTATTACGTTTTGAGAAAAATCAATTCTCAAAAACAAATACAGAAATATATTCATACACTCATTCAACAAACATTTGTGAGGTCACTGCTTTAGACAATTATTACAGGATACTACAGAGAGCGATCAGAATTCCATCACAGTGACATTTTTCTGAAATCCAGCAATCCTCTCATTCTATTTCACTTATTTTTTTCAGTTAAACTCAAGCAACTGTAATAGTTTTGTTAATAAAACAAATACACTACAATCCAATTTTTCCCAAACCATTTTTGTCCATCTGTCACACCTTCTGTTTATACGTATGTTCTAATATTAATAAAAGTTGGTCATCTCTAAGAGGTGAGGCTGCTT
>NC_043701.1:175882255-175883320 GCF_006229205.1 Suricata suricatta | reverse complement strand
AAAAAAAAAAGGGAAAACTAAAAGTGAACTAGGAATGCAATATACACAGGGATTTTCTTTTATCTCCTGCCTGATAGAAATTGTGGTAGAAAATGTAAGGCATGTTCTCTAAGGTTCCTTACCCCTTTCCAACCTGTTCTTTCATAATCAGGACTTTTAAATTCTTTGGTAAAGAAGGGAATTGTAACAATTAGTTAGAAGTTGACCTATTCTGGGGCACCTGGGTGGCTCTGTCAGTTAAGTGCCTGACTTTAGCTCAGGTCATGATCTCATGGTTCCTGAGTTCGAGCCCCACAACAGGCTCTGTGCCTACAACTTAGAGCCTGGAGCCTGCTTCAGATTCTGTGTCTCCCTCTCTCTGCCCCTCCCCTACTTTCACTCTGTGTCTCTCTCTCTCTCAAAAAATTAACATTAAAATAAAAGTGAGAGCCTCTTCCTCTAAAAATTAAAAAAAAGTTGATCCTGTTTGTCTCCATACTGGGTAGTAGTGTTCCTGTACCAATTGTCACTCGTTCAGATTTCATGTGTGTCAAATCATTTTCCCCAGACAGAAAGAACCTAAGATTGTGACAATTGCCCAGAGGTGTGTATTCTTGGGTGGGGTGCTCTCCCCTCTATGTGAAGATTGTGGGAAACATAGGGAGGAGAAAGGATGCTACTCTCTGCCTTTCAATGGCAAATTTTTAGACCTCTACTTTTTAGAACAAGCAAAATTCCTCACAAGGACTATTTTAGCTGTTTTTACTCTGGGACTTTGTACTAGTTGTCTAACCTACTTGGATTGAAATTTCTTCCTCCGTTTCTGTGAGAGCCATAAGTTTGTATGGCTGCATTAGATATGGTCAAAATTAATGCTTTTCTTAGGCTGTTTAAAAATATGAATATTTTTGTAAAAATGATATGAACTCATTATATTTGAAAACCAGACTATTGGGCACCTGGGTGTCTCAATCAGTTAAGCATCCAACTCTTGATTTTGACTCAGGTCATGATCTCACAGTTCCAGAGATTGGGCCCACAATGGGCTTTGTGCTGTCAGTGTAGAGGTCTGCTTGGGATATTCTC
>NC_043701.1:175877915-175882155 GCF_006229205.1 Suricata suricatta | reverse complement strand
ACCAACAGTGTAGGAGGGTGCCTGTGATGGTCATGGTGGGGGGCACTTGTGGGGAGAAGCACTGGGTGTTATATGGAAACCAACTTGAAAATAAACTATTAAAGAAATAAAGCTAAATTTTTGCTATTTGTCTTAAAAAATAAAAAAAATAAATAAAACAAACCTCCAGAGATGAAATCATTTAAGTCAAACTCCCTTAACAGATGATGGTAATATTAGAGCATTAAAAAAAAAAAAACCCTTTTGAATAGACAAAATTCTTGCGAAGAATGGAAGTGTGCCAAGGGTATTAGTCATACTTTTCTAGAGACATGATTAAAAATGTCTCAGGTAATGATAATGCTGGGTCTTGAAATTGTGCAAGAAGTGGTTAATGGGGCTTATTTGTGTATCAGAACACATCTATGTCTTAATGAAGTCTCGCAAGTAGTATGAGAAAATCCACCAGCCTGTTGTACTTTTTTTTTTTTTTCAGGCTCTAGGTTTCCAAGAGCTGTTTTTCTCCTTCTATAGACCCTTTTCATCGGTCTTATAGATGTGGAGTGGCATCATTTCCCTGCCCCTCTCTCCTTCCCTTTCAACCTATTGTCTAAGTTACAGTCACAATGACTCTAAATAATACAATTCTGACCACATTGCTCCCTGATAATGAGGCTGATCAAAGCCTTAATATCTGAATCCAAGCCCTTCCCCCTCTGGCAGCAGAGAGATGCGAAGGAGCCTGGTCCCCGGAGCTGGACTGCCCGTGTTGTACACATGAAGAGCTGAGAACGGTTGAGCTGTGAGGATGATCTGGCTCCGGCATGTCTTCTGTCTCCTTTCCATCCTCGAGCCCTCTGTATCCTCCATCTTTGTTAACACTCTGGAGGCACTGTGCATTCATTACTTGACCCTCACCACAGTCCATGGAGCTGGGTTTTTAAAAATTCAGTCATTTTCATAGTGAGCCAGGGGACTCCTCCCATATTGGCATCAGTTCGGATGCTTTGAAAACTACTGCTGTTTGAACCCATACCTTGAGATTCCGATATAATTAGTTTGGAGAGGGACCCAAGCATTGGTTTTCATTTTTGTAAGCCTCTGGTTGATGCTGATGTGCAGGTAGAGACACAGAGTTCTCAGTTTGGCGATTTGCTCCAAGTTCTCCTGGATCACAAACCAGTGGGCTCACAGCTGCCCGCCTCACCCTGCTGGGCTCCTAGTTGTTTGGCCCTCACTCTTCCTATTTCTGGCCCTGGTGTCTTTGCTGGCACTGCTCCTTCCATCCCATGGAATCCCCCTTCCCTCACTTCTTCACCTAGTGAACTTTTCCCCTCTTACAACTCTTAGCTCATGAGTTGCCTCCTTCTTAGGTTGCAGTAGCCACCTTTGACTTCGGGCCTCTGCCTGCCCTAGGGCACATATCACCATGTACTTTAATGTACTCACTAGGATGGCTCTTCTCCTGGACAGAGCTCTTCCCAGGAGGGCCTGTCTCCTGCCTTTATGGGTCCAGCACAGTGATCCGCATAGAGTAGATGTCAAGAAGTGTTTAGTGAATGAAAGAATGGATAAATGGCTGAATGCTTTTGAGTCAGGGTCTTGCCATAGAGGAACTGGATACCTGTTCAGAGTCTCTAAGTTTTTCTTTAGGGGATTACTTCCTCTTCTGCCCCTCTTTCCTTATAAGTAACTGGCCCAGTTCTTTTGTCCCCTCTGTTGGACTTCTGGGAAGAGTAGTTCTAAAGGCCCATTCTAAACACCACCTGTGTTCTCCTCCACTGGATAGTTTGTAGGTCAAATCCTTAATGTACTTGTAGGAAATGAGTCTGAGTCTTCACTTCCCCTACGGGTCTTCAGAGGGAGGGTGCATAACAAAAATGCGGTTTCTTACCTTGTCATTCAAGAAGAAATGTGGCCATCTTCCTTTCCTAAGAATTCAGAGTCTCTGAGAAAGACCATGGAAACTGTTAAAAGCAACAGTTCTTGAGGAGAGACTGAGCTTTTACCCTTGAGAACAGAAGACTGTGGGTGCTCTTGTGTGGAGTTAAGTCTCCTGACCTCCAGCCAAGGAGTGTCCATGGTATCCTGTGGCTCTAAGCCTTGTGATCAAGGAGGGGCCCTGGCAAGTTAAGATGCCCATTCTGCTTGGAAAACCCAGTTAAAATACTCTAAATGTCCAAAATAAGAATCCCCCAAATCAACAAAAAAGTTTTACTTTCAACTGTAAGATTTAATATTTTATAAAAAGAGTTGAAATAGGGACATGCAACAGTGATCGTTTGCTGTATCTGAAAGAGAAATTACATCATTTTAAGGTTTTCATCAAGAGAAATTGATTCTTTTGTGTGTGAAACCATTAGGGATTATAGTTTTGACCTGGTCCAAAATATTTTCTTACTGTGTTGACTATTCACATTATAAAATTACCATAAACTATGAATAAACATTAATGGGGGTATTCAAATGGTTATTCTCTCAGATCCTCAGGGTGTGTTTGTTAGGAAGCTGATTATTCTATCAGTCTTAATAAGTTCTAATTCTTCTAATAAAACAAAGGTGTTGAGAAAGAGCTGCTTGAGACAAGTTTTATTTATTTTTATTTTTTTATTTTTGTAATGTTTATTTATTTCATGAACAAAATTTCATGACATTGGATTTGACAATGGTTTCCTGAATTTGATCTCAAAAATTCAGGTGGCAACACCACCACAACCAACAATAAAAATAGATAAATAGAGCTACATCAAAATTGTAAAATTGTGTGAATCAATGGACACTATCAACAGCCCATAGAATGGGAGAAAATATTTGCAAGCCTTTTAACTTGTAGATACTTTAATGCTTTCTACAAAAGTGACTATAAATATAGATCCATAAAAGAAGGCTAAAAGCAATGCTGTTGCTGATGACTGATCATACTTTTTTTTATTAGAATATTCTTTTTTTTAAAAGTAATTTATTGTCAAATTGGTTTCCATACAACACCCAGTGCTCTTCCCCACAAGTGCCCTCCTCCATCACCACCACCTCTTTTCTTCCCTCCTCCTCTCCCTTCAGCCCTCAGTTCGTTCTCAGTATTCAATAGTCTCTCAAGTTTTGCATCCCTCTCTCTCCCCAACTCTCTTTCCCTCTTCCCCTCCCCCTGGTCCTCCATTAGGTTTCTCCTGGTCTCCAGTTAGACCTATGAGTGCAAACATATGGTATCTGTCTTTCTCTGCCTGACTTATTTCACTTAGCATGACACCCTTGAGGTCTATCCACTTTCCTACAAAGGGCCAGATTTCATTCCCTCTCATTGCCATGTAGTACTCCATTGTGTACATATACCACATCTTCTTGATCCACTCTTCAGGTGATGGACATTTAGGCTCTTTCCATGTGTTGGCTATTGTTGACATTGCTGCTATGAACATTGAGGTACATGTGCTCCTATGCATCAGCAGTTCTGTCTCTCTTGGGTAAATCCCCAGCAATGCTATTGCTGGGTCATAAGGGAGTTCTATGGATAGTTTTTTGAGGAACCTCCACACTGTTTTCCAGAGCGGCTGCACCAGTTTACATTGCCACCAACAGTGTAGGAGGGTGCCCATCTCTCCACACCCTCGCCAGCATCTATAGTTTGAGACAAGTTTTAAATAAATGAAGCAGTTTTCTGTGACAGTTTTAAAGGAGAGTTTTGTGGTGTTCAAATTTCACTAGCACCTTCGTGCCACTGTGGACTTTGTTTTCTTCATTAAGGCACTTTGATTTCATAAAGCATATTGGAGAGGCTTGTAGAGGAGGGAGACCCACAACTTGTATGGGTGTGTCCACACAGTTAAAGTCATTGAAAATCTACTAGGAGGAGAAAGCTGAATTTTTTTGTGCCTAGCGTTCCCCTTTTCCAGCGACGAGATTTAGTCCTGGGTGGACACATTTGGTCTGAATGGTTCTCCATGTGCTATTTGGTAGTGATTTTTTTTCTTTTATCTTTTTTAGAGGAGTTGGCAATTATTCCTAGGTGGGTGGCGATCACTTTCAAATGTACTAGATGCCTCTTGAGTTTCAAATGAGTTAGTGTTTTACCATCAGCAGACTGGGGCCAATTTTATTTCCTCTTCATGGCTTAAAGCAGAATGAGTCCTCAGAAAGACATAAGAGAGACTCACAGAAGAACAGTTTGGTCAATACATTCTCCATATGCTGTAAGTAGTGATCCAAGAAGTAGATCTCAATCCCGAAAGGATATGCTCCCTCTTGGATAGTGACTAAGGTATTC
>NC_043701.1:175868147-175877815 GCF_006229205.1 Suricata suricatta | reverse complement strand
ATGGCAATGAGGAAGCATGAAATATGGCCATTTGTAGCAAAGTGGATGGACCTCGAGGGTGTCATGCTAAGCGAAATAAGCCAGGCAGAGAAGGACAGATACCATATGTTTGCACTCATAGGTCTAACAGAAGAGACCTGGCAGGGAAGCATGGGGAGAGGAAGAAGGAAACAGAGCGGGGGAGAGTGAGGGACACCGATCAAGGGAGACTACTGAATACTGGAAATGAACCATGTGATGGCGGTGTGTTTTAATCTTAATCCCGGTATAGTTAATATACAGTGGTTTATTAGTTTCAGGTATACAACATGGGGCTCTATGGTATTTTCTTTAATGGGGCAATTCAGATTTAAGCTGTTTTTCCATTACTAATGTATTAATGTGTTACTGTCATCTGACTCCGAGTGGATATTCCTATACATCAAGGTAGATGCTAGCATTCCCATGGGACAGATGACGACACGGCAGGTCACCCTTTAGAGGGGTCATGATTACAGAAAAAATAAACTACCCAAGAACCATTACTATATTTGTATGCATCTCTAGAACGTCAAAGTTACCATTTGACAACTCCAGAAAATAAATGCAGCAACATTGTCTTTCCTGCTCATTGACCCGAGTCTACTTACCAGGTAAAACAGGTGCTCTGTTTATTCCTAGGAAAAATGGCTGGCCGAATTCAAGTTGTCTCATATAGTTAAAAAATGCCAAATATAAAACTTGGCAGTTTTTCTCCATTTTTTACGGTGAAAAACTACACATAACTTTGCCATCTTAACCATTTTTAAGTGTACCATCCTGTGGGGTTAAATACATCCACAAATTTGTGCAGCCGTCACCACCATACGTCTCCAGACTCTACCTTGCAAAACTAAACTCTGTACCCGCTAAACAGTAACTCCCCCTCCCCCCTCTCATGGAAACCACCATTCTTTTTTCTGTCTCTGATTTTGACTAAATGTCTCCTGTACGTGGAATCAGAGTATTTTCAAGGGGCTGTTTCACTGAGCAAAATGTCCTCAAGGTTGATCCATGTTGAAGCAGGGGACAAGATTTCTTTAAGACTGAACATTCCATTTTATGTATGTAACAAGTTTGGCACTTTTGTAGATCAAAAATAGGCATGCTGGCAATCTCATTTAGTTCGATCTGTCATGTTACTAGAATACCATGCAGAGTTTTCAGTAATTTAGACTGACCTCTCTTGTTCGTCTTCGCACATGGCAGGTACTGTCAGGATCTTGGTAATGGCATCAGAGACCCCGGTCGTGAGGGTGGGGGTGGGGTGCTGAGGGTGCAGCTCTATAGTGAGAATATATAAGAGAAGCAAGGTCAGCCTCAGTTTTCCAGTTTTGGCTTCTGAACTAATTAGGCTCCCTGTGTTTTTATAATCCCCAAGGGCAAATTATCTCCTTCCTTGGCTCTTACCAAACATGCAGACTTTGCCTCTGTCCCCTCGACTCTGGCTCAGACTAGTCACTGCCTGATCCATTGCCCTCCATGCTCTTGAAAGACGATACAGCTTCCTTGCAGGGGATCCCCACCAATGGAACTATTGGTAATATTGCCACTGGGAGCTGGGTAGATAAGCGCTAAAAAATTGGGGCAGCTGGGTGGCTCAGTCGGTTAAGCATCTGACTCTTGATTTCGGCTCAGGTCGTGATCTCACGGTTCATGGGATTAAGCCCCACACATCAAGCTCCGCACTGGTAGTGAAGAGCCTGCTTAGGATTCTCCCTCCCCCTCTCTCTCTCTGCCCCTCCCCACTTGCACTCTCACTCTTTCACTCTCTCTCTCTCTCAAAAATAAACAGACTTTAAAAGAAAACAGATTGGAGTAAGGAGCACCTGGGTGGTTCAGTCGGTTAAGCATCTGACTTTTGATTTCGACACAGTCATGACCTCAGGGTTCATGAGTTCAAGCTGCCATCAGGCTCTGAGCTGACAGCTTGGGATTCTCTCTCTCTCCCTCTCTCTTCCTCTCTCTCTGCCCCTCCCCTGCTCATGCTCTCTCTCAGAATAAATAAACTTAAAAAAAATAGATTGGAGTAATCATAATTCCAAAATAGAATTTTCATTCCTGTACCAGGCTTAGGCCTACTTTCCACTGAGTAAACATAGTTTTAACTCCTAAGTTACAAAGTTCTACAAGAAAAGGGGTATGAAAATATTGAGTATAGAAATCAAGCACGCTACAAATACTAATGGTTATTGTTTCTATCATTTCTAGGACCACATAACAGAAAGATTTTGAGCCTGCCTTTTCAACTATGCTCCATAGCCAGATTCAGAAGTTAAAAAAGAAAAAGAATCTAAATAGGATTTAAATAGCCTCATTGGTCTACACTGTAGTACAGGGACCCATCCCTGAAATTACCATATAGCAACCGGGAGGATTAGATGGATCTATAACTTCCAACACGGAGAGATCACAGGATATACACTGATACACATAAAATGCATGTATGTATGTCTGTAAGGCATAAAAAATATATTAAAGACTAATAAATACTGGAAAGTGGCTCGCTATGGGAAGAAAAACAAAGGATGAACTAGAGAAGTGAACTTCCATGTGTTTCTTCATCAAACAATTCGTAAGGGAAAGAAGAGACAACCAAGAAACCTATCAACATGTGACCCTCTCAGACCCTGATTTGAACAAAAATTTAAAGTATGAAACAATGGGGAATCCATGTGCTGGACATTTATTGATAAGGAATTATTGTTAATGTGGGAAGATAGGGTTGGAGGGATTTTTTTAAGTCCTTATCTTTTAGGGACACATTGAAATATTTATATAGGAAGTGGTATTTGCTACCAAAATGATACAATGGCAGGTATAGATAAAATAAGACAACCTAATAATTACTGACGCTAAGTGACACTACACATAGGTTATTTTTCTCCTTTTCTGTATGTTTGAAACTCTCTATAATAAAATGTTACAAAAGTTTTTTTTATCTGGCTTTTTCTATCTTCCTAATTGTGTGATTTAAGGCCATCTATTTGATGTCTTTAGGTTTTTGCCCTTTTTCCTAAGAAGTGGGGATAATGTGGCTCAGCATAGAATAAACTCTCAAGAAACTTGCACCCCGTTGGACACGCCCTCACCAAAGGGTAGTAGCAACTGTTCCATGACTCCTTGTCATATCCCTCTGAATGTGCGAGACAGAACTCAAACCCAGCACATCTGAAACAGAATCCATCAAAGTGGAGAAATGAATGAATGAGTGAAGGAAAGAAAATAATCCACATCATCATTCTGGTCTGTTCTCCAGTGCTTTCTTCCTCAGAGCTGGGCTTTTCATAAAAGCTGTCAAGAATGTCTTGACTTCAGTTGCTCAGAGTTTAGGCTCCCAAAACAACATCATCATGAACTGAATTTCCTCTTGCTTTTAGCATCTCTATTTCAACTAACAGCTGTAGATCTCTAGAATTACTGATACTGTTAAGTGACTTAGCAAAACGCATGCTTCTGATCTCCATCAGCTAGACTGGGTTCTGTTTTCTATATCCTTTGTCTTTGGCAACAGTGAACACCCAAATTACATGTAACCTCAAAAGAATTTATGAACCTAATAATGTATTTAGTGTTATTTGATTAACCACACCCAAGAGTGCAGCAACCTATGTTTTTTCCATTAACCATTTTATACCCAACTTTGTAAGATTCAAGTTAGATATGTAATGAGAGACTTTCCCCCAGGGAAGGTTAACCATTCAGAAGCCATATTATAATCAAAATGCATGGAAGAAGGAACAACCCAAGACACTATTTTCTATACAGCACCTGAAATCTGAGTGATTTAACAAGAGCCTCGGAAGCACATTGCCTCAAAATGCAGTCTCTCCTCATGGATTTCATATTAGTAAGAATTCCTCCAGCACTGTTCAGTAACGAACACCTTTCCGTGTCTTCAGGAATAAATACCATACGTCTCATGTGCACAGCTTTGAAAATTTGTTTCAGATCCATTAGCTCCTTGGCTGATGAATATATTTATTTTTAGATAGATACAGACATGGTAATTTTGCTACACCATTAACTCAACAAGGAATATAAGGGCTATGTCTTTCCATATTGCCCTTTTGTACTTTTTGGTGGCATATGTGTCAAACAGCCCGTATCTTGCATTTACTCATCATTCAGCTTCTCCCAGGTGAGGTTTTTATGGCTAGGAAAAACATTAGAATTACAGACCATCACACCTGAGAGATAGGAAGTACAGTCGAAATCCACTTCATTGTTGCTGTTTCACAGCGAAAGCAGGAAACAGAAAGCTTTCTAGTTTTGCCCAAACCAGTAAGCCTGGTCAGTGGTAAAACCAGGGATACGGTCAGGACTTCAGATTCCTCGTTTAGGGCCCTTTGCCCCCACACGATTTGAGTCCAGTGTCCTTAGACTTCAGCCCATGGAAAACAAAGTATTCTCTGGTCCTCATAAGGCAGAGTCTCTTTTTCAGACCATTCACCATTCATGTGCCACATTAGGATTTATGCGAGTACATTAAGTACTCTGTTTTCAAAAGCTCACACCAAAGCTCCATTTGCATAGAGGGGATGCTCACAGTGGGGACAGATCCCCCCCAGAGGCCCTCTTCTGTTCCTGCTACCTCGGTAAAGCATGAGCCTTTCAGACACTGTGTGCCCAATCTTGACAAGAACAAGCCAGAAAGTCCCCGAGGAACACTGTGCTAATGTGCCAATGGACACTTGTCCTAAATTGCAAGCTCACAAAAGCTTGAGGTTGAAATTGAAAGCACACAGATATTTCTTCACGTTTATGATTTCTACTTCAAAGTTGATATGAAGCACTTCCTCCATTCATTAAAATGAATCTATCTGATAGCCAGTAAGAGTGATCAGTTGGTAACCAGAAATCAATACATTTAAAGTAGCCCATCCCCACTTACTCTCCATAAAGCCTATCCTGTTGCTATGGTCAGTCAATAATCATGTTTACCAGATGCCTATGCTTGAAACTGCCATTTTGTCTTCCACCTCTTTCTTACCTCCCTCCCACCCAATGTCTCCATCCACACTCGTGACCCTTAGAAAATGTGTCTTGATTCCTGTGGTTGTGACCCCACACTCTCCACTCTCTCACCTTCCCCTTCCTAACAGGACCCTGACTCTACCAACCATGCTGTTCATTTGGGTCAGTCTGGCTGCCACCAGCCCTAGAAGTGGGCACCAATGGGTATAAAGAGTAAGATGGCTCATCCTTCCTGTCTATAGCCATCCTTCAGGAGACCAATGAAATGCAGAGATGTTTGATGAAAGTACCAGGGAAAGGGAAATTCTTAGTCTTCTATGGGAAGTGGGCAAGTGAATGCCCTCTCCCCTACTGGCGGATGAGCGAGCACTGGCTCTAGAGGAAACCCAGCTGAAGAAGATCAGAAATATAAAAGGTAGGGTGCCTGGGTGGCTCAGTTTGTTAAGCATCCTGCTTCAGCTCAGGTCATGATCTCACGGTTTGTAGGTTTGAGCCCCACATTGGGCTCTGTGCTGATAGCTAGCTCAGAGCCTGGAGACTGTCTTCAGATTCTGTGTCTCCCTCTCTCTGACCCTCCCCTGCTCGCACTGTCTCTCTTTGTCTCTCAAAAATAAGTTAAAAAAAGAAATATAAAAAGGTGACATGGACAGATCAAGCTCTGCCTTAAGGCTGCATTTACTGAACCCTATACTTAAATATACCTCTACTTTTCTTTATGTTATGTTAGTGTGAGTTGGGTTTTCTATTCCTCCCAATCTAATAATCTTAAAACAAATTCATTCCCTTCTCCTCAGCCACACTAACAGTTCAGGCTCTCATTTGATTAAGAGTAATATCCTATATACTCCATCTGCTCCTGGAGTAGCTACTCATTAAAATTTATTTATTTTTGAGAGAGAAAGAGACAGCCAAAGCATGAGCAGGGGAGGGAAAGAGAGAAAGGGAGGCACAGAATCCAAAACAGGCTCCAGACTCTAAGCTGTCAGCACAGAGCCCGACGCAGGACTTCAACTCATGAACCATGAGATCACGATCTGAGCTGAAGCTGGACACTTAAACAACTGAGCCACCAGGTGCCCCAAGGAGTAGCTACTCTTTAAAGTCTCTAATTCTTGGAGAATGACATAAATTATGACATTTATTGAACACTCATGAGGTGTCAGACACTGGTTTGAGTATTTATGTGCATAATCACATATGAACCTCATAAGAATCCTATGAGGTAGGAGCTATTGTTAACCCCATTTTATACAAGAGGAGTTTTTGAAAGATGAAGAAATGGTCCAAGGTCACATTATTAAGCAGTGAAGAGCCTAGACCGAAACACAAATGTGCCTAAATCTCAGGCCCTTCATCTTAATCACTGTGGCAGTTCTGTCCTGTGAAAGCACCAGTGTCTCCTTATAGCACTTACTAAATATAGTGTAAGCTCCTGTCATGGCCCTCAAAGCTCTTCCCATTTGAATCCCATCACCACATTCCTCCAGGATCCTAGGGTATGTCTGAAGCAGAGGTGTCCCTGCTTCCACAGGAACCAAAGTCTCATGACTTTGATTATGCTAGACCCTCTGCCAGGAATGCCCTCCCCACTTCTTCCCTCTCTGCAGGACCCAGATCAAACATCACTTCCAGTCCACCTCTTGTCCTGGTACCTTTGGCACATTCATCCTAGTTAGAGATTGACCACTTATAAGGAGCAGGAACTCTTTCAAGTTAGCTTAGGGAAGGAGATGCACACTGAGGGGACGTTGCACAGTCTCGGCAGCTTCTAAGGACAGGAAATAAAAGGCAGCCAAGTCATCTGCTTAATAACACACTCTCTACTGGCTGCCTTCAGGGCTCCTAGGATCACCTTCCAAAATGAACTATCTGCACTCACATTCTTGTCTCAAGATCCACTGTTAGGGAAACCCTACCTGAGGCAAGTGGGGCATATTCTCCCAGAAAGGGGTGCTGGCAAGGTGGAAAACCCAAGATCTATAGGACTCCATTAGTACAACAGTGTCTTATCTTGTAGTACCTTTAATTGCTTACACACCTACCTTTCCAAAGACAGTATGAGCTCCTGAAGGGAAGAGGTTGTTTCTTCTTCACCTTCTAGACTCCAAGGTTCCTGATACAAGGCTTTGTATACAGTAGGCTCACCCCCGTTTCTTGGTCGGGAAATTAAATTGCATCTGCCAAATGAGACAGTGCTCTAATTGGATTGTCCCATACCCACTCATCATTAACTGGGCAATGATATTAGAAGCTTCTCCTAAGAACCAGTTGCCTTTTTAAATTGCATATGTTCCATTTGTAAGTAATATCCAGATGCTATTGTGCAGCATGATACATTGCAGACTACTGCAACCTGTTAAATCTTGCAAACTTTTAATAGAAAACAAGCCTAAAGCATAATTCCACTTTAATTGCATCAAGGAAAGTGTGACTTTTGCCTGACTCCTGAAATCTCAGTGGCCTGTTTATTAAACAGGCACCACTGAAATATTAGCACTCATTCTTATAAACTCTATTAGATAGGTAATTATCTTTTCACTCCCCAGCTCAAAATACCATAAGGCAAATTTGCTAAAAGGTGCAGAGGGCAGGTGAAGGCTCCCTTTCACCCATGCGCTGTTGAACAATAAAATTGCCATGATAATTAACTGTCCATCATCCTAAAGTGCATGCAGAAAACTGGAAGGCAGCTGGAAAGAAAATGGACTCAGAAAGAAATGTCTGATGGGCTCAGATCAGTTTTAATTCTCTTTAAAACGGCATAGGTTGAATTACTGAATTAAAATAAACCTACCCTGAATTCCATTTCCTCTTTATATAAACACATCTAAGGATAAAGGGAAGAAAATGTAACAATTACAACTCACTGATTGATACCCCCTTTCTCTTAAGGAAAAGGAATTAGGCTCCTCGGGTTAACATTTCGTAGCATAAATGGGATGAGTGAGAGGCAATAGTGTATACATAAGAGTTAACAGTCAAGTGCAAAGCCGGCTCTGTCATTAGCAGCCTCGGCTTTCTCTTCTGTAAAACAGTGATTGGAAACAGTACCAATAGTACTAGAGCCACAGGTGCTGAACAGCAGACTGAACAAGAGAAGTGGCACGTCCAGCCCCTGACGCACTGTTAGTGCCCAGAAATCATCACAAAGGATGGAAAGCTCAGTGCAATAAGAAAAGGAAAGAATCCAATTAGTTTATCAAGCTATTTTTCTTTTTATCTTCACACCCTTGACATTTAGTATGGCTGAAGAGTCTGAACGTTAGGCCCAAGTGTCTACTAACATTGACCGTGGTTCTACATGGCAGCAAGTTCACTCCCAGGTACATACCCAACAGAAATGTGCACAGATGTTTACCAGGTACAAGAATGTTCAGAGTAGCATTTTCCATGATATCCCCCAAACTGGAAACTACCAAAGAGTAGGATGGCTAGGACCTGGCCACCCATGAAGAAAGGGTTAACGGTGGTACACTCACCGCTGGATGACTATCCTGCAGTGAGAATCTGCAAACAGCCACAGCGCACAGATGAATCACACAGACATGACACTAACAGAGAATCCAGACAACCCAACCAAGTGCCTGAGGCATGATTCCACTTACATAATGTTCAGAAACAGGTGAAACTGTTCTAAGATACTCTGTCTCAAAAGTCTAAAGACGGGTTCCTCTTGAGGTATAGCAACTGGAGGAGATCAAAAAAATCTCCGGGGTGAGGGTAATGTTCTCTCAGTTGAGGGGGTGCTCAGGAAAGGATGAGGATGCTTAGGGAAAGCTCAAGCTGTACATTCGGAATTTGTGTACTCATCTTCAGATGAGTACAATGCCTCGCTGAAAAGTCCACCAGATAAATGAGCGGGACTCCTTGGGCGCAGAAATCATGCCTTCTCCAGGTGTGGCTGACTCTCGTGCGGATGTGGAAACGCTCCAGCTCGCTGCTGGAGGGCTGGATAATCCTAGTGGGCAGTCTGCCCATGCTGACAGCCACCCTGCCCTGTTTATTTCTCTGCAGCTGAAATTCTAATCTCACCAGATAGAACCGCACAAATATGCAGTCAGCTTGGGGACAGGACATTGGCCTCTACACCAAGACCAGGGGGCACTTGGAAATGGTCTCTTAGCCAAGATCCAAGACCTCTCACTTTTCCACTGTCCTCCAATGTGTGGCCAGAAGGACAGCACAGAGATGGTTCCAAGTTATTGCTACAGGGGACACCATGACCTGCCGAGCACCGGGCATATGGCAATGAGTCATTCTATTTGGAGAAGATAGATGCACAGAAACAGCTGTGCAGCTTTCAGTACGAAAGACCTAAATGTGGAATCTTCTAGAACAAAAAGTATACATGTACACATATAGTTTGTAGATACATAATTACATGTAGTTTATATATTTTGTATATCTGATATAGATTTTAAGCAAATTATTATATAGTTTTTCTATTTGAAATTCTTTATGTTCTCAAGAAAGCAGTCTTTTATATATTTTTTAAATTTTTAATGCTTTTTATTTATTTTTGAGAGACAAAAGAGAGACAGCACAAGCAGAGGAGGGTCAGAGAGAAAGGGAAACACAGAATCCAAAGTAGGCTCCAGGCTCTGAGCTGTCAGCACAGAGCCCGATGCAGGACTCAAACCCACGAACCATGAGATCATGACCTGAGCCAAAGC
>NC_043701.1:175863900-175868047 GCF_006229205.1 Suricata suricatta | reverse complement strand
TATTAGAGGAGGCTCATACCCTGTCCAGGACCTGGCCGCTCAGGAAGTGTTCTTTTAAGGGTGTCCCTTGGTCCCTCTTGTTGTGACATTGGTTGTTTTATTTCCCTACTTGTCGTGATATTTTGGATTCTCCGCCATGTGTGCTTTAGTTCCTTGAAGTAGCCCTGGAAAGGAAAACAGACAGACAAACAGGGAACAAAAACCTGCAAATGCACAAACAAATCAAACAAACAAGCAAACCGACAATAATAATAACTTTAAAAAACCCAAAAAACAAAGGACAGTCTAAAAGCATAAAACCAGCTACAAATAAAGAGCAGTGGAGGCGGTGCTGATGGAAGAAAATATACAAAGAGAGAAAATGAACATTGACCAGGCAGAGAGACTAAAAGGCTTAATTCAGAGAGAGAAACAAGAGAATAGGGTAGGAGGCAAGGGGAAAGAAATGAATATAGTGTTACCCAGAGAAACTATATAGTCGGCTTATTCCAGAGAGAGAGAGAGAGAGAGAGAGAGAGAGAGAAAGGAAGGTAAAGAGGAGGTGTAGAAGATGCAGCAGGAGGATGGATTAAATATATCTGTTTAAGCAAACCTACAGCCAGTCCGAGAGGAGGGGAGAGATAAGAATGAGAAATGGGAAGACATATCTAAATAGCAAGAATTGATCTAGAGTTAATCACGGCAGTGCAGCAGTGCTGGTCTTGGGGGAGGGGCTATCTGTTTTATACTGGTGGGTATTGCAATTATGAATGGAAATGGCAAGATTTTGGGGAAGTCTTTCTAAAGCCTAGATGACTGTGAAAAGTAAGGGAGATGATTCATTTTCAGAAATACCAAATAAAACCTGTGTTATCTAGTTAACAATAGGTTTACAACTTATTGAAAATATGTGTGAACCGTCCCCTCTCCTCCCCTCACCCCAATACAGTGGAGTCCTAAACACTTAGACACTTCACTTCCTGGTTTTTCTTCCCCTCTCCAGTTTGCGGGCTTATTTTCATGGGCTTTGCAATGAGCATGCGCCAAAGAACAAGGGAGGAGGGACTGAAAGTCTCTGAGTCACCTCAGGGATGTACATTTGTTCTAATCAGACTACTTTTAGCCTTACATGGGCATAGGTGATATCTGGGTAAGGCTGTAACCTCAGCCAATGAGGAACCAGGGGAGGGACTTGCATGCTAGGAGATAAATTGTGTGCTGTATCCGCCGGGGGTGTGCCTGGCCATCAGATACTAGCTTTTGCAAGAACGTTGATTAAAGCCTTGCTTCACTGTGCTCCGAGTCTCCGCGTCCCTCCTCTGATTGGGTTGATGGGCTTATTTCTAACAATGAGCAAGGAGCAGGCGTCTCTAGCAGGCATGTGAATTTTTCAAATATGGGCATATTGATTATAATTATGAAATTCAAGCATCTAAGTTGTCAAAGATGGATTTTGGAATATGACAAGCTCATTGAATAGGTAAAACAAGTCAAACACACATTGAAAACGCATAAAGCACTCCTACAATACAGTCTGTTTCCCGGGGCTATTCAGTGAATGGCTCCCCTGGAGGAGATGTTTGGTTCCAGGACTTTGGTGCTCAGCTCTATCCCGTGACCTTTTCATCAGTCATCTGTGTAGAGTGAAGTTCTTACTTTGTAGAAACTCATTAATTTATCCGCCCATTTGTTACAGAGCTGGGCTGATAGATGAGTGAAATAAGCTCTTCCAGGAACTCCTGTCTAGTGTGGAAGATGAATATGGAGACCAATCAGTACAGGACAAGAAAATAAACACCAAAGTGGAGACATTTCCCAAGAGCCATAGAGTAAGGGGAAGGGAGGTGAATCAGAGAGGGCTTCCCAGAGGTGGTGACACTTTAGCAGGTGACATTAAAACAGAGATGGCCTGGGGCACCTGGGTGGCTCAGTCAGTTAAGTGGCCGACTTAGGTTCAGGTCATGATCTCATAGTTTGTGGGTTCGAGCCCCGTGTTGGGCTCTTTGCTGACAGCTAGGTCAGAGCCTGGAGTCTATCTTCAAATCTGTGTCTCTCTCTCTCTCTCTCTCTCTCTCTGACCGTCTCCTGCTCATGCTTGCTCTCTTTCAAAAATAAATAAAACATTAAAAAAATAAAAAACCAAAACAGATGGCCTGGGGAGTTCTATCAAATTAGCTGAAAAGTGGGGCACCTGGGTGGCTCAGTCAGTTGAGGGTCGACTTTGGCTCAGGTCATGCTCTAGTGGTTCATGAGTGTGAGCTCCACATTGGGTTCTGTGCTGATGGCACAGAGCCTGGAGCCTGCATTGCAGATTCTGTGTCTCCCTCTCTCCCTGCCCCTTCCCCACTTGTAATCTATCCATCTGTCTCTCTCTCTCTCTCTCAAAAATAAATAAAACATTAAAAAAATAAGCTGAAAAGTAAAAGATCTGGAGATTTATAGAATCACCTGGAAAGATGTTAGAAGCTATTTCTTTTGTTTTCTTTTTTCTTTCTTTCTTTTTCTTTCTTTACTATTTTTTTTAAGTTTATCTTGAGAGAGCAAGTGTGGAAGGGGAGGGACATAATCACAAGCAGCACAGAGCCTTATGTAGGGCTTGAACTAAAGAACCATTGGAATCATGAGATCATGACCTGAGCCACCCAGATGTCCCTAGAGGCTATTTCTTTATTTTACAAATGAAGAAAGAAACATACCTTGATGTATACAAGGTCACACCCCCCCCCCCTTACATCACTACTGAGGCCCTTCTATCCATATTATATGCTTGGGGATCCAATAAAATGGCACGTGTTCCTCTCAACAGCTCTATTTCATTACCAAGTATTTTCTTTGTAGAAGGAAATAGTTAAACTCAGTAAGTCAGCATTATGGACGGAAAACAAAAAACAAATGAAGTCTTGGATTGTGTATTTGTTTTCTATTGCTTCTGTAATGAATTACCATAAACTGGGTAATACTGGAAATGTATTCCCCCTTGGTTCTGGAGGCCAGAAGTCTGAAGTTGGCATCACTGGGATGAAATCAAGGAATCTGTGCGGTCGGGCTCCCTCCTAAATTCTCGTTGTTGCTTATTCTAGCTTTTTCTGTGACTCTAGGCATCATGTGGCCACATCACTCCAATCACTGCTATTTTCTTGACCTTGCCTTCTCTTCTGTGTGTATAACACCCTCTCTTATAAAAATGCCTGTGACAGTGCTGAGGCCCACTCACCTAATCTGGGATAAACTCGTCATCTCAAAATTCTTCATTCCCTTAATATCATCACGTCTGCAAAGACCAGTTATTCCAACTACATTAACACTCCCAGGTTCTTGGGTTTAGGACATGGCCTTATCTTTGTGAGCCATCCTCCGTCTCCCACAGGGTGTGTTAGTATGGGGCAGTGTGAGAAAAACAATGGAGGTGCTAGCTCTCCTCTGTTTTCCTCAGGCCTAGACTTCAGCATGATTTATACACTCACTTCTGGGCCCCACAAGCTCAAGGGTAGAGAGAACCTGGAGCTCATTCAAGGAGAGTAAGCAGGATGGCAAAGGGCCTTTCTAGGAAAGGACGATGGGACATTTAGTATGGAGACAAGGCCCCGGGGCAGCAGGGTGGGCTCCTGATTGTAAATAAGGACTGAAGGTTGAGGAATGACATCAGTGAGTGAGGCTGGAGAGCGGTGGGTGGCCTTCCTGTCATTGCCACAGTGGCCTTGCGAGGTAGAGTCCAGAGGAGGGGCAATTGGAAGTTCAGTCTCAGGTTCCTGTGATTCCAAAGGATTTTCATCATCTGGGAGCTCAGCTCATCACCTTAGTCTCAGGACAGACACTCGATGGTGGCAACTTTCAGACACTGAGGGATTTCTACCTGCTCTGGGAGAATTATGGAGCCAACAGTATTCAACGTATTTTTTTTTTCAAAACCCTGTGACCATTTAAATAAACATAATCACCGAAGAAAGGACTCCAACACAAAGTATAAAGTGTATTAGGAAGTGCTTCTCTACTAAGAATTACCTGTGGCCAAAAATGATTTTTCTAACAACACTAGAGGACTTTTAAGACTGCTTTCTTGGTATGAACAGACACTTCTCCAAAGAGGACATCCAGATGGCCTACAGACACATAAAACGATGCTCAACATCACTCATCATCAGGGAAACACAAATCAAAACCACACTGA
>NC_043701.1:175862050-175863800 GCF_006229205.1 Suricata suricatta | reverse complement strand
AAAAAAGAAATAAGTATGAAACTAGTGAAGAAAAAAATTTTTATATATTAAAAAAACAAACAACAAAAAACAAAACAGAGAAACAAAACAAAACAAAAAAGCATGCAGCAGCTCCCCCTGGTGGATAGGCTTGGTTTGATATGGTAGGTCTTGGAGTCTGTTCTCAGAGGCTCCGCCCCTGCCTGAGGCGAAATGAGCAGCAGGAGGTGAAGTGCGCACCTTCACAGACTCAATTGCGGGGTCCCCACCCCCAGTCAGGATCGCGATTGCAATGGGGGAAAGGAAAAAAGCAAAAAGCAAAAAACCGAGTCTCTCTTAATTTCCGATAGCTTTGCTCAAGACGCTGTGCGCTGCTGGAAATGAGCTGGGAGCTCCTACATTCTAAGTGCGCGCCCGGGCCTCCACCTGCCACCGACTCTTTGTTGGAGGTCGCGTAGGTGTGCACCCTATTTTTTCCCTGTGGGCACCCGGGATTCGCGCAGTCCGTGCAGGGGGCGAGGTGTGCTGTGGAAATGCGGTCCGTGGTCCCATTCCCAAAACCAAGTTCAAATTGCTCGCGCCTGGCACAGTCGCCACTTTGGCCGCTTCCCGCCGGGGAGCGCGCCTCCCCAGCGCAGTCGCTTCTCACAGCCACAGATGCCTCTGATTCCCCGCGGAGATGGCTTAGGGCTGGAAGCTGTTCCTTCTCTTGCGCCACCCCGGTTCGGGATTCCGGCTACCCAGCAGTTATCCATGGAGTGGGTTTCTGTCTCCAAGCGCAGCCACGCGTTCTATACCTCTTCCCCAGAGACAGTTCTATGAGCGTGTTCCGACTCTGTCTCTTCCCTTTGTCTCTCGGGCGCTGGGCGCTTGCGCCACGTTGGGCTGGGGATCTTACCTCCCCTGCCCGTCCTGGGCTGGCCCGTTTTCGGATCTCCCCTGTTCACCCCCACTCACTCTGGTATCCTTGAGGTTCTATTCATTCAGGAGTTCGTATTTTCTCCTTCCGCTCTCGCAGATGAGCGTAATATCCTTCTCAGTTCGATAAATGGTGCGGACGGAGTTTACAGAGCTCCCTTCCTCTCCGCCATCTTGGCTCCACCCTTTTCAAGTTTTATTGAGCACTCAGCAGAGAATTTTGCAGACCTCTGGCAACGAAGACCACTTTTCCATTTTTCGTTGTTCTGTAGTCCCTCACCCATTTTAGGTGTGCTGTGCATGTTAGGTTGGATTAACATTTCCTCTGTGTCACATTGGTCTTTAACTAACAATCAGAAGTCTGTTCCCCTTGGTATCTGTTATTATGTTATGCCCAGATTGCAATATCGTCCCCAAAATCCAGAGACCACCAGGGAGACCAAGTCACACATGCAAAAGCAGAGGGCTTTATTACAGGCTTAAGCTCGAGCTCAGAGACTTCACCAGCACAGTGGATCCGTGCTGAGAGCCCCCAACAAGGGCTGAGCCGGGATTTTATGGGGTTTGGGAAGGGAGAGTTACAGAAAATTGAGACATAGGTACAATGATCCCATCATAATTATACGACATTATTGACAACGAGTTTAACCATTCACATTGTCTAGAGTGTTCGTTACTTTTGGCGGGACCCAATTACAACATTTAGAGTACCTTTAAAATCAACCAATTACAGGGTGAGCCTAGGGACTTATTTGGCGACTATCGGGTTAACTTTAGCATTAGGTCACAGGGTCCTATCTAAAGTTCCCATCTGCAGGCCTCACCCTTAGGAATGTGGAGAGTGGTAGCTGGC
>NC_043701.1:175852578-175861950 GCF_006229205.1 Suricata suricatta | reverse complement strand
AATATTATGGAAAAAAAACTTGAAAATAGGACAGCTGTGGAAAAAGAGATCCGTGGAAAGCTGCGTATTGGATAACAATCCTCTTCCTCCAAGGTGGTCAGGATTGGGGGTGGGGGGGCGGGGCGGGGGCAGGGAGTAGTTGAATGTCAGATTGAGCAGAAATAAGAAAAGGCAGGCTCTGGAGAGAGGACTTTCCCGCCAGGTTGGAGGGAATGGACTAGCTTATGCAAAAACTGAACAAACAAAGCCAAGTACAATGGTGTGGAGAAGCCAATCGAAGAGCTTTCCCTAGAGGGAGGACTCGGGTAGAGAAGGGCCTAGAATTACAACACAGGAGAGTGAAGAACCCTGCACACCACACTGAGTCTGGGTGGTTTCCGGGAGGCAATTGGAGAAAAAGCCAGATGGCTGAGCAAAGGAAGGACAGGATTTAGAGAGTCAGGTTCCTACACCATGCAAAATGCAGGGGCGGGGTGGGGGTGGGGGGTCGGCATGAGTTACAGGATGCGGGGTACCCATGCCTAAGCCAGGGTCATGACAGAGAGAATGGGAGGAAGGAGAAGGGATGCTGAAAGGATGGAATGTTCTGGTTTGGAGACAAACTGGATAGGGAAGACAGAGGCAGAAAGCAGACCCTGTATTTTTAGACCCAGATGACTGGGGTCATTAATCTACACAATACAGATTCAAGCAGAGTAAATACGATGATTGCAGATTTTACATGAAAAATGCCTGGCAATAAAACAGTCATTTATTAAAAGCTCATCATGGGCCAGCCACATTTTCAGGACCCTTTATGCATATTAGCTCATGTAATCATCAAGGAAGCTGCAGGAAATGGGCATAGTATCCCCCTTTTACAGTGGGAGAACAGAGGCCAAGGTCATGTAGGGAATGGAGACTTGAACGGAGACCATGATTTTGTATTCGATTTTCAACCTGTCTACAGGAGGCTGCTGGTGTGGGGCCGAGACCTAGGAAAATAAGCAGAGTGAGAGAAATCTGGGAGCAGTAAAGGCAGCCCAGGAAGAGCTAAGCAGAGAGCGGAAAACGGAATCCAGGGACAGATCTTCGGCCTCTTGCTTTGGTTTCAACTGCAGATACGAATTCAATAAAAGTGACTAACAATAGCCTGTGATAAATGACCTGAATTCAGAAACTGTAACTTTGAGAAATAAAGAGGCTGATCCTTGGTTTTTCTTCCATCCCATGCTCATGTCATTTTGATCTTCCCTTGTCAAAGTCCCAGCAATCTGCTTCATGATGACCAAGGATGAATCACCTAACTGCCAGGACTTCCAGAGCAATCGGAGTATAATCAGGAGAGAGGAATCATCCAATAATTTGAACAGAAGGTTAACGTAAAAAAGTATTAACTCTGAAAGCTACCTTACTTACAAGGGACCAGCTAATAAGAAGTGACAGGACGTTTAAAGAATAGGAGCAAAGGAGGAGCCACTACCTGCAGAGAGGAGAGAGCATCCCCAGAGCTCGCCCTAGGCGGAGATCTGACCTTGTTAGAAAGGGCATACCTGTGGTTCAATGGACGACAGAGGAGATGCTGGTGGGCATCTTCTAGAGGGATGAGAAAAGTGGTTCATGGGGAGGGGGTCTCACCAGAGGCACCGTAGTGTGAGGGCAAGGTGCTGGGGAGGCCGGGGGCTGCCGTAGGCTACAGACAGTGCCGGAGTCCAAGACCGTCTGCCACAAAGCCTCCTAGAGCAGTGCCAGAGGAGCCCCCGGCCTCTGTGTGCTACAGAGCTGAGCCGGAGAAGTTGCAAGCACTGCCTAAGCTTGGGCACGCTGGAGAAAGCTGGGCATGCGACAGGAGCCTGCCGGGCAAGCACACCAGAGCCAGGGGGCCGGACCCTTTTCCTCCTGCACTGTCTCTCCAGCAGCCTCTGTGACAAAATAGCAGTGTCGACTGGCTCAGGAAACCTATCTAAAAGATCCAGATCTGTCTTTACAGAGCAGCCAAAACATCTGAATTTGGAGCTGAGAGTCCATAAGTCACAACTTCCTACCAAAGTAGGTCCGTTTCCTCTGATGGCCTTTTAAAAGCCATTCATTTGTTGGTGACATCATTGTTCTTTGGGAGGAGGAGGTTACTGTTGGTATGAAGAGAGAGTTCGATTTCTTTTAAAAATGGAACTTTCTCCTTCCCTTCTGGATCTAAAAGCCACGCATAACCAGGCTGCCATGTTCTAAGCCAAAACTAAGAACTTAGCAGCAGCAGGAGCAGAATCCTTCAAACTTGATGGTGTGGCTTGAAAGGAACCTCAGGGGCCACCAGCAGGCCCTTTCCCTTCCATGTCCAATAAGATCATCAACAGCATCCCCATGCAGAGCTTGTGTTCATTAACAAAGAAGAAAAAACAGACAGCAGACACTCTTTCTTAGCAGAGCAAGATTTTAGGAAATACATCCTGAGTAAAACTATGGTAGTTCATATTCTGGGTCCCCTGTGATTTTGTTCTAACTTAAAAGAATACTAACCTCTTATAGTTGATGCTCTTCCACTTTAAAAATCGGTTAAAATATTAAAATGTACCTAAAAGGTATAGATACTAAAAAAGAAAAATTTGCAGATATTGTAATGGTCTCTTTAGAAACCCAAGAGGCCAGCTAGAAAATTATAATGCTAAAATTATGTAAATAACTAACGCAAGTTATATAAAATTTAATAGCTCCCATATGAAACTATTAAATATACATTGCATAAACTTCTCTTTCACTACAGCAAGAGAAAAAATTGTGAAAACCACATAAAAATGTGTGACATGATTAGGTCAGATCAAACCAGAAGTAAACCAAGCAAAAAAATGTACTTTCAAGATTCCTTAAATATCAGAAGTTCTGTTTTTTAAAGATGGGTCCATAATAGCATGGGGGAGGGGAGACCACATCGGAAGGGCCCCATCAGAGAACCAGGAAGTAGGATGAATTACTGGAAGATAGAAAGCAGAGAGAACCAAACAGACCAAAAATTTGCAGAGAAAGGAAAAGCTGTGTGGAGAGAACAGAGGTGTACCCATCTCAGAGGGCATGGGGTAGGTGTAGGAAAATGCCAGCCAGCCAGAGCACAGGCTCGGGCGAGGAAGAAGGCCTGGCCATCGCCAGTGAAACCTAAGAAATGAATTTGGGTCACCGTGAAGAGATTGATCTTTGAGGGCAGAAATGTTAGACCTGAGGCTGGAAGCAGAGAACAGCCCTGGAAAAAAAACAAATGACTAACCATACATCCTGAATATCCATTTCCTGACCTCCATGTGGCTCAGGGGGTCATATTCTAGGCAATGACATTTAAGTAGAAGTTTCTAGGTGAGGTTAATATGCTTTAGGGTCTTTTTTTAATCTCTCACCGTTTCCCTTCTTCCACATTTAGAACTGGATGTAATGGGCGGAGCTATGGTAACCTTTCCATGCTGTTGAGGAGGTGGGTCATGTCCTGAGCTGGTGGAATAGAAAGCTTAGGTCCCTGCTGACATCACAGAGCCACCATGCCAGGCCTGGACATCCAGACTTCTAAGCACAAGAAAAACAAACCTTTACCATGTAACCTGAAGCTAGATGTAATTTCTAATGCAAAAGGTACATAACTATTTAGCTTGTAAATACTCACATCAGAGTTTGCTAAAGGAAAGTGACAAATCATTGGTGGGAGATTTTAATATATCAGTTCCTAAAAATCAACAGATCTTAAATTTTACAATTAAAAGGCAAGAATCGGGGTGCCTGTGTGACTCAGTCAATTAAGCGTCTGGCTTCGGCTCAGGTCATGATCTCACGGTTCATGGGTTTGAGCCACGCGTCAGGCTCTGTGCTGATAGCTAGCTCAGAGCCTGGCCTGTCTTCAGATTTTGTGTCTCCCACTCTCTGACCCTCTCCTGTTCATGCTGTCTCTCTCTCTCTAAAATAAATAAAGCAGTAAATAAATAAATAAATAAATAAATAAAAGGCAAGAATTATCAGTTTAGATAGGAAAGCAAGTCTCAGTTAGGTGCTATTAGAAACAGAATTTAAAATTTTAAAAATGCAGACAGGTAGAAGATAACAAGATGGAAAAAGATGTGGCATGCAAACACGAAGCAGAAGAATCAGCCAAAGCAGACAAGGGATATTACAGGGAAAATGAGAATCATTTCATATATAAGGCGGTCAATTCATCAAGACCTAATTCTAAATGTGACATACCTAATAGGGCTTCAAAACACATGCAGCAAAAGTTGACAGAGCTCAAAAGAGAGAGAAACAAATCCATAGTCATAGTTGGAGAATTTGCCATTTCTTGCTCAGTAATTGTTGGAGGAGGGGGGGTTACAGAAAGTCAGTAAAGACGTAAAACACTCGAATAACACTAGCTAACAATTCCCCTCACTGACCTTTCTAGAATACTCTACCCAACACCTGTAGAATGCACAATCTCCTCAAAGGCACATGAAATACTCATCAAGACAGATACCTATCCTAGACCAAAAGTGACTGCTGTCGCAAGCAGAATGGCAAATAATTTTGAGGAATGAACACAAGTCGGAGCCGATAGATCTACATGGAACACATCACAACAGGGACACACGCAAAAAAATCTTTTCACGCCTTAGGGGTCAGTATCAAAACTCGAACGTGGATCAGATTACGGTAGGCGGCCTCCCAGTGACCCGCGTCTTCCCAGAAGCCTGCCTTTGTGTGGACCCCTTCCACGGAGTATGGGTTGGATTTAGTGATTCTCTCCTAATGAATACAAGTAAGATTTCCTTCTAATGAATGGAACAGGGTGAATGTGAAGGCGTTGGACTCACCCACTAGGTCAGAAATGTCTGCATGTTGTTGTACGTGCGGCAGGCCACTGCCCCTCCCCGTGGCCTCCTGCCACTGAGCCACGAAGCTGCTACTCAGGCCCCAGCCAAACCTTCAGACGCCCAGAGTCCAGACCACAGCTCACTGAATCCTCATGAGAGATCCTTAGATAGGATCTCATCTAGATCTCTCTAGATTCCTGACTCTCAGAAGAGAGAGAAAGGTTTTAACCGATGAAGCCTGTGGGATAATTTGTTACAAAACAATAGATAATATAAGCCTTAAAAGAAAATTTTTTTCTCCAAACTGAAATTTATACTTTGTCTGACCACAAAGTAATACAATTCAATATTAATGACAAAAACAATATATCCTTAGAATTTTTAAAGCCTTTTAAATGATTCTTGGTTAAAGAGACCAAATTGAAATTACAAACTACTTAGAAATGAATAAAAGTAAAAAAAAAAAAAAAAACCCTGCATATTAAAGCCCACAGGTTGTGGCCAAATTAAGGAATATTTCTAGCTTAAAATCTACCCTTTCTTAGAACAGGAAAGAATGGGAGAAAATAAATCAGTTGACTCAAGAAACTAGGTTAAAAGAACCAAAACTATACTCTAAAAATTAAAAAGGGGCTGTAATAAAAATTTAAGTATGAATTAAATATTTTAAATAGTCAATAAAGCCAAACATTATTTGAGATGGTCAATAAAAAAGAAATTTGGCATTTCTAATTTCTAATTGGCAAATAGAAAGAGAAGATGTAAATAAACATTAGGCATACGAAAAGGAACACTTCCACATAAAGAGATTCAAGCTATTTTTTAAGACTTTATATAGTTTTATGCTAAAAACTGGAAAACCCAATTAAAATGGAAATTTTCTAGTACTGTCCAATAGAACATTCTGCAAAGATGAAAACAGTTAGTACCTGCACTGTCCAAGTTAGCCACTAGCCTCATGCAACTATTGAGCAATTGATATATGGCTAGTGCAACTGACGAAGTGAATTATTTAATTTTAATTAAATTTAAGTAATCACATATGGCTGGTAGCAACTATAATTGAAAAAGTAGCAGGGTGCCTGGGTGGCTAGTCAGCTTAAGTGTCCGACTTCAGCTCAGGTCATGATCTCGCAGTCCATGAGTTCAAGCCCTGCATCAGGCTCTGTGCAGAGACCTCAGAACCTGGAGCCTGCTTCGAATTCTGTGTCTCCCTCTCTCTGCCTCTACCCCACTCAAGCTCTGTCTCTGTCTCTCTGTCTCTCTCAAAAATAAATAAACATTAACCAAAAAAAAATTTTTTTAAGAAAAAAAAAAGAAAGAGTAGCCAAAGATACACTCTAAAATATATTCTAGCCTTGGATGTTTCTTAATAGGTAAGTTCTAATAAACCTTAATAAACAAGATCTGTATTCTAAGTTTGCAGAGTATAGAAACAGACCTCCAAAAGTCCCACTTACTTCTCCAAAGCTAGCTCTGATACCAAATCCCAACAAGCATGTACACAGATTTTATAAATATTTTTATACACATATAATCTTGTTTATAGATATATGCTGCTGTGAAAACACGATCCCAACATCTCTGTGCCTAGGCGGCAGCAAACTTACAGCTTATGCACCAAATCTGGCCTTTTACTGTTTTCATATGATCCACGACTAAAAAATAGTTTTTACTTTTTTTTAATGGTTGGAAATTAGCTTTTCCCCCAGGCTTGATAAAGTTTCTTTAATTTTTTGTCTTTATTTTATTTTGAGAGATATGGAGATCAGGTGATCAGGAGAGGGGCAGAGAGGGAGACATAGAATCTGAAGCAGGCTCCAGGCTCTGAGCTGTCAACACAGAGCCTGATGCAGGGCTCGAACCCATGGACTGTGAGATCATGACCTGAGCCAAAGTTGGCCGCTTAACTGACTGAGCCACCGAGGCACCCCAGCTTTTTTAATTCAACCTAAAATTACAATGCAGGGTGCGCCTGGGTGGCTCAGTCAGTTAAGTGGCCAACTTTGGCTCAGGTCATGAACTCATATTTTAGGAGTTCAAGTCCTGCGTCTGGCTCTGTGCTGACAGCACAGAGCCTGGAGGCTGCTTTGAAGCTGCTTCGGATTTTGTGTTCCCCACTGACCACCCCAAATAAATAAGAATAAATAAAATAAAATTACAAGGCAAAATGGCACATCTATGTGAGAGATATACAAAAATGATTTCACGTCTCCTTCTAGCCCCACAGACTATAAATATATGGAAACTGAAGCACAGAGAGGTAAAGTAACCTGCCTAAAGTCATACAGCAAGTTATTGCGATGTCAATAATTATTAAAAAGCAATCACTTTAGGTGATAATAAAGACGCAATCAAAGAGCTAGGTTGCACAGGGGTTGGCAAGGTGGGGGGGGGGTGAGAACAAAAAGTAGCTTGTTAGAGGAAATGATGCCTAATTTATCTAAATCATCTGCCTTTCTTTTAATTTTTTAAATTTAGAGAGAGAGAGAGAGAGAGAGAGAGAGAGAGAGGGAGTGGGGGAAGGGCAGAGAGAGAGGGAAACAATCCCAAGCAGGTTTCCCACATCAGCCAGCACAGAGCCCGCTGTGGGGCTTGAATCCACACACCAGGAGATCATGACCCAAGCCAAAAATCAAGAGTGGGGCGCTTCACAGACTGAGCCACCCAGGTGCCCCTAAGTGAGCTCCCTCTCAAGCAGTAAATGCGCTCAATGAAAAGCCCAGGCTCACGGGCAGACGCCAATATTGGGCAGTACTTATCTGTGTGAACATTTTAAAAAGTGAAATATGTGAAACTTTATTATAGATCAGCACTGACAAATACATACATAACAGGTAAGGCAAAGTAACTGTGAACCAGCGGTAGACGTTCCGGCATCAGCGAGGGGGCCTTGCCAGCCTCTGCCCCCTCATATCGAGGAGCCGGTGGCAGAGACGGCGGATCCCAGTGGCAAGCAGCTCAATTAGGAACAGCTGTCTCTCACCTCCTGGAAAGGTAACCTGATTTCCCTGCAAGTATAATATATTTGATCATTAAAAAACTCTGAAAGCTCCATGGAACAAGGAAACAGTAAGAGAAGAGAAACATGAAAAGATCATGTGGGGTGGCAATTGACCAGCCCCAGAAAACGCAGCTGTAAGAAGCGCTGTAACTGACGAAAACTTCAGACGCTATACAACTTTGCAGCAGCACAGGTCGAAGGCGGGTGCTACCTTTGGGCCACTAAAGAGGTGATTTAAAGCTCCTTACGGGACAACTGAAGGCTCTCATCAGAGTTTTATTAAAGCTGTGGGTTTCAGGACTCCTTCCACTTTCGGACTTGGCCAGTTTGATGTTGGGAAACATCCCAAAACTCAGGTACCGATCCTGGAGATGAACAGCCAGGAGGACATGGAGCCTGTTAACTGCAGCCTCAAAGCAGCTTTAATTGAGAAAGTAAAAACGGCACCGGATGGCAAAGCCCAAGAGCCCCCGGTGGGAGAGCCGTGGTGAGGCTGGTGAGGAGTGGGGGTGGGGAAAGGAGGGCTCATGGATCCCACATGCTTTTGTCCACTCCTGGGCCAGGAACACCGATTAACACACAGCTCCTCATCCATCAGCTCAACCTGCTGCACTGCGCACCTGCCGTGTGCCGGGAGTGTGCTGAGAACGGGGTACACGGAGATGAACAAGACACACGTGGCCCCAACTCTCCTGGCCTAAGTCAGAGCAACCTTTTTCCATCCAAAGCCAGAGAACAAATACTTTAGGCTTTCTAGGCCCTGTGGTCACAACTACTCAGGTCTGCCTTCATAGCCTGACAGTGCTATACATAAATGAAGATCATATGTAAATGAACAGGCATGGCTATGTTCCAATAAAACTTTATTTACAAGAGCGGTGGCTGGATTGGATCCGCAGGCAGTGGTCTGCCAGCCCCAGATCTAGAAGGCCATTAAACACAGTTCATCGCTACAATATTTGGAGCCTGTTACATATTAAGTGCTGTGGGACATACTTTATAGATTTTTTCCTCCTGTAATCCTCACAACAACCCTCTGGGCTGGTATTAGGCCCATTTTACAGACAAGAAAACAAAGACATAGAAATGTTAATAACGCAACCAAGCTCACACAAGTAGCAGATAGAATGAACTAGCCCTGCAGCTCCAGACCTCATATACAAGAACGCTGCCTGGCACCACGCCAGCCCTCCCGTACCAAATCAGCCTCTCAAAAGCCAAGGGGGGTTGGAATGTTAGGAAGAAAAGGACCAGGGTGGCATGAAGCAGGTGGGCCTACGCTAGATGAGTCTGCTGGAAAGTGGTTGCACCATAAACCATGAGAAGGAGTCGCCCAGGAAAATAGGGGGAAGGAGAGACCGTTCTGGGATGTATTTGTTCTCTATGGCTGCTGTTCAAATGACCACACACTTAGCCCCTCAAAACAACACTAATTTACCAGCTCACAGTTCTGCGGGTCACAGTCGAGGGGTTCTGATCTCCCCACTCTTAGGAGGCCAAAACACAGGCATCAGCTGGTTGAGTTCTATCGAAAGCCTTCAGGGGAGAATGGGTTCCTAAGCTCACTCA
>NC_043701.1:175804144-175852478 GCF_006229205.1 Suricata suricatta | reverse complement strand
GCCCAACAAAATATATCAGAGGTTTGGGGAGGGAGAGGTACCCATAGGCAGAGGGAATAGTGTGTACAAAGGCCTTGGCACAGGAGCTGAAAGAAGCCCAGTGTGGCCAAGAGACAACAAGATCGGACAGGGAGGAAGAAGCTCAACTGGCTGGAGGGTGGCTCGTGCCTCGAGGCCACGGGCTCTGCAAGCCCTTAAGAAGTCAAGATTTTGTTCTAAGTGCTATGAGAAGTTGTGAACGGCTTATAAATGGGGGGGGGGGTATGTCTGGTTCACTTTTTTAAAAATATTTTTAATGTTTTATTTATTTCTGAGAGAGAGTACAAATGGGGGAGGGGCAGAGAGAGAGAGAGAGAGAGGGAGACACAGAATCTGAGCTGTGAGCACAGAGCCCGATGTGGGCCTCGAACTTGTGAACTATGTGATCATGACCTGAACCGAAGTCAGAAGCTTAACCGACCGAGCCACCCAGGCACCTCTGGTTCATGTTTTTTAATGATCAGCTGCTGGGTAGAGAATGGATGGGGGAGGGGGAAGAGTGTGAAGTGGGGGGAGCAGTTAGGTGGGGACTGGGGTGTTCTGGATAGATGATGAGGGGGGCCTGGGACAGTGTTAGCAATGGAGGTGGAGGGAAGGAGGAGATACAAAACATGTTTTAGAGGAGATTATCGATGGATTGGCAAGTGGCAGAGGGAGCTGTTAAGGCTAAGAAGGAAAGACCCTAGAACCTGTTTGGGTTTGAAGATCCAGAGCTCAGCCTTGAACCTGCATTGCTAAGGTGGCTATTAGGCATCTAAGCAGCTCTATAAAGTATGCAATGTATGATTGAAAAGGGAAGCAGATATCACAGAGTTCTACCCACCCCAAAAGACTTTTCCAACAGTCACAATGGTTTGAAATGCCCAGGGCTGGCCTCATTTCATTGGACAAAGGCTTTGGGTCTGCAGGGGGGTGCTGGCAAATGGCCTACAGCGTACTATGGACTCACACAGGACCATAGTTCAGGTGAGGGGATCTGAAATCTCTCTCCTTAGGAGGCTGTGAGCCTGGAGGGAGGGAAGGAGGTGGGGAGGAGGGCACAGGATGGGACATTTTTGATGAGGAGAGACAAGCCCGGGGGAGGCCCTGGGAGGTGGCCAGCGTGGAAGGCATCTCTGGAGGTGACTGTCAATCAGGGCCTGCATGAAAGACCTGAATTAAACCACCTTTGGTTCAGCCCAAATCCTCGACTGCAGAGACAAAGATATCAATTTAAGACAAGCAACCGAGATTTCCGTGAGGCAGTGTTTATCCAGCAGAGGGACAGCCCTACCGGCTTAGGCAGAATCTGGCTCTGCTGCCTGCCGGGAAGGTGCAGGGACAGCCTACCTGAGGATGCCCCAAGCCGATCAGAGAAAGCGTGACGGGACACAGGCGTCACACACACGCGTGTGTCTGGGAGGACCAGGTTTTCAGTACAGTTCCCCGTGGTCCTGGTCTCGAGCCCCTCCTCCACCTGAGGGTATGGGCTGCCCCCACAGAACTTGCCTTCCTTTCGGCCCAGCACAAACTTTCTGAGTCAGACTCCATGGTTTTGTAGCCCAGCTTCGCCACTTACTGTGTAAGTGGAGGCAAGTCTGGGCCTCAGCTTTCTCCTCTATAAAATGCTCATGGCAAGAAGGACCATTTGTGAGGAGCTCCACAGACCTGCTATCTGGAGAACTAAGCCTAACCAGTGAAAACTATTTTTTAAAAAAATTTTTTTCTCTGGAATTTTTTTTAACATTTATTCATTTTTGAGAGACAGAAACTGTGAGTGAGGGAGGGGCAAAGAGAGAGGGAGACACAGAACCCGAAGCAGGTTCCAGGTTCTGAGCTGTCAGCACAGAGCCCGACACGGGGCTCGAACCCACAAACTGTGAGATCATGACCTGAGCAAAAGTCAGGCGCCCAATCGACTGAGCCACCCAGGCGCCCCTCTGGAGATTGCTTTAAGGGCCCTTGGTGAATGAAGAAACATTTATTCAAGGAAATCTACTGGAGGCACGTCTGGGTGGCTCAGTTGGTTAAGCATCCAACTTCAACTCAGGTCAGGATCTCACGGTTTATGGGTTCAAGCCCCATGTAGGGCTTTGTGCTGACGGCTCAGAGCCTGGACTCTACCTCGGATTCTGTGTCTCCTTCTCTTTCTGCACCTCCCCTGCTCATGCTCTGTCTCTCTGTCTCTCAAAAATAAACATTAAAAAAAAATCTACTGGAGTCATTTGCAACAACGTGGCTGGAACTGGAAGGTGTTATGCCAAGTGAAATAAGTCAGTCAGACAAAGATCGGTATTTTATGATTTCACTCATATGTGGAATTTGAGAAACTTAGCAAAAACTTAGGGGAAGGGTAGAAAAAGTAAGACAAACACAGGGCAGCAAACCATGAGAGACTCTTAAATACAGAGAACAAACTGAGGGTTGATAGGGGTGGGGAAAATGGGTGGTGGGCATTGAGGAGGGCACTCAGGATGAGTGCTGGGTGTTGAATGTAAGAGATGAATCACTGGAATCTATTCCTGAAGCCAACACTACATGGTTTGTTAGCTAACTTGAGAATAAATTTAAATAAATAAGGAAAGAAAGGAAGAGAGGAAGGGAGGGAGGAAGGAAGAAATGAAGGAAGGAAGGAAGGAAGGAAGGAAGGAAGGAAGGAAGGAAGGAAGGAAGGAAGGAAGGAGGAAATCTACCGGAACTTGCTGAGAAATGTACAAGTCCGTGGCCCCTGAACTCCCTCTCTTCCCCCTCCCAGCTCAGCTCCTATCCCCCAGCCATCCACTCTGGGCAGCTGTGGCCAAAAAGAGGGCTCCCTCTCCCCTCAGCTCCTAAGTAAGGATACAGCTCACAGAGGGGAGCAGGGGGCCAATATTTCTCATCCCTTCCAACTTCAACTGAAGAAGCTACATTCCTGGTGAGCTCAGTCAAGAGACCAGGGGCTTCCTTTCCTCTGTCCATTCCCCTACTCAGACAGGATGGACGCTCGATTCTGGACTCATCAGGACAGGAATGCTGGGGCCCCCATTGTCCCTCTTCAGCCCGCTCATAGAACAGAGGCTCCCCACACTGATGGAGGCAAGCCCACTCGGTGGCTGGAGAGGTGCCTGAGAGAACTTTCCTGGGGGGAGGAACAGTCCCCAAAGGAATCGACCTTATTTGAAACAGTACAGGAACGTTTAAGCCTAAGGGTTATCTTGGAAACAAGGAGATTTGGGTCCTACAAAAATAAGAGAGGGATGGTAGCTCCTCTTAATTAAGAAAAACAAGCTGAACCATAGACCGGCCAGTTCCTCAGAGAGAACCAGGGAAAGAGGGAGCTAAGCAGAGCCTTACTGGGACCAGAACAAATCTCAAAGGCTGGCCTCCCAAACTACCCCTACGCTAACCACACAGGAACCGAGGTGGGGCTGTGCTGATAACAATACAGCAATCAGCCAGCCAGCGATTAGTGGAGCCTAAGAGCCGAGTGTGATACCAGGTGAGGCAGCTGCTTTACACAGAGATGGGAGAGACACGAAGAGAGCCCGCATCCCGGGGTGAGTGGACACATGCCCTTCGCTCTGAGGCCCCAGCATTCCACATCCCCCTGTGGATGAAGGAAGTCAACCATTAAAATGAGTAATGCAGAGATTAAGAATCATTCTAAATCATCGCATTCATAGAATTATGTTCAAATTAGATCAGGTTTGGCAAAACACTTTGCAAACTCAAAAGTCCACCAAGTATGTTAGGTATTTTCATGACCCAGCAGGGCGACCAACATAAGGTAGTCAAGAGGACAAATTCTAGGGAAGGCGCTTCAGTTCGAAGCCCAAAGCCATCACTTCTTGCCTTTGGGGGTTACCTGACTTCTCTGAAACTCAGTTACCTCCTCTGTGAGATCGGTCCTGTATCTCCCAGAGAAAATGCTTATAAAGTCTGGTACTGGCCAGGGTGCCTGGCTCAGTCGGTTAAGTATCCGACTTCAGCTAAGGTCATGATCTCACGGTTCCTGAGTCCGAGCCTCGCACTGAGCTGTCAGCTCAGAGCCCAGAGCCTGCTTCAGTTTCTTTCTTTCTTTCTTTCTTTCTTTCTTTCTTCCTTTCTTTCTTCCTTTCTTTCTTCCTTTCTTTCTTTCTTTCTTTCTTTCTTTGTTTCTTTGTTTCTTTGTTTCTTTCTTTCTTCCTTTCTTCCTTTCTTCCTTTCTTCCTTTCTTTCTCTCTCTCTCTCAAAAATACACATTAAAATTTTTTTAATATTAAAAAAACAGTCTGGTACCCAGCCAGTGACAACTAGCGATAATTGTGGCATAAACAAAGAAGTAGTTCTACAATCTTACCAGGTCATGGCAGAAGCAGAATTTCCGGTACCCAAAGCCAAATCTGAACATAAAAAATTGGCACTAATTCATTAACTTGTTGGAAGCAAATACAATCTAAGGGAAGATGTACCTGTCCCTTTAAAAAAAAAAAAAACAGTCACTGATCTGTTAGATATTGCTGGTACATTTCCATATTCCTAAAAAGGTTTCACTTTCTAAAGATCATTCTAGGGTGCAATGGAAGGGCATTTTACTGATGATGTACAGTGATGTACATTGTAAGGCTTGTGATTGACGTTAGAAAGACTTTCAACAGTTTCTCGGAGGCACCAAAGGATTATTCTTTCGTCCTTTAATAGAGCTTGTGCGAACATTATTTAGTTGGCGCCCAGTTGCTTCTGGCGGGCACACTAGGTGCCCTTTTTGAGTTTATCCCTTAGTTTGGTCCCTGTGTGACCACTTTGTTCTCTAGATGAAAAGGTGACTCAATTTCCATAGAAGAAATGGTTTGATGCTTTCAGCCAATTCAAGAGGAAAGCAAAACAGTGTTGTTACATTAATACTCTTTTTTAAGCAAGCTGCCCTTGGAGTTTTCTTTGATCACAGCCTCTAAAATGGATTTAATGTCTTGTGCTGACCTTTACTAAGTTTCTTATAGATAATAAATCATCTCCAAGTGGTCCCATATTTACTGAGATATACCACATACTGTGTGTGTATTAATTCTTTAACTCTCTTAATTTTACCTAGTAAATAAACATGCCCAGTAAAATAGTCCTTCATTTTTCATATCTCCAAATCCCACAGTGTGCAAGTGAAACTTTTACACTGCATATTCAAGGCTGGAGTGCATCTACTTTTGTCATGAAATAATTTGTTCAGTTCTTCTTGGTAAGTAGCTTTTCCCAAGAAATGTGTTAAATTTATTGGCATACAGAATACATTCGTAGTCACATGATCTACCTTCTTTAAGCATGCAGGTCTGTGCCCTGTTGTGTTCTAACTAAAAGTTAGGTCACTGGGTCATTGCTCTGGCCCAGCCTGCCCTTGGGCACGTCTCTCCGTCCCCGTTGGCATGCGCAAGTTCAGGATTGGTCATCTCTTGCCTGGACTAGTGCAGAAGCTTGCTACTGCTTTCTCTGCCTCCATCCTCAGCCCCTCTGAGCGGGAGGAAGCTTCGCGTGTGGGGCAAACAGCAGGTACAAAGTGTCACTCCTTCCCAGTAAATTCAAGAAATGCAAGACTACAGCGAAGAAAAGATTAGTAGGCACACATTCAATACTCCTTCCTCTGCGTGTGAATTTTTATAAGTGAAAACTCTTGGCAACAAGCAACTTTTCATTCTGATGAGCTGAATACTAGCAAGAGATTCCATTTCTGCTTAGTTCAAACTTTGTGAAACACATTTAAGACTAAAGTAATGTAATGCTGTCTCCCTTTGCGGAGAAATTTCTGTTGAACTGTGCCTTATGCCCAAAAGCTCTGTGCTCCCATCCGCCCTCTACTAGGTAATAAGCTGTTCAACAGCAGGTGGCTACAGGCCAGGGGGTCTATAAGGACCTGGGGTGTGCACTATTAATACCCATCGACCTTGATGAGCCCGTTGCAGTAACACTCAATAGTAAGTCTGATATCGTCTCCACCTGGGAGTGGGAGAAAAAATGGCAAGTAGAGGGGTCACCCCATTCTTTTTCTGCCCTCTTGGGCTCTGACGCATGGTGTGCTGGACCTGGCTTGCACCAGCTTGAGAGAGATGACCGTTAAATTTTCAGAAGTTTTGTGAGATACTTGTTCAACGGATATTACTGAAAAGCTAACTTAGGGGCGCCTGGGTGGCTCAGTCAGTTAAGTGTCTGGCTTCAGCTCAGGTGATATCTCACAGTTCATGGGTTCGAGCTCTGCCTCGGGCTCTGTGCTGATAGCCTGGAGCCCGCTTCAGATTTTGTATCTCCATCTCTCTCTGCCCCTCCCCTGCTCACACTCTGCCTCTCTCTCAAAGATAAACAAACATTAGGAAAAAAGAAAACGAACTTATGTAGATTTGCAATTAAACAAATAATGAAAACCAAAGGCAATGATTACTCAAAACTCATCAGTTCCTAATTGTCTCACTACAGTTTATAATTAATCATCTATCCTTTTGAGGTGACTTACATCTGCTGTATCCGCATAGAGAACATGTTGCATCATGGTGGGCTGCTGCGCGTTTCTTCCCATCCCCACCTTCAGTGATGCCACTTTGGTAGCTTGAAATCAGCCATGGCGGGCACAGCTACACCTGGAAATCAGCAAATGACACCAATCGGGGCTTCCCATCTCCCGTCAGCCCAGTGGGCTGGTAAACATCTAGGTCACCACTGGTTCTAGCTCGCCTCCAGTGGGCATGATTCTATAGTTGTCAGGTTGTCCTCCACATAGGGAATGTAAGTCCTTAGAGGCAGTGATGGGCCCGGGAAAGGTCACATAACCCAAAAAGACCCAGAGACCACTGGATACAGGCAGAGTAAGGATCTTTCTCTCTTTGAGACTGCAAGCTTTGAGACATGTAAGCCTGGAGTTGCTAGGGATCTGCATGTGGAGGCAATCGTCAGAAAGAGAAAACTGCACAGGAGGAAACTGGAGGCAGAGACCCTTGTGACAACCTTTGAGCACCTGGCTCCAGCGGTACCTGAAGTAAACTCTAATTCCTGGAGTTTTCAGATACATGAATGGAAAAATTCCTTTGGGGCTTGACACGTTTTAAGTCCCTTTGTTTCTGTCCTTGGTAACTGGAAAAGTTCTGACCTACATACCTCTCCAAGTAGGATTTAAGTAGACCATTGGGCTCTGGTTTAGATTTTGTTCTTATCAAGTAAAAATTGTCAGCTACCTGCCAGGAGGGAATGGGAGAGATCAGAGCAGACGGCAGAGCTGGCCTCCGGCCAACCAGGCACATCGGAAAAGCATATCTATTAGTGCAAAGGCTCTATGCATGCCTTGAAGGAAACGCTATTTTCAATAGCCAGGGACACAAAATGAAAAAAGTCAAATACATGCTAAGCACTATCACCTCTGAATCTGGATCCCATCCTCAGAGTTTGAGAGACAGCATGTCTGAGATGAGGCAGATATATTTGTATTTCCATTAAGTTCCCAGAAGATGCTGATGCAACTGGCCCAAGGATTATACTCTGAAAACCATTATTTGTCCATTAGAATATAAAGATGGAGGTGGAAGATTCCAGATGGGAGTTACCATCTATTCCCCAGGTCCTACGCTCCTCTGGCCCCAGGGTACGGCGTGGGCCCCCAGAGGCCATGCTGTGCCCCGTGACCCTGCCACTTGTCTACAGCTTATCAGAGTTGAGCCAGTTTAATTGTTTTTCCCAAGAACTGGAAACTTAGAAGAGAGACAGACTAGAAGTCATCAGAGCTGACTCTCAAAGTCACAGCTGAGTCATAGGAGCCTAGAAAGCTGATCCAGAATCCTGTTGCCAAATGACTAGAGGCTAGGAAAACATTGCCTTGGCTAATGACTCTGTCAGAACTATTGTTTTAAGTGTGACAAATTACGTGGAAACGTGAAGGAAATAAGCATTTTAATCTCAAACACCACTGAAGGTGTGGTGGGCACTTAACCAAGGGCAGAGGGGATGTCTGGCTTCCGCAGCTGGCTTGGACACCCCGTCCCCACTTAGAGCGCACCTCCCACCGCCCCACCTCCCCCGCCAACTCCAAACGCCTGTCCCAGCAAGATAAGGAGGCAAGGGGCTCGACAGAGGAGAGGTGGCTATTCGAGGGAGGGGACCACCTTTCTGGCACCTGGTTGCCTCCCTCCAGCCTTGTGAGAGAACAATATCATGGAGTAAAAGCCAGATTCAAATGGGTGCTGGACCCCCCCTGGGGGCCTGGGCAGACCACGGCCCCTCTCTGCCTCATCAGCAAAAAGGAGTGCCCTTGATATGACCTAATGAGAATGGCACTTTACCTCTGTGATCTTCCACCCCGAAACCTATAATCATGAGAAAAACATCAGTTACTGTCTGCCCTTGAGGGTCATTCTAAAAAATATATGACCGGGGCAGCTGGGTGGCTCAGTTGGTTAAGTACCTGACTCCGGCTCAGGTCATGATCTCATGGTTTATGAGTTAGAGCCCTGTGTTGGGCTCTGTGCAGACAGCTCAGAGCCTAGAGTCTGCTTCTCCCTCTCTCTGTCCATCCCCTTTTCCCTCTCTTTCTCTCAAAAATAAGTAAACATTAAATAAATAATAAATAAAAATATATGACCAATACTTCTCAAATCCATGAATGTTAAAAATAAGGAGAGTCTGAGAAACCATCACAGGTAAGGAGAGCCTAAGGAATATGATGATTAAATGTAATGTGGTATCTTGGATGTGACCCTGGCACAGAAAAAGGGCACAAAGTAAAAAAACTAAAGAAATTTGAATAAAGTATGGAATTCCGTTAATAGTAATATACCAGTATGGATGTGTTTATTGGCCCAAGGCCCCACACTAATGTAAGATGTTAGCAATAGCAGAAACGGGGTCTGGGATGTATAAGAACGCTCTGTGCTATCTTTGTGATTTGTCCATAAATCTACAACTGCCCTAAAAGTGTATCTTAAAAATGGAAGCCCACTTCCCCCTTCGCAGGGCTGCTGGAGGGCTGGAGGAGATTTGTGGCAAGTAGGTGGCGTGTACAGGGCTCTCAATAAAAATCAGTTCCTTTAAGAAGTCAGGGAGAAGGGCGCCTGGGGGGCTCCCTCTGTGGCTCTTGATTTCCGCTCAGGTCATGGTCCCAGGGTAGTGGGGCGGGGCCTCACGTTGGGCTGTGTGCTGGGGATGGAGCCTGCTTCAGATTCTCTCTCTCCCTCCCATTGCCCCCTTCCCCCCCCAAAAAGCCAGTGAGATGACTTACCTGAAAGTTCCAAGCACCAGTGTGGTTTATCGGACGCTTCCTCACCTTCTTACCTCCACCTCCCTCAATTAGCACTTGCTCGTCCCTGTATTGTCTCATTCTTTCCACTCCCATTCATTATTCAACCAGTCTTAGGTATCAGCACCCACTTTTAAGGTTGTTTTTCCATTGAGTTGCCCACAATACGAGCTCATCATAATTTTTTTAAAGAATTCATAAAGCCATATTAAGGTCCCCTTGCCTGCTGAAAACAAAAATCAAATTACGGGATGTGACCGTACCGACCGAGTCTCACAACAGTGCTCAGGTTATCTGAGAGCACCCTCCGGCCACAGCGCAGGGTCGCGTTCACACTCCCAACAGAGCGTCCCTCCAATACCCAAGGCCACATGTTATTTACAAGCAAGGACAAGTCTCCGGCCTTCTCAAATGCAGTGGGGGAGCCTGACTAGAGAAGAGACTGCCAGCTGTGACATCCATGCCCGCAGCCCGTGCTGGGCCTGTTGGGACACGTTGGTAAGAAACCAAAATCTCTGTCTTGGCACAGATCCACCACCAGGCAGGGGGGGCAGCCGAGAAAGCCCCTCACCCCTGCAATGCTAAGGCTACATGAATGCTTCTGAAGACAGAGAGATGGCCTCCGCCCCCACTCCTGGAACAGGGGATTTGAGGCTCCCGGGTTCTCTGTTCAGCGTGGAGACTGAAGCAAGCCCAGAGCCGCTCAGGAAAGGGGGAAAAATCATCCTCCGATTACGTAAATGGATTTCTTAGGATTGCTTTGCAGTCACACTGTCAGTATAGATTCTTCGGCTGCTTTTTAGAAAGGCTTTTTCCCCCAAGGACGTTTGAATCTAGCTTTCTTACTGCTTCTAAAAAGTGTAGCCCACCTCTTAGTTTATTGGTTGCAGATCACAGGAACCCCTAAATGGCAAGCCTGGCCCCCAAGACACGTCTGCACCCACATGACCAGCAGACTGGGGTGCAGCACAGGGGGCTCAGTGCTGTAGCCAGAGAGCTGGGCGCCTACTGCCTCACCCCTCCCAGGGCTCCAGGGCCAGCACAGGGCTCAGCCCTCGGCTCCGGCCCCGAGGTGAGCCCGCCAAGGTCAGCCGCCAGCTCAGAAAGACCCAGCCACCGTCCGGGTCTCAGCACCTCTGCCTTATTCCACTCACTAGCCTGTAAGTAAAGGAACACGGAGCCAATAAGCCATAAGAGGCAAGATCGGTAGAATTAAGTACTCCACCACTTTAAACATTTTTGTAAAGAGGATGCTATAAAGCTAGAAGGCAAACCACAGCTGAAGAATTTGCAGCCTATTTCATTGACAAAGGATCAATATCTATCACACATCACTCATGTGGATAAAGGATTCTTTATCCTTACAAATCAATAAGAAGAAAAGACGACCCCAAAGAAGCCTGAATTGTCAAAAATAGATGAAATGGCGCTCAGCCACACTAACGATGACACGTTGGCAGATCACATCCAGGAGGTTCTGGGTGGTGAAGAGCAGGGGCTGAGCCCCTGATGTGGCCACAACAGACTGAGCAAGGGAAAGGCCCCTCCTCCCGTGGTTCTGATTAGCTATGGGGGCTGGGGAGGGGAGACCTGCCTTCTCCCTCCCGAGTCCCACCTCCCCCCAGGCCCCCACCGCCCCAGGCGTACAGTGAGGCTTTTTCTCGTAGTAAAAGAAAACCATCTGAAGCAACCATGGTAAATTATAGTATTTAAGAAAGTTGTGTTGTGGGCACACACACCTTATTTTCTGAAATTTTCTGCATGCTTGAAATATTTCACACGGTTCCTAAAGCTTATAAATGATGAAAAAGGAATGAAGTTATGACATATTATTAATAAACAAAGATAGGGGCGCCTGGGTGGCTCAGTTGGTTAAGCATCCGGCTTCGGCTCAGGTCATGATCTCGCAGTTTGTGGGTTTGAGCCCCGCGTCGGGATCTGTGCTGACAGCTAGCTCAGAGCCTGGAGCCTGCTTCAGATTCTGTATCTCCCTCTCTCTGACTCTCCCCTGTTCGCACTGTCTCTCTCTGTCTCTCAAAAATAAATAAAAAACATTTAAAAAAAAAAAACAAGGATAGAGTCAGAAGAAGACCCCAAAATGCAAAAGCACTTCTCTTGGGACAGAGACCTGGAGGCAGACAAGGACAGACTGGACCCCCACATGAATGGTCACACACCTTGCTTCCTTCTCTGGGGGTTATTCATGACCTTGACTGTCTCTCCAACCAGCCTGAGGCTGGTTCTGAGACCCACGGGGCACAAGTTCCGACCACCGTGTGGACTCTGATAACAAAGACGGACGTTTAAATTTGGGGTATTGAGAAAGTGTATAACTTTAAAATTAACCAAGTCCTGACCTTCATAAGAATATTCATTGCTTATTATAAATGTGAGTACTGCAAAAGGGTATGACCTAAGTTCTTATCACTTATTACAGGCTGTCTCTCAGTAACAGGGCTTTCATTTAAATTTCCTAAGGTCTCGGTTTGTCTTCATTTATAATATTTAAAAAAAAAATCACTATGAAAGAAAATCAGTTCAGGTTAGGGCAAAGATGATTATATTACTCTACAAAATGTCAAGTCTGCGTGCTTTTGTATTCCGTGAGATATCTGGTCCCAGCAACTTGTGCTTCTTTGTGAGAGCAATTAAGTCCAAGTAGCAAGAACCTATAATTTTAGGCTTGAAGTTGACTCGAATGGGTGAAAATATTTATTTTTCCTTTGCTCCTTCTATGGGCTCACATAATGAATTAAATGCAGGGCTCTCTTTCTTGATTATTGCTTTAGAAAGAAATTGTCATGCCTCATTACTCATTTTCAAAGCGATGATAGCATACTTTGTTAAAGGATTTTTATGTATGGCTAATGTCTAGAAAACTCAGCAGATTAATTCTCTCTACACAAGGTGAAATTGATTGAGTGAACTGGATATCTATAAAAGCCCATCAACTGTGACCTGAAAACTCTATAGAAGAGAACATGCAAGGACCCAAAAGGAAAAATATAAATCTAACACCAGAGATATAAAAGTAGACCCAGAGGTTTATCTAAGATTAATCGAAGAACCATGGTATTCTGTAGGTAATTTTTAAATACTACACAGTGTAAATTACCTATAGGAGGTAGAAGATATGAAAAATAACTAAAAATGTTCTCAGGTTTGTAAGAAATGTCCAAATTAAAGAAGCTGAGTTCTTTACAGACATTCAAAAGGCAGGCACCTACAAAGTGCTGAGTGTGAGTTTTGAAGGGTTTCTGATAAAATATGGTATCAGCGGCCACAGGACAATATGCTCTAAACCTCAGGAGACGGTAAGAAAAGAACATAGGGCTCAGTGACAACAGACACTGGAACCAGGGTTCCGGTAACCGCCCCCTCCCTGTCCATTCAGGCACAGGAACGGTGACAGCAGTCTGGGGTATTCTATTATCCCTTGCTAGTGTCCCCAAATCCTGTCCCATACCTTTGCATGGAATCTATTGGTTACAATGGGATGGCTTTGCTGAATGGGCCCAGCTGACGTTTGAGGTCGTCCTGCTCTATCAATGGGTGCGGCCCCGGCAGGTCCAGACCGACATCACCCAAATAGCTGATGCTTCCAGTCCAAAGGGAGAGCCTCTCTCTTGACTGCTGTATGCAAGTAAGAGCCAGCTGTAGATCCACATTTGCAAAGAGAAATTGGGGAAGAAAGTAAAGGAAAATAAGGAAGAAGGCAAAACAGAAGCAGAGAGAAAAGTATTTTTCATGACTGCTACAGTCCGAGCACTGTGCTAGGTCCTGGCAATGCAAACATGAGCAAACACAGTGGAGTCTACAGTCTAAAAACTCACTGCATCTGAAGGGTTGTGATCATCTTCAACTGCACTGGACACCATTTGAGACAATAAGACCATTTGCAAAGTCACCCCAGATATAAATGACCACTGCGTGTTGTTCATGGTCCTCATACTTAGAATAATCCCATTCTGGAGGCACAGTTCACCCGGCTAGTTCAACCACTAGAGGAACACACCCTTGTCTAATTTCATCTTTGTGGCAGCCAGAGAAAGGTTCTGCTATTACCCCAATTTTACAAAAGAGGGATATAAGGCTTAATATCACATAACCAAAAAGTGGTGGGGCTGCATTTCAAACTCAAATAATTCTGATTCCTATCCTCCATGTTTTTAAAAAATGTTTACTTATTTAATTAATTAATTAATTAAAATTAAAAAATAAAATGTTTACTTATTTTTGAGAGAGTGTGAGGAGGGAAGGGGTGGGTGGGCAGGGGAGGGGTCGAGGATCCGAGGCAGGCTCTGTGAAGTCGGACACTCAACCGACTGAGCCACTCAGGTGCCCCCCATCCTCCGCACCTTGACCTGCACTACTGCATAATCTTTTTTGATGATGATCTAATCGGATCAGATCTTCTCACCTTCTAATCGCTAAACTCTCCCACAAAAATTAACTCTACCAAGGAACAGTTTGTAGGAAAATGGCAAATCCCCTGTAGCATTCGTGCCTCAGAAAACATTATCAAAACTAACATCCATGCACATTTTCAACATTAACACATCATCGAACTAAGATGTTCTCCATACCATTCCAGGGATCTTGTCCCACATCTCAGCAGAGGGCTCTTAGCATGGAGTCCCAGCGTGGTCTGGGGAGAATCCAACCTATTTTCGATTGTATCCAGAATATCATGGAGACAGCCGGAGGCTCTCCAGTTCAAGCGTGTATTAGCAATTAGTGTTCTGCACGTACTCCATTATCATTAGTTATGACTGAGCTACAACATGCTTTTTAATGAAGTGCATATAATGGTCTCTATCATTTGCATTTACCATCCAACTAAGGTGTTGTAAAGCCCAGCACACTCAGGTTTTAGGAAGATGTGTGCATTTTGCTTTAATGAGAGCAGCTTTTTCTGCACCTGCTCCTCATCAGACAGGAGAGGGACTCACCGGCTTGTATCCAGAGACGGAGGGATGATGTTTGCTTTGTTAAAACGCACACTTTGCTTGGAGTGTCTCACTTCGGTCAGATGTCTGGTGGTTATGAGTTAAGACATAAGTCCTGGAGAAAGAGAAGGAACTCGGTCCAATTAGGAAAGAGGAAGAGATGTTTCAGGCACTTGGCTTGCCAAGAGTGGAAGTACTTAGAAAGGACACTAGCTTGGGGAGGGTGGTCCTAACCTCACCCCACTGCTCACCATTCCCATGATCTACTCTGGATTCTTAAGATGTCTGGGAGGCACAAAAACAGGGAAAGAGGAAATGAGAAAAACTGGTTGTTCAGGCTAAATTGGTAGGTCAGCAAATGGGCATATAGTAGGTGGCCCTGATGGGGGACATGGGTGTGCGTGCACACACACACACACACACACACACACACACACACACACTAATCAAAAATCTTCCTGAAGGAGTGAGTCAGAATCCAAGTGGGCAAAATGAAGTCGAGCACCTGCCTGCGTCAGTGGGTCTGAAATGGAAAAGGGACAGGACCATTGAGTGTCCGACCCTTGGTTTCAGCTCACGTCATGATCTCATGGTTTGTGACATCAAGCCCCACATCGGGCTCTGCAATGACAGTGCGATTCTCTCTCTCTATCTCTGCCCCTCCCCTTCTCATACACTCGCTCGTGCTCTCTCTCTCTCAAAATAAATAAAGTTTAAAAAAAAAAGGAAAAGGGACATGAGATCAGCACAGGCAGGAAAGATATAGTTAAATTCCTCACAGGCTACAGAACCAAGACAAGGTGTTCAGAGAACAAATCTGAGTTATCAGCATCGAGGAGACCTGGCTCCTTTAAGGGAATCCATCCTGGTCCAAAAACCTTCTCTCATTTCCCAGGACTTGGCTGACCTAGATCTGCGGGCAAATGAACCTGCTGGAGTGAGGCATTTGGGAGACTTAAAACGTGGCCTTACACTGAGGTGCCTGCATTGCTACCTTATTTTTTTTTTGAACCCAGAGACCCTTAAACTCCTTCCCTTCTCTTCCCCTGCACCATATTACCTTATTCACATTGGCTGTCTGCAATGACCTAATTAACTGGGTAAATATTCCATGCGTCACTGATCCAAGATGCCTGGTACACACAGCCGAGGACCAATTTTCAACCTGAGATCATATTTTCCTTCTGATCCCCCTGAAATAGCCAGCAAGGGTTTGGCCATTCCCATCTAACAGAAATTCAGTGTTAATGGAGGCTGATTGCAGGTTGTAAAAGAAAAACTAACTTCTTTAAAAATAAATAAATGAAATGAAAGGACTATGTTAAACTATCAAAAAGATGTTATGATAGGGGCACCTGAGTGGCTCAGTCGGTTAAGCACCTGACTTTGGCTCAGGGCATAATCTCATGGTTCATGGTTTCGAGCCCTGTGTCAGGCTCTGTGCTGACAGCTCAGAGCCTGGAGCCTGCTTTGGATTCTGTGTCTCCCTCTCTCTCTGACCCTCCCCTGCTCACACTGCCTCTCTCTCTCTCTCTCTCAAAAATAACATTAAAAATTTTGTAATAAAAATTAATTTTAAAAAGTTTAATGTTGTGACGGTTAATTTTATGTGTCAACGTGACTGGTCATGGGGTACCCACAGTAAACATTATTTCTGGGGGGGGGGGGGAGTCTATAAGGGCATTTTCAGATGAGATTAGCATTGAAATGGCTAGACTCAGTAGAGTTCATTGGCCGTCCCAAGCGTGGGTGGCCATCCAGTCCACTGAAGGCTGGAATAGAACAAAAATGCAGAGAAAGGAAGTATTTCTGCCCTTGTTTTTCTGCATCACTATTGAGCCAGCACATTTCATCTCATCTTCTCCTATCTTCAGACTAAGATTTACACCACCAGGCTTCCTGGACCTCCAGTTTGCAGATAACAGACTGTGGGATTTCTCAGCCTCTATAATCTCATGGGCTGTATCTTCATGATAGATAGATAGGTAGGTAGGTAGATACATAGATTGATAGATAGGCAGGTAGGTAGATAGATAGATAGATAGATAGATAGGTATCCTATTGGTTCTATTTCTCTGGAAAACCCTAACTAATGCAGAAGCCAATTTTTTGCCAGAGTCTTCACATTTTTCACTTAATTTATTGCCAAGGCTATGTCTGTGTATTATCATATTCTAGGATTTTTATGGGAATGTCTTCGTTTTTAAGAAAGATAAGTAAGGGCAGTCACTGGAATGGAAATAGGAATAAAAATGAAATAGATCCTGCCTATTATAGTATCTAGAATTTTCCATATGCTCATACTGTTGTGGCTGCCAAGGTCAAGGTTCCATGTCAGCCCCAAATCAGACACCAGGCCCGGAGGTCTTCAAGCAACATGCACAGGAATGCATTGTCAATGGCCAGATCAACTAAAGAATTGATGAAAATCACCGATTTTATAGATGCAAATATAAGAAAACGGTTTTTAAAAATTTAAACCTAAGGTGGAGGGAGAGAACTTTAACTAAACAATTGAATTTCATTTTACTATGGAAAGCGGGGGAAATATGATCAGTGGATAGTGAAATCAATAGATAATTCCAATATACATTAAGCTCCAGATTGCACTAAGATGATTTTTCAAATAAGATTTCCATTGCTAGAGTACCTGTTAAATTCATTAGGAGAATCTGTTAAAAAAAAAAAAAACCAAACTATTCAATTGCAAAGTGACAGTAATTCTCTGAGCTAATGTAAAGCCACAGATGTGATTCCAAGCTTAACACAACAATGAAATCTTAAACACAATGGAGCAAAATGATTCTGGTATTCCGTGCACTTTTTCAGAATGTGTTTGTCTCCAAACTCTCTTTCAGTCCCAACATCTGACTCCTTGGCCATCTGCCCCCAGCCTCCTTGATAATCACTAGGAAAACATGGGACCAGAACCAGAAAACTCAGAGCCACTGCTAATTTCCTAGTGCAGCAAGCCTCACCTGAAAAATGAAGTTCCAAGTGTCCTTCCTGAAACAGGAGGAAAGAAGGATGGAGAGAGTTCTTTCTAAAATCCAGCTTTGAGATCCAAAACTTACACCCACCCCCACGCTTCGGTATAAACCTCTTTTCCTGTAATTATGAAAACTGCACTATCTTCAGGCATCAGAGGGACCTGGAGACCTCACAAAATGAGAGCTTTTCAGAGGTCAAGTGCAGCATAAGTTCCCTTAAGCCAGCAGCACTCATTTTGAATTTTAAGTTCTTATAAATAATCCGTGGAAGATCTTCCCTGCATACTCAAATGACATTTGTTCAGGATTCAAATGTCTCTGCCACTGTAATTCAAGGAGGTTCTGATGTAGTCATACGAAATGTGTGGATCAGCAACAAGAAAATCAAGTCTGGCAGCTCAAGAAGACCAAAAGGAAGAAACTGAGCATGCACTTAGAGAAAGCTGGTCACCATGTTCCTCATGGAATTTAAAATCCCAGTGGAAAGGACGCCTCCAAATCCTGGGTGAAGCCTTGCAGTATGCAGCTTGGAGACAGCTCACTGGGACTTTATACATCTCAAGAAAACATCACGGATCCTCTTAATATAATGGAACTATGACTTCTCTAGAACATCGGGCCCATTTGAGCATCCAAAAGTTCTCCTTTCCATATTGCAGCTTAGGCTCAAATCCCTCCTGACCACACTCCATATTCCTCTTATGTTTTTCAAAGTACTCATTAGTCGTCTAACAAAACCCTATGAAATCTGTTCTCTGTGCTGAGAGAGATATTGTAAGTTCAGATATTTTAGGCGTAAGGACATTCTTTAAAATTTGGTTGGGTACGGACGCCTAGGTAGCTCAGTCGGTTGAGCATCCAACTTCAGCTCAGGTCACGATCTCATGACTGGTGGGTTCGAGCCTAATGTTGGGCTCTGTGCTGACAGCTCGGAGCCTAGAGCCTGCTTCTGATTCTGTGTCTCCCTCTCTCTCTGCCCCCTGGTGCTCACACACTCTGTCACTCTGTCTCTCTCCCTCTCAAAAATAATCACACGTTAAAAAAATGTTTTTTAAAAATGTGGTTGGTTATAAATATTACATTTATTTTACTGACGCAGCTCTAAACTTCAGCGTGTCATTTGCCAGGCCTGACAGTTTAATTGTCAGCTCTTCTTCTAAATGCAACTGATCAGAGCTTCTCACTTTCAGGTTCTATAATTGGTTGGGCTATACTTCTGCCATTTTAAACACCTGCCTCATCTCCTGGTGTGGAAAAACTCATAATCCTTCCAGGTGTTGTAAACATTCACCGTGCTGCCTGCTCCACCGGAGGGTAAACAGAATCGCTCCTCTCCATTTAACTCCAATCAGTGACGCGTCTCAAGATCCACCGCGCAGGTGCTCCCTCTCTCACTTCCCATGTACAGGGGGCCTCGTGGCCAGCTGAGCCATCCATCTAAAGGTTTTAAGTGACTTGTTTACCTTCACCTTCTTGGGGAAATGATTCAGTGTTTCACATAGGAACCAACTGCCCCCCAAGGAATCGATTTCTTTTTTCCTTTGAATGTGGAGCAAATGCTTCATTTGGGTTTTGATTGAATTCAGATTGTAATCAGGAGGGTATCAACAAACTTGGGGGCAAAATGTTTAAGAGACCTGTGAAAAGCATCCAGAAGAAAATAATGAAAAGAACTGAGAGGATGCGAAACCAAGACTGACAGAAGAGTAAATCGGCCAAGACAAAATGGCCGAGAAGCGCTCCCTATGCACCCCATCTCACTATGCAAAACTGTCAAGAGCTTATAAACACATATTTACATAAGTCATGTAGTGTGTATTCAGGAGTTTCCTGTCTCCTTGTCATTTTTTTGTACAATTCATTTTTTAAATGTTTATTTATTTTGAGAAAGAGCAAGTGGGGAAGAGGCAGAGGGAGACAGTGAGAGAGAGAGAGACAGAAAGAGAGAGAGAGAGAGAGAGAGAGGATCCCAAACAGGCTCTGTGCCCCACGCAGGACTCAAACTCACAAACCATGAGATCATGACCCTAGCTGAAATCAAGGTCAGACGCTCAACCAACTAAGCCACCCAGACACCCCCCTCTTGCCATCAATCATAAGATCTACTAGATTCCCCTGCTTCTATAGAAGTGTACTGTTTGTGCTATTTTAAGGCAATGTCAAAAAGTTCAAAATTCAGGAATTATCTCAAAATATGACCAAGTAAAAATAAGGTCTTCTCATCCAACTGTGAATGGTGAGTGAGGACCCAAGGACAACAGAGGTAAGATGTCATCCTTCATGACCCAAAATCATTCACTGAAATACATACATTAACCAGTCATCTGTGTGCCAAGTGTCAACTCTACACCAGGTACTGTAGACAGCCACCTTGAGTCACTACTTTCATTTGTAGAGATCATACAGACATCCCGCATCTTGATGCTGCTCTTTTGAAGTAGTGCCTTGCACAGCGCATGGCATATTGTTCATGCTAAATAAATGTCTTCCAAATAAGTGGGATGGAGCATGAGTGACACACATTTTATTGAGAACTGGTTATAATTAGAATCCCCACAATGCAAATTGAGGGAAAGAGAGAGAGAGAGAGAGAGAGAGAAAACCAAAACAAGAGGGAAAACTCACTGTCAATGAAACAAGGTAATGGCTGTAACTCCAAAACACAAAATTTGAAGAAAAGCTACCAAATACTATAGATTATAGACCAAAATTAAGCAGGACTCTGAAAGTGAATACATAACACCTTAGATCCAGAGCAGGAAACAGACCTCCTGGAAAATGTTACCAGAAGATTCACCCTATTGGATGCCAAGATGGAAAGGGCCTAGTGCACTTTGCGTGAAGCAAGGAATGGTATTCCTGTAGATGTTACATGAGGAATGGCAGAGAAGAGGGAGCTGAAGGAGGATGTGATATGCTACTTGACTATCTGTGACCCAGCCTCATGGCCAAGGATGCTTCTCCCAGAGGGCTGAGGAAGGAGAGAGAAGGCAGAAATATCCCTCCACTTCTTGACCCAGCAGGCTTGTGACTGAGGCGTTCTACCATGAGCATGCTACTCTCTCAATGACAAAAGTAGAAGACAAACACGTGCCCAGGAGAGAAAACCTAGCAGAACATAGTGTCTATGTAAGAGAACGTCCTAAAGTAACTTCCGAAGTTGACTCCTGGGTCACTGCCACCACAATGCCCAACTACTCTTCAGTAGTAGTTTGATATCCATTTCTCAGTAATTGATAGAACAAGTAAATAAATACTCCCAAAGACAAGATCTGAACCACTATAAACCAATTTGACTTTTTAAATAATTTTTAAATGTTTATTTACTTGAGAGAGAGACAGAGTGTGAGCAGGGAAGGGGCTGAGAGAGAGGTAAAAACAGAATCTCAAGCAGCCTCCAGGCTCTGAGCTGTCAGCACAGAGCCTGACATGGGGCTTGAACCCAAGAACCGTGAGATCATGACCTAAGCTGAAGTCAGACACTTAACCTACTGAGCCACCCAAGTGCCCCTAACCCAACTTGACTTATTGATATATTCAGAACACTAAAACCAACATCAAAATATACCTTCTTTACAAGTGCACAGAGAATGTACACCAGGATACAATGAGTTTCAATAAATTTAAGCAAGTTGACATCTTAGTTTTCAACCCATAATAAAATTAAATTAGAAACTATCAAAAGTAAATCAATAAAATTAATAGAAATGAAAACTGTCAAAGGTTTGGAAATTAAATAATACACTGCTGTATGATCCATGGAGCAAAGAAGACATAAGGGAATCGGAAAATATTTCAACTTAATAATAAAAGTACAAAATATCAAAATTTGTGGGACACAGCTCTACTGGCTCAGAGAGAAAGCTATTGCTTTAAGTGCCTATCCTAGAAAAAAGGAAAAAGATTTAAAATCAGTGACTGAAGTTTCTACCTTGAGAAGCTAGAAAAAGAACTTATTAAACATCAGCTAATAATAGAGGTGAAAGCAGAAACCAGTGAAATAAAAAATAGTCTAAAAAAATAGAGAAATGTAATAAAGTCAAAAGTTTGATCGTAGAAAAAATTAAACTTCATAAACCCTTAGCAAGGCTCATAAATTAAAAACTAAAGTGCAGATTATCAATCTCAAAAATGACCATAGATCTTATAGTGAAAGAATCATAAAGGAACATTATGAATACTTTGCCAATGAAATTTGGCAACTTACATGAAGTAGATAAATTCCTTCAAGAACGCAAATTACCAAAGCTGATTCAAGAGGAAATTGGAAATCAGAATAGCTCACTATCTGTTAAAGACATTGTACCCATAATTGAAAACCTTCTCATGAAGAAAACCTCATGCACAGATGATTTCGCTGGAGAGGCAGCCTGCCATGGGCCCTGTGCGTTCCTGCGTGTCCTTGGTGAGTATGCCAACCTGCAAGGCCTAACCATCCCCTAACACTGAGCAGTGTCTGTGGCCACTCTCATGGGCAGTTAAACAGGCCAAAGCAACCACGAAATCACTACCATGGGACTCTACTTACCCCCCAGGAAAGGGACACTTGCTGGAGTCCAGCTCCAGCAGGTCCAGGGCTCCCCGAAGGATGGGTGGTGTCAGAAAAAGGGGGAGAGGGATGACAGAGCCACGAGTCTCTTTCTGATCACCAGGCAGGCATCTCTGCACTAAGAGTCAGCTTTATTTATGGTAAGAAATGTATGGGGCCCAGTACAGAAGTGGCATTTGCCTTAGCAATGATCTCTGATGACAAATAATTTGCCATGTAAAAATTTCCCAGAACACACATTGGTAGAAGACTCATGCATAATCTTTATCAGTAGTGATTGGTGTAGGTGATTTAGATGCTCATCATACGGGGAAGGAAGGGATCTTCAGCATTAAATACAAGACAATGTTTTTAGCATAGCAAAGGCAAAAGTCAGTTCTTTGTGAGCAGGGGTCAATAGCCTGTTTTCTTGAGGGGAAGGAAAACAGGATTCTCAGGAAATGTAATATTTGCTCCTATAATCACAAATGAAGAAATTTCTATAATAAGTTTCCTCACAAGGTGCAATCAGCATATTTTAAGGTCAGAATAAGCGGACAAATCACTCCTGATACCAATCAATAAGGTGCCTTGGGAAATCGGTGCCCAAGCAAAAACAATTGAGTGGAGGTGAATATCGGCCATCATCTGACGGCAGGAGGCGGTGCAAACCCGCCTTACCTCACAAGGAGCTTTCTCAACTAGGCAGTTCAGAAATGGCTCCCAACAGACACTGGCTTGTTTGCTTGCTCAGAGAAGGTGCTGAGCCTTTTGCTCCCAGCTACGGAACAACCCAGTGCACACAGAGCCGCCATCCAATCCCACCATCCCACCTTGGGGGGCTTGGGGCAGGAAACAATCCTGCTATTTGCTGTGCTGTAGGTAATAACCTGCCTCTGATCCAACCAAGTCTCCATATCTACTTTCTTTCTGTTGTTGTTGTTTTGTTTTGCTTCTTTTTTTAAACATTTATTCATTTTTGAGAGACAGAGAGAGACAGAGCACAAACAGGGAAGGGGCAGAGAGGGAGACACAGAATCCAAAGCAGGCTCCAGGCTCTGAGCTGTCAGCACAGAGCCCAATGCAGGGCTCAAACCCACAGACCATGAGATCGTGACCTGAGCTGAAGTCAGATGCTTAACTGACTGAGCCACCCAGGTGCCCCTCTGACTCTCTACTTTCAATTCCAGTGGAGTTTGGGCAAGTTTACTCCATGTCCTGAGCCAGGGTTGTTCACATTCTGCCCACACAGGAGCAAACTTTAAGAAAAAAATAATGTCCACCTTAATGCAAACTCTCTCCTAAAACACAAGTGGAGAAAACACTTCCCAACTCATTTTACAAAGCCCATATAAACCTGATACCAAAACCTGACTTACACATTTCAAGAAAAAGTAACAAGACACCGATATCTCTCGTGAACAAAATGCAAAATCTCTCAACAGAATGTTGGAGGGGGAAAAAATCAGCAGTTAATGAAAGGGACAATGTACCACAACAGGGAGAGTTTATTCAGGAATGTAATATTAATTCACTATTTGAAAATCAACCAGTGTAATTCACTGTATGTACATAATAAAGAAGAAAAATCATATAATCGTTTCAATAGATGCAGGAAAGAAATGAGACAAAATTGAACAACGATTCATGATAAAAATTCTCAGCAGACTACAGATCGAAATTCCACCCTGGGATAAAGGGTACTACAAAACCCTAGAGTTGACATCATGCTTAAGGATAAAACAAGTGCTTTCCTCCTATGATTAGGAACAAGGCAGGGATTTCTGCTCTTACCTCTTCTGTTTAGGTTTGGGCTGAATGTTCTGGCCATGCAATAAGACCAAACATAAAATACAAAAGGTAAAGGATTAGAAAGGGAAAAATAAAACTGTCCTTATTTGTAGACAACATAATTATCTACACAGAAAACTCCTAAGAAACTTATTTAAAAACCATTAGAGGGGCACCTGAGTGGCTCAGTTGGCTAAGCATCCAACTCTTGATTTCAGCTCAGGTCATGATCTCAGGTTTCGGGAGTTCAAGCCTCACATGAGGCTCTATACTGATAGCACAAAGCCTGCTTGGAATTCTTTGTCTCCTCCCTCTCTGCCTCTCTCTCTCTCTTCCTCTCTCTCTCTCTCAAAGATAAGTAAACTTTAAAATTGATTCATTAGAATCAATCAATATAACAAGGTCCCAGAATATAAGATTGTGGTGCACAAATCATTTCTGTGTTTAGATATAAGCAAACCACAACTGAAAATGACATTTTTAAAAACACGCCTTGTATACCTAATCAAATACATAAAGATACTGAGGAACAAACATAATCAAAGATAGACTAGACCTATATACTGAAATTTCAAAAATATTGCTGAGAAAAGTTAAACAAGCCATAAATAAGTGGAGAAATATACTGTGTTCATGGATTTCAAGTCTCAGTGCTTTTAAGATGTCAGTTCTCTCAAACTGGTCAACGAAATCAACACAATAAAAGAGAAATACTAGACTGCAATTTTATACAAATTAACAAACTGGTTCAAAAATTTGTATAGAGAGATACCTCTCTTTTTCTATCTCAAAAATGAATAAACATTTATTTAAAAAATAATGTATATGGAGATACCAAAAATAACCAAACCAATTTTTGAAAGAAGGATACAGTTGGACATCTTGCACTATCTGATTTCAAAACTTATTCTAAAGCTACAGTAATTAAGATGTCGTAGCACCAAATACAAAAACACAATACAGTGTCTAGAAATGGGCCCACAGATACATATAACTGTTGTTTGGGAAAGGCACCAAGGTAATTTAATGGGCAAGTAGAATCTTTGAACAAACAGCACGAAAACAATTCGATAAATGGACTTTCTCATATACCTGCCACAATACACAGTAATTCCTTTGAAATGGATCAGAGACCTAAAGGTAAAAGCTAAGTCATAAAACTCTTAGAAGAAAATACAGAAGAAAATCTTCACAGTCTTGGTAGAGTCAGGCCATCCTAGGATCAGAAAAAGCATTTACTTTTTGTAGAAACTGAACTTCTTCAAAATGGAGGTAGACGGCTCTAAGACACTGTGAGTAAAATGGGCAAGAAGCCAGCCACACCAGGAGAGAATCTGTACAAAAAAATGACATTAGAGGGGTGCCTGGGGGGCTCAGTACGTGAAGCGTCTGACTTGGCTCAGGTCATGACCTCGCGGTTCATGAGTTCAAGCCCCATGTCAACTCTCTACAGATACTCTGATACTCTCCTCCTTCAGATACTCTGTCCCCATCTATCTCTGCCCCTCCCCCACTCACACCCTCGCACTCTCCCTCAAAAATAAACAAAAGTAAAAGCCTTTTGGTGACATATCATAATTGTAAAATGTAATCATTATTGATAATATATTTTACATAATTTATAATAATTACATAATATATGTAATATAGCATGTAGATATTTTCATAATAGTTGTTTTATATTATCTATTACATAATATTTATTCTTATGTTTATATCATTTGTTATATATTAATAATTATGAAAACAAAATATATCACATATTACATTTTATCTTTTTAAAATACAAAATTAGTGGTATTTGGTCCAAGTTTAAGTTTCAAATTCACCGTGTCCTAATAATTAAAATGAATGAACTTAAAAATACAGACTCACATGACGGTGTGTGTAAATACAAGGCTTCTAAAAATGCACGATTGTTTTACGTTGTGCTAAGTGTAGGCACGCTGCCTTGTCAGTGATTAACACTGGCAGAGAATTTAAATTCTCAGCATCATGAAACGTGTGCTCAAATGATTATTCACATTTAGTTCACCACTTGGAAACGGCATGACGGCAAAGTACTGCTGTTGCATAAAAACTCCAACAAAGCCCAGTTCCTGCACAAAACATCACTCTTTAACAACTTACCACTTGGAGCACCAGGCCTCAGCTCAACAGAGCAGATTGGGTTTTAACAATAAAATAATAACGCCTGTCATTCTAAAATCACCAAGTGCTTATGACTTTGAATGCATCGTATACATCTTAAATAACCATCATTACCCTTATTTCCTACACGTTAACCTTCGTTCTGTGTAAGTGCTAAAAATGCATACTCTCTGCTTCTAACTGCTGCACTTCTCAAGTCTGGGAGCTAAGAAAAATATGTTTGGATATTAGGAATAGAAAGGGAGGCTATAAATACATCTTTGCTTTCTCCACCAAAACACTCCCTTTCTCTAAACTTCTTAACTCAAGAATTCCTTTTTTTTTTTTTTTTCATGGCTTAGCAAGGTCTACTGTTAGCACATTCAATGCCTCCAGCCCTGCTCCTGGACAGAACACCTTTGGGCACTGAGACACACAGAGGCTGGACAGAGGAGGCAAAAGAATGCCATGGAAATAGCAAGGGATTAGGAACTTGAGGGCTCAAGTTCATGGGCTCTCCTCAAAATTCTTGCCTCTCTAAGCCTCCACCTGCTAGTCCGCAAGCTGGAGGGAACTTCCGCCTTGCAGGGTTCCGTCGGGAACGTTAGGCAGGCAGGTAGCACACATCTGGAAAATAGCAGCCCCTCAATAAATGTTAGTTCCCTCCCTACAGTTCTGTCAGCAAAGGTCTTACAACCATGGGGCCAAAGGAGAGATTATTGTGATACTTGGCAAATCATTTGGGAGAAAAAACAGTTCAAGGTATAACCCCGCTTTTATCAAAGTACATTCAGATGAATTAATTAAAGGCTGAAACTGAAATGATTAAAAGCAACTAGAAAAAAAAATCAAGGTTGCCTTTTTGCCATTCTAGAACATGAAAGCCCTTTCTCAGTTGAAGAAGAAAGGCACAGCTAAAGAGAATGTTGATACAGTGACCCTGTAAAAAAAATAACTAAGTAAATATTTCCCTGTGTAAAAATAAAAATTCTCAACATTGAAACATAAAAAGCAAATGGGTGAAAATATTTGTACTTTATATGACAGAGCTAATAGCTATATAAAAAGCTCTTTAAAAGCAATAATAAAAAGACAGGCACTTTTCAGGGAGGAAAACGAGCAAAGGGAAAGAAAGGTAATTCATCCAACATTTGACAAATATTTGAGTTGCTTCTGTGTGGCACCACTCTTGTGGGAACAGGAGATAAAAAATGGGCCAACAGATGAAAATCTCAACTTGCAAGAGCTGATCGTCTAGTAAATAAAGAGTAAATACAAGTGGAAGAAACAAAAATAAAAACCTTACCAATCAAGGAATACAAATTAAATCAGTAAGTTCCCACTTCCCTCGGCAAAGATTTAAAAGATTGTGTCTCAGGCAGGTGAGTGGGAGGATTTAGGAGCCTTGAAAGACTGCCTCCTACTTCCTAAAACTCCTCTTTTAGGAATTTGTCCTGAGGGTGTAGGAAGCAGGTACAAATATAAACATTGCAGCGTCATTATTAACAATGACAAACAGAAAATCATCTAAATACCCATAATAAGATGCTGATTCAATACATCACAGAACATCTATACATGAGATACACCACAGGCATTTAAATCATCACAGCACGAACAAAGTATGTCCACAGCACAAGTGTTAAATAAAAAAGTAAGTTTTTAAAGCCCATGTATGGCACGGCACCATGTTTCTGTTAAAATATATACCTCAAGATTTAGGTATCTTTTCAGCATAAAAAAGAATCCTGGATAATTATTCATCAGAATATTCTATTAACAGCAGATATCTTTGGTTGGAGAGTCTATGGGTGTTTCTTTAAGTATACATTTCTATAGATTCTGAAATGTTTGCGGTCAGCATTATTATATTTATAATCAGAAAAATGCTAAAACTACTGGCATGAGAATTTTTTTAAGCTTGCCCAAAAAAGATGAACAGTGACTCATCGCATACACATTCCTAGTAAAAGAGAAGATGTAATGGGAGCACCAGAAGCACCAGATCTCTCTCCTCTTTCCAGGCTGGCAAGAGAGATCTTTGCCACAACCAATTCACAGGATATGCCTGCTCCAGTGACCAAAACAAACCAGATTTGCGGGATGACAGGAGAGTTGTGCTCTAAGCAAGGTTTTCTTTTTTTTTTTAAGTTTATAGATTTCTTTTAAGAGAGAGAGAATCCCAAGAGAGTCCCGACACAGGACTCGAACTCACAAACCTGAACTGAAACCAAGAGTCCAACGCTTAACCAACTGGGCCACCCAGACACCCTACACATGGTTTCCAACTGAAAGAAAAAGATACCCAAGCGGCCCAGCCCAGCCAGCAAGTGAACGTACAGGACCTATGAAAACAGCATTCTATTCCCAGCCATTGAATATTCACCACACGGACCACAAAGGCCCAAATAATTGAAATTAGGACTGCTCTTTATCCGTAGCACTCAATTTTTAATATACAAAATCCTGGTCTAAATCCCATTTATGGAAATCGGTTACAACTAAATTACAAATCTCACAGTGGTGCATGGCGCTTCTCTGTTCCCAGGTCTCTCTGCCCAGAAAGCAACGGAATTATTTTTATTTCAAACTCATTAACTTTTCTGTCACCGGCAGTAACATTTATTCCACATCAGGAGTCCTGGGGGTTATCAGTGTTACTTCCTCGTCTCTTCCCATTTCAATTTTTTATAAACCTTAAGTCCTTTTATCTCCAAAAATATGCATATCATATTCATAACTAATCCCTTTTTAAAAATAGCTCTTCTGACTCACCTCATTAACGGTGCAAAATTCACTCATCAAATGCATACCGCTAGCGAGTGAACCACTGTTCTTTTTGAAAAGTATGTATATTCAAAGGGTTTCATTCAAAGGTGGTCTTTTTATTTCCCCAAAGGTGCTGCTTTGCTTGGGAACATGCCCGAGAGGTTGCTAGAATGGAGAATTTTAAGACAGCAATGACATAGATTTTAAAATGTGGAAGGAATGCAACAGGGGCCGTTTTGGAACCATTTCCACACATCGTAGGGTCTTTCGCTGCGTTCCGTGGTATGTGTGGCTATGGAGAGGCGGCCCCATCCACACCTGCCCTAGAAGTAGGAGTCAGGTCCCCTCCTTCCCGTGTGCGACCCAGGGAACAGATGGACCAAGGGGAGCTAAGCTGAGCTCTGAAGGGACCTGATGTCGTCCTTGTCAGTCCTCAAATCTCAGTAATTCTGAGACACCTTCAGGAGGGCAGATTGGAGCTGGAAGTTCTGGTTTCCGGTCCAAACTGTGACAGGAGTCCAAGGATGTGATCTCATTCTTTGACTCTGTTTCTCCACCCTTAAAACGAGGGGGTTGGACCCAGAGGCAAGACAGGAATTTTCTACTTGCCAATCATGGGAGATCCAAAGCTATGCCAGAGATTTCTGCAAATTTCCAGAGTGGTGGGAACTGGAGTGGGGGGTGGGAGGTGTCATGTTCTTGGGGTCACCTCTGCCTTGGAACTTCTTCACCAGATCAGTCCAGATGGGAGTTTCTAAAAGCACCCAGGCCATTCTGCCAGTTGGCCAAGATCAAGAACCACGGTCATGAGAATCACCATGGCCCCTCCTGGCTCTGGCAGCACAAGCTTGACTTACTCTTGATTTTGAAGTTACTGCCCAAAAAGACCTGGGGGGGGGAAAGCTGTCACTATGACCCAGATGAAAGGCAATCCTCTTGGGAGATGAGAACAGAGACCTTCCGCGCAGCATCAAAGGCAGACGCGAAGCCGGCCCATATACATGTCACAGAGCAGAGGCTCCGGGAATTGGTCTCCCCAGGTGGACACAGCAGGGAAAACTCTGTAAACGCCTGGCTGGCTGCCCTGACCGACCCCTAATGCAGACCCTGCGGCTCTTCCTTTACCTGGAGTGGCTCCGATCTGCAGCTAGCGATCCGGGTGTCTCCCAGGCTTGGCTTTTCTGTCTGCTGCTGTGCCTTCGGTCTCCCACAAGTCTTCCCCTCTAGAAACAGAACCCCAATGGTAAATCCTCAACAAACAGCCCTGGGATGGATGAGGGAGCGTAAGGCAAGCGGACAGGCTGCACACACTTCCCCTCCATGGGACACGTGTGACCTTCCTCGGCACTCCCGGCTGCCCGAGGACAAAGGAAAGGGAAAAACAAATGGCTAGCGGATAGAGCTCACAGTCTGGCAGGATCCGAGGTTCCATCTACTTACAAATATCTTAGTGAATCACAAGAAAAAGGCACTCTTATAAATAACCTCATCTCCAGAAACCCATAGGCTGTTTTCTGAAACCCCAACATCACCCTCCATAGTGAGGTGGGGAAGAAAGGCAGAAGGAAATGGCAGATAGAACTCGATTTCCTTCTAACCTGAAGCCCATTGACCAATACTTGAGGCAGGCAGAATAAAACTTTTCTCCAGGAACTCCCAACGTCTTAATGCTAATGCTTTGCTACATGGAAAACAACCTTAGCTTGAAAATAGCGAGGCCTCCAGGATCCTAGGAGTCTTCCTTGGCATATGAAAATCTCACCGGAAACTTCCCCTGGACTTTACCTCCCTGCAACTCCATAGGAAATAACCAGTCTGTCCTCGTGGTCCCGGGGCAGCTCTTCCTGCCCACAGGTCCTGTCCCCATGCTTTAACACAATCACCTTTTTTGCACCAAACACGCCCAAGAATTCTTTCTTGGCCATTGGCTCGGGTCCCACGAACCCCGCTATCACCCCAATAACCTCATCAATATCTAACTTGTCACGAGGCCTGGAGAGGGGAGAGCAGCACACGGGGATCCTGAGTTCATCCGAAGACACCGTCCTCTTCTGTTTCCTTGCAGACCTCAGCAGAGAGTGAGAAGGAAATTGGCTCCAATATCACCCTGGAGGAAAATGCGCCAGGAGGCATCAGCATTCTTAATATAGGATCCTTTGCGGAAGGTTTACATACGAAGGTGTGGCTCAGGCGACCACAAGGGATCGTGGAAGAGCGGCTGAGCTGTTACCACCAGAGCGGAAGGTCAAAGGAGAAGAAGCTGTAACTGAAACATATACATTTTATATATTCTAATATATTGCAGATACTATATATTATGTATTTCATATTATATGTGATATACTATAATAATTATATACGATGGTAGGCCTAATTATATAATTTATCATAACTGATCATTTTATAACTTTATAATATATGATATAAGATTATATATAATACATATCCCTATGTATTCCATTATAACAGGGAAAGGGATACATACACATGTAGATACAGATACAGTCTTGCTCACATCACAGTCCCCTAGTGAATGGTGACGTTAAAACCATGGTATTGCCTGGCATTACCCCCACTACCAACACGTAAGGCAACAAATGTCATAGTTTAGTCATTCGAGATTTAATAATGTGTGAACCAACCCCACCCAGAGACTCAAATTTCAAATATAAATACTTTCGACATAAGAACCAACAGCACATATTCTATGGTCATTCTTACTGACTGATCAGTTTACTGGCTTCCTGTTTACTAGTCAAATATCAAGATAAGTGAGCACACACACAGATAGACTTACCTGAAAACTGAGCCGAGTGACTTATCAGTATTCACATCCTTGGATCAAGGTGAGTCAGGAGCACCTTGATCATCACCTTAAATGTGGAGCAACAGTCCCTCGCTGCTCATCTGTTGTTAGAGTACATTCGAGAGTTTGCCCAGATTAGCTGCATGTAAAGCCATCTGTGTATCCCCTACTCCTTACCTAAGGGCTTGAGTTTTTATGCTCAGACTGTTGAATCCATGACGTGAACAGACACAAATTGAAATACCTCCTCTTCCCTGCCATTCTCTATTTGCATTTAAATTACCTAGACAAGTGCTAAAAATCCCATTTCCAGTCCTAACCCTCTCTTGGCCTTCAGATCCGAATATTTAACTGCCTTCTAGAACTTTCCACCTGACCATTTAAGGTATGTCCAACTCACAGTGTCTGAAACCAAATTCCCTGACTCCATCCCTTTCCCTCCAGCTTATTCCCAACCTGTTCCTGTGTCCCCTGTCTCAAAAAACACAACAGCAAAAAAAAAAAAAAAAAACACAACAGCAGCATGGTCACCAAACTACACCCACACCCCTGAACAGCAGCCTCATCACCCAGTTCCACAGATTTGGCGTGTCTCAAATCCTGCCCTCATCGCCTCTCCCATTCCCGCAGCTCAGGGGGCCACAGACTCACCTGGGAGTTTTCCCTCACAATAACCACACCCACCACTGTATTCAGCTCTTCCTAAGTATTTTACTGGTTCTCTCATTTAACAATTGCAACAATCTTATGAAGAAAGTATTTTATTTCCCCATTTTACAGATGAGAAAATTGAGACTGGTAAGTTGAGATCCATTGCTGGCAAGTGGCAGAGGCAGATTTTGAACCCAGAAGGCCTGACATTGTCTCCCACCTCTAACCCCAGAGAAGAGGACTAGCCATCCTCACACCAATCATCTCAGTGGAGGGTGGGAGAGTTGGCAGGGGCGGGAGGGGGAGGGTCTGAGATTGGAGAGAGTCAGGGATAGTGAAGGCAAGACTTTCCATTTGCACTCTCAATACTATTATCTAAGTTTTTGCAAGAAATGTGTATTTGTGACTTGTGTAATTTTAAAATATTAAAATATTGGAACACTTCTTTTTTTCCATTGCAGTAAAACAAAAAAAGCTGATCATCTCCGCGTCTATGTGCACCTTCAGTCTGTCATCGTGCGACCCCGAGGCACGCCCCACTGCATGGCCCTGATACACACACTTGTCTCCTCCAGAGCAGGAACCCATCTTGCTCACCCAGACACACCCAGGTCCCCCATGCAGGCAGAGTCCCTAAACACGTGTGCACTGTCGCTGTGGGCCTGTCAACAAGGGGTGGTTTGCACAGACAATGGCTCATCAAGCCAGAAGCATCTTCCAGGGGCATTTGTGGCTTTCCCAGCACAGTCACTGGATTAGGCCTGTTTTCCAGCATCACTGATAATACCTCCTCTTTTACATTCAAAACCGCATACAGGGGTGCCTGAGTGGCTCCGTTGGTCAAGTGGCAGACTCTTGATTTCAGCTCAGATCATGATCTCATGGTTTGTGGGATCGAGCCCCACATGAGGCTCCATGCAGACAGTGCACAGAGCCTGCTTCTGATTCTTCTTTCTCTGCCCCTCCCCTGCTCACGTTTGCTCTCTCTCAAAATAAATAAATAAACTAAAAAAGAATTTTTTTATGTAACCCCATATGAATAATAGCTTGTACAGTCAAGCACCTGCTGTGGGCACACATTCTGGTCACCTGGCCCACAACCCAGGTGTTGCTACGTGGAACTCTGTCCAGGCCTGGACTCAGCCACAGCAGTGCACACTGATCTGTGAACAAGCCACAGTCCCAAGTCATGAATCAATGTGAAAGTGTCAGCAGGAGTCTCAGAGCCCCAGGCTGTGGAAACAACCATTGGAAACTGCCATCAGCCAAAAGGCTCCCATTAGAAATTCTTGCAATGGCCTGGGTTGAGCTTTCGCTCCCAATCATATGTATTTCACTGTCTAGCTGGGGATGGTAGGCATCGAGGTTCAACTAGAAGAGATTTCTCATCAGCCCTCTTCTCTGCACCTATGAGTTTGGGTCATTCTAGGTCAAAGGCAGGACCGGGTTTCCTTAAGGCATATCCAAAGGGGGTATGATGAGAGATGGCTGGGCTTCAAGCTATCTCGTACCTTCCTAACTTCTCAAACTCCTCAAAAAGACTTTTTCACATTGATTCAATCAGAAACATTTCTTAAGTCAATACCAGGAGCCTGGCATGATGCCATCAAACCCTATTTATTAACTCACATCCAGCCTCATTCCATTAATGATATGAAACAGACTCATAATGCAATATAATACCGAATATAATTGTTGGTAACGTTTGTAAAATACAGTAAAACAAAAACAAAAGCCAGAACCAGAGAAAAGATAAATTAGTATGGAAGACCCAGGTCAGAGTAGGCAGTGAATCAAAACACAGGTGTGCAGAAGCCGTGAGCCCTGCAGGGAACCTAATTCTAAATGCAGACTTGGCCGTGAACTCCAGCAAAGAAAACAAGGAAGCGAGGTACATTCTCATCAGTAGGGCACATTGTCATCTAGCGTGCAAATAGACCCTGTTTGCTGCAGTCAGTTCGTATACCCAGAAACATATGTGTACATGCGTGTGTATATACATACACATATACATATGCAGCACCTGCTTGGATTTAAAAGCGTGATGTTATCCCAAAAACAGAAGTGGGCTCTCCTGGAAAGATCCCTTCCCTTCAGGACAATGATTTCCAACCCTGACTATGCATCAGACTCTTCTGGGAGCTTGGGACAAATGCAGGGGCACAGGCTCCACCCCCCCAGGCAGATTCAGGCAGGTGGGCATGGGACCCCCGGCATGGGTCATTTTTAAGAACTTTCCAGGGGATTTCAGTATGTAGGCTGGTGAGAACCATTGATTTAGGATGATCTCTCAAAGAATGCTAAATTAGAATTGTAAAAGAAACTTAAGGGAAATTTAAGGTGAAGTTCATCATCTTCCCTACTTTCCAAAAACCCAAGTGACCTCTGTAGGCTGAAACATCTAAAACAATCTGGAAGCACCTGCTCTTCACTTGGCAGAATTTCTTCATTAAACACATTGCCCCCACCCCCCATCCAGCCTAAACTCTGGCTTGTCACACGGATCTCAGTCAACCCCTCAACTCTATTCTGAACCTCTGGGCTTGGTCAGGGGTCCACGCTCTGTGCAAGCCCCATGACCCTTCCCCTTCCATTTTCCTCTCCACATCAGGCTGCCGTTGGTTCATTATGTCTCCCACTTGACTCTAAGTTCCCTAAAACAAGGAACTCTGCCTTCCTTGCTCACCATTGTCACAACAGTACCCTCCTGGAAGCAGCACCCATAGGAGAACCTAGTCAGTACTTGTCAGATCAGTTAATTTGGACTACTAAACTCTCCTTCTGCATACGATAAATTGATCACAATATTGCTTGAAATACAACACAATAAGCCTACTGGAAATCACAGAAGAGACACAGCTCTGCCAAGGAGTGTGTAGAGACAAAGAATGTTAAAGTCAGTGCTTTTTGAAAGCAATTACTAGACATTTCACCCAGACAGATAAACCTAAGTACCTTTAAAAAGTAGAACCATTAGGGGCACTTGGGTGGCTCATTAAGTTAAACATCTGACTCCTGGTCTCTGCTCAGGTCATGACCTTGTGGTTTTGTGAGTTTGAGCCCCCTGTCCAGCTCTGCACTCACAGTGCAGAATCTTCTTGGGATTCTCTCTCTCCCTCTCTCTCTCTCTGTCCCTCCCCTGCTCATGCTATCTCTGTCTCTCTCAAAATAAATAATTTTTTTTAAGTAGAGCCATTAAAAGAATGAACAAAATTCATTCTGGGGGAATTATAATTGCAAAACACATACCTGGTAAAGGACTGACATCCAAGACATACCTCTTAAAATTCAAAAATGAAAATTAACAGTTAAAAATGGGCAAGGGGTGCCTGGGTGGCTCAGTCAGTTAAGTGTCAGAACTCTTGATTTTGGTCCAGGTCATCATCTTTTGGTCATGGGCTGAGCACGGAGCCCGCTTGGGATTCTCTCTCTCCCTCTCTACCCCTCTCCCACTCATGTTCTCTCTCTCTTAAAAAAATGAAATAAATTTAAAAATAAATAAATAAATGTGTAAAAGATCTGGACATCCCACCAAAAAAGATATAGATGGCAAATAAAGATATGAAAAGATGCTCCACATCATATGTTATCAAGAAATTGTGAATTCAAACTGTAATAAGAGAGAGCTGTAGGCTAATTAGAATGACCAAAATCCGACACACTGACCACACCAAAGGCTGGTCAGCATGTGGAGCAACTGGAACTCTTGTTCATCATTGGTGGGGACACAAACTGGTACAGACGGTTTGGGAAACAGTGTGGCAGTTTTCACAAAGCTATATATACTCTTAGTGTATGATCCAGCCATCTTGCTCACTGGTATTTACCCAACCCAGTTGAAAACTTAGGTCCATACAAAAACCTGCATGTTTTTAGCAGCCTATTTCATACTTGCTAAGCAACAAAGATGTCCTTCAGTAGATGAATGGATAATGAATGGATATATCCATGCAACAGAATATTATTTTGTGATAAAAAGAAACGAGCCATCAAGCCACAAAAAGATATGGAAGAACTTTAAAATGTATATTGCTAAATCAAAGAACCCACTCCGAAAAGGCTACATACTCTATGATTCCACCTACATGACATTCTGGAAAAGGCAAAACTACAGACAGTAAAAAGATCAGTGGTTTCCAGGGGTTTGGGTGAAGGAGGGAGTGATGAATCCGGGAGCACAGGGGATTTTTCACAGCAGCAGGACTATTCTGTAAGAGCCATCCTGATGGGTGTCATTTTATATTCATCAAAATCCATAGAAATACCAAAAAGAGTGAGCCCTAATGTAAGTGATGGACTTTAGTGAACGGTATATCAATATTGGCTCACCATTGGTAACAAATGTTATTACAAATAGGCAGGCTAACACAAGATGTTAATAATAGGGAGACTGAGTCAGAGTTGGGGAAGGTAATATGGAAACGCTGTATTCTCAGCTGTTTTCCTATACATCTAAAACTTCCCTAAAATATAAAGTCTACTAATTAATGTTTTAAAACACAATAGTTCCACTGTTGAAGGCCTTTACCTTTGAAGCTAGACTCTTCCCACGAACCCGCGTGCGCGCGCGTGCGCACACACACACACGCACACGCACGCACATGCGCGCGCGGGCAGGACTAGATCACGTTGTGGGAGTAACGCCCTGCAAGACCAGTGGAAAGGGCTCACGTTAGGGCGTCCTTTTCCATAACTAAGCCCTTGTGGTGGGGGTCTCTCGGGCATCAGGTGGTACTGAACTCCATGGGGTAGCCGGATGGAGAATGGGATGAAGATCGCTCACCTACGGTGGGACTGGAAAGCAGGTGGAAGACCGAGGTAGGATACTTGAAAGACCTGTCATCACAGGGGCAACGAATTCAAGCCCTTTATTTCCCAACATTTTTTGCTTTTTCTAATCCACACAAGCTTTCTTTCTATTACTTACAATATAACTATTCCTTTTCCTATTACCCAGAGAAAGACCTTTCTGGGTCCCTCAAATAGCAGCATAATATTTAGGAATGTGGGCCCTGGAGACAAAGAAGCTTGAGTCCAGTAATTCTGCCATTTCTGTCCCCTGAAATCATGTGGAATTTACTGAAGCACCTCATGTAGAGGATGGAATAATCATAGTACCTTTCTCAGAGGGGTTTGAAATAATTCGTGTAAAGAACTGAGCACAGCAACAGCTTAGAAGCAATAGCATAATAAGTGGTAGCTATTATATTTATTATCTCAAACCCTATACTTATTCCACAATGCCAGGAGATCTCTCTGCAGCTGACAGATGGTAATGATTAATGCTGGAAAACGAAGATATTATGCTGTCCATTGCTGTCACTTCTATCCCATAGCAAACGAGTCTGATCCTACGTTAACCCTTCAGCCATCACTTCTAAGTCACCCTCAAATTCTGTATTTTCTTCTTCAGATTCTGTACTGTACTTCTCAAATTCTGCACTTTCAAACCTCTCCCTGCCATATCTACACCAACTTTTTCTTTCAACATATACTTAGTAGTAGCCACCTCGATCTATTTGAATAGAAGCAATGCATTCGTACAACGTACAAAGTGCATCAGTGGAAAAAAATACAATAACCCCATCAATTGTGGTGAGAAGGGTTTACCTTGGGCAAAATTACACAGCAAGGTAAGTTTGTTCTCAACTTTTCCCCTTTTCAGCCGCCACCCAACCCTCATCAGAGCCCTAGCCAAGCTAGAAGCCCTGGTGAGGTGGGAGTTGATTAATGTTTCTGATGCTGGGCTTCGTGGTGATTTCTGCTCATAAATAGGGCATCTTAAGAACGAAAGGAGCCCTTGAATTTTCAGGAATGAATCTAGACTCTCTAGCTATTGCTTGGGAGAAATCTGGGACAGAAAAACCTTTCTGGTACCCTTTACATCCTATCAACCTGATGGTCTAAGATCATTCTGGAAAATTTCACCAAGGTGCCTTAGAATCCAAGCCAATATGGCTGTATTCACAGAAATTTTTCATTCCAGAAATTTAACATTGAAATTCTTCCCATGATGTTGTTTAATTAGTTCTCAGCTTTTGACCAAGATTTCTCCTAAGCTCTCCGGCCACGTGGTTCATGAGCTGACTCCAGAAGGTCCATGGATAGTTGATTAAGACTACAGGTGTTCCAGATATATTTAGGGACCACAAAAGCAATTAGAATAGCACGGGGGAAGTGTGCTTATAACTTCATTATTGCTGGTGCTCAGCCAGAAAACAGAGTTGCCATACCAAACAGTAATGAAAAGTCATTCCAGATTGAGGAAATGCAAATCATATTTCAGCTGTTGATTTTGTTGTTGCTGTTGTTGCCAACCCAGCAAAGCTGAGTGAAATTGCAAATTCTTCTTTGCCAGTCACTTTGAAGTGACTTAGTTGCCAGGCTAACCAATCGGAACTTGGAGCCATGTTTTATTGTCCCCTTCTCTACCCATTAATAATAGCAGGAGAACAATAATTCAAAATAATTATAGAAGTGAAAGGTAGTAATTAGTAGTACAAATTAGCTATTAAATGAATCAGAAATTCCAAAGTGAGAAGATGACCTTTTCGCTTCTTATCTGGCAGTGACAAATTGGGTTCTGATTTGAGAAGAAAAATAAAGCACTCTCACACATTATGGATTTTCTTCACCTTTCAGTGGGAACTGGGCCAAGTTAATTAAAAATATGGTAGAAAAGCATGAGTTGCAGGATGCTCCCTGGTGGCTCTCTCACCTGCCTACCTGGAAGGGTCACCTCCCCCTCCAGCCCATCCTTGGCTCCTTTCCTCACACTTATGAGAAGGAAAAATGGAAATTTCTACTGCATAAAATTTTATTTAATCAACTGATGATCTAATAAACCTGTGTTATGACAACACGTCCCCCTCTAATTAAAACTTATTGGTTGAACATCCACATGTTGGGTGTTCATTAATTCCTCTAACAAATCATTTCACAATAAACATGGCATTGTAATTCTATTCCTGGAGAGCTTCCCTCTGAAAACATTACCAGGTTATTCTTATCATTTCACCTGCTGAGCAAAAGTACATTGGTTTCACTATAAAGGGTCAACCATACTACTCACCTCTATTGACACGTTAACCTGAAACCACGCCCAAAACACCTTTCACTGCTCCTTCTCTTGGACAAAGCACCCTAGGCTCTAGAACTGCATGCTCTCTCTAGATGATAAAGTCTTGCTTTTTTTTTTTTTTGTCACTTTGCTTTCAATGCAATTGCAATCTAGGATATTTCTTTACACGTCAAGGTATGAAGAGCTTTTTCTGGACTTTATTTTGAAGCCCAAGATCCTGATGTGAGAAAACAGTGCCACGGGGCTGGCATGGAGAGAAAGGTGATTATTTCTCTAACACAAAAAGCAGTGGGTGAACATCATGCTTATACCCATGTGGCTTCCATCTGAGAGGAGGACTAAGAAGCACCAAACTTTAGAGACCCAGAGGATCTCGGACGTAACTTGAGTCAAAACTCTTGCTTATAAATGGGGAGACAAAGGCTCACAGTAGACGTGGGGTTTGCATATCATGATGCAGCTAACAGGGGGGCAAAGCCAGCCTGGTTCCCAGGTCTCTGCTGTCCCTGCAGCCAGGCTCTTTGTCCCCACGCACTACCCCCCAAAGATGCCCCCAGCCCCCAGCTGGAGGTACTGTCAAGACTCATTTCTAGCTTCCATACTTATGAATTCATCTACTTGCTAAGCTGTATTTGTAACTCCCAAACCACGGCCATGCTTTCATGGTTATTCCAGACGTGTACAAAGCAGCAAAGAAACTGTGAGTCACCCGACAGCACGTTCCCAGCTCGTTGACACAAATCTACCCTCCCCCCTTGTTGCAGTTCTCACTGTGGCCACTTTAGGGACCTATTTAATGCCACTTCTTTACATTTTTATGTTTGTTGTTGGTGATTTCACTGTTTAAAATGTCGTGGTGCTGAGGCGCCTGGGTGGCTCAGTCAGTTAAGTGCCCAACTTTGGCTCAGGTCATGATCTTGCGGTTCACAGTTCAAGCCCCGCATCAGGCTCTGTGCTGACAGCTCAGAGCCTGGAGTTGCTTTGGATTCTGTGTCTCCCTCTCTCTCTGCCCCTCCCCCACCTGTGCTCTGTCTCTCAAAAATAAATTTAAAAAAATTTTAAATATAATGTTGTGGTACTGAAGTACTGTCTAGCAATGCCAGGGGCAAGAAGATTGTGATGTGCCATACAGAGAAAATACATGTGGCAGATAAAAGCTTCCTTTAGACACGAGGTAAAATAATTCAGTTGAGCATTACTTAATCAACAGCATGTATTGTATAAGGTGCCTCTAAACAGAAACACACATAAAACAAGGTGTGTATTAACTGGTTGACAAAATTCTCCTGACCAGAGGCTCACAAGAACCTAACCATAGATTTCTTCTAGGAGCCATGGTCCAGGATTTGCTAATTCCCAACAGCTTCACAAACCATAACTACCATGAAGAACAAGAATCAGCTGCATATCTGAATAGGCCATCAGCATGGACAGCAAGCCACAGATCAAAAATATCAAAACAAGGCAGGACAGGTAGGAAAATCACATCCGGGTCATGGGCAGGTGCATCTGTGAGATGAGGTGGAGAGAGTCCTTATGGGAACTCGCCCTTGTCAGCAGGGTCTTGGTTTCTATTAGTGCTTATTGGGCAGAGCCAGCTGTCTCAAGTGGCCATCGTGGAAGTCTGTCACGTGCCTGGCCCTGAGCAGGAGAGAGGCCAGCATCAGAAAATGTATCATCAGATCAACACTGGTTTCTGCAAGCGAACAGAGGAACAAGGCTAGAAATCTCCACAGAGCAGAATCTCAGTGAATTTAATCTCGCTGCCTCAGACTTTCTCTCTCCCATGAACTGCTGCCCTATTTGGATTCACTCAGTGTTCTCTTTTGGCTGGGTCTCGTGTGACCTCGGCTGTGACACTGGTCTTTGATTCTTGCAGGAGAAGCAGACAGTGAAGCCCTCTCCCTGGCAAGAGTCATAGTAGAAATCATCGTCGTGAGGAACCACATTGATGTTCAGCATTTAAGGGCATGTTTCCAAACACTGTGAATACACACCCATAAATAACACACACTGACTCTCAGCAGTGGTTTTCGATGGAGGACCAAAATACAAGGGGCTCCCACTTCCCACATTGCTTATTTCCGCAGTGTTTGGGTTCTTTATAAAAAGATTTTATTCTCTTTTGCTAAGAACTGAATTATGTTCCCCCTGAAAAAAACAGTCATCCGTTGAAGCCCTAAGCCCCAAAGTGACTGCATTGGGAGAAAGGGCCTATGAGGCGGAACAAAGGGTAACTGAGGTGATAGGGTGGGGCCCTCATCCAATAATGCTGGTGTCCTGGTAAGAAGCATGGAGACCAGAGAACTCACTCTCTCGGCCACGGGAGCACACAGCCAGAAGGCAGCCATCCACAAGCCAAGAAGAGTGCTCTCACCAGGAACCACATCAGCCGGCACCTTGATCTTGGTCTTCCCAGCCTCCAAATCATGAGAAGATAAATGTCTTTCATTTAAGCCACCCAGTTGATCGTTATTTTGTCATGATGCTCTGAGCTAATACATTTTTGTAACCCGGGGGAAAACACATTCAATAAATAACTACACCCCCATTTTCAGGGCTCAGGCAGACACACTCAACACCAACCAATCTGTAGGTGCTGTTTTATATTTAGCAAAAAGGTGATCCCAATAAATATTTGAAAAACATCATTAACCCTTGAAAAGTAACATCAATACAGAACTTAACAGCCTCTCCATTTGATAATTTTTGTTTCAGTTTGACGATGTTCCCCTATGGCAGATTTTGTAAAACATGAGCTCAGATATGTAATTGAGTTCATTCCAAACCACTCACATAGTTGTCTGTGCATTCTGTCACCTTTTAAATCCCCTGCCCCGACCAGGCTGGATTTCGGCTCTGCCAAAGTCCATCCCAGTGCCCACTCTGTGTGTCCCAGCAGCGGTCATGAGCCGCCCTCCCCTTCTATCCCACACAGGTGGCATCTGAGTGAAGCCTGGGGGCTTTGGAGCCAGGCAGCAAATGCGTGTTTTTCCAAAGAAATCAATCCATCACACCCATTACAATGGCCACTATCAATGACCAGAAAATCACAAGTGTTGGCGAGGATATGGAGACATTGGAAGGCCTTGTGCGCTATCGGTGGGGATGTGAAATGGTGGAGCCCCTGTGGAAAACACTATGGAGGTTCCTCAAAAAATTAAAAAATAGAGCTCCCATACAATCCAGTAATCTCACCTCTGGGTATACATCCAAAGGAATGGAAATCTATGTCTCAAAGATATATTTGCACATCCATCTTCAGAGCAGCGTTACTCAGAATAGCCAAGAAGTGGAAGCCACCCGAGTGTCTCACAACAGATAAATGGGCACACACGGTGTGGTATGTACATGCAATGGAATGTTACTCAGCCCTAAGAGGGAAGAGAATTCTGGCACACGCTACAACGTGAAGAAACTTTGGTGACGGGGTGGGACAGAGGCAGTAACCACAAAGGCTTCCTGGGAGGACGATAATGCCCTGATTCTTGGCCTGCGTGCTGGCTACACAGGTGTGTCCACTCTGTGACAATTCTCCAGGCTGCACGCTTAATGATGTACATATCATACTTCAATAAAAAGTGTTTGGGGGGTGGCACCTGGGTGGATCAGTCAGTTAAGCACCAACTCTGGCTCAGGTCATGATCTCACAGTTCATTTGTTTGAGCCCCACATTGGTAAGCACCAGCCCAGCTTCCAGTGAGCTCGAGCCCTGCTTTGGGTGAGCCCTGCTTTTCTCTCGCTCCCTCTGTCTCTCTGCCTCTCATGAGATTCTCTCTCCACTCAAAAATTTAAAAAAAAAAAAAGCTTTTATCAGAAATCCCCACTGTGAACACTGTACTTCAAATTATAGCCACAGGGGATCAACTGCCCAGAAGCCAGGAGGGACTGAGAGATGAAGCTGACTATCGGAGTTGGGGGCATTCTATCATTTCCAGACGTTCAAAACTCAGTACAGATGCTTCTGTGCTGGGGAGTGAACACCACGTGCACAACCAGACTTCTCAGTGCCGACTGCACATTGGAATCCTGTGGAGACCTTTCACCATCCCCCATGCCCGGGCCCTCCCTGCCTATGAACATTCTGGTGGAAGGCCCTGGCAGCTGCCTTGGCATCGGGATGTTGAAAGGTTTCCTGGATGTGCTAATGAGCATCCAAAGCTGAGCCGCCCCTCCAGGGACTAGGTTAAGAACCTGACGTCCTTACCTCTAGTCTCTGGACTCCCCTGCAGGATTATAACATGAGGCTCTGAGAGATTGCCACTTTTCCTAGACCAAAGAATGCATGGCCAAGCTATGTTAGCAGCTCAGTCTGCTGTCTCCGAAGACTGCTATCTCCAAAATAGTCTCTAGCGTTGTCCAAACATGCGATTTTTTTTTCATAATTGATTTGCAAGCGTTTGGTGTGTTTTTCTCTGGCTCCCTGCTCCTCCCACCACCAGTTTCTTCACACCACTGCTCCAGGGTCGTCTCCCACAAGAGGGTTTCTTTCCCCTTAGTTCTGCTTCCCACAGACTCCCACCCCTGCTGTCATTTCCACAACTTGAAAATGGCCCAGTCATCACTTCCATGTTCTGTTTTGTTTTTTCCCCAATTAAAAAGTAACCTCCAGGAGGGCAGGAATGCCTCTATTTTACTCTCTAATGAATTCCCAACAATCAGCACAGTGCCTGATATTCCGTAAGGACTCAGTACCTCACACTATTAAATGATACATAAATGACCCATTCAATTAACATAAACAAACGTGTCCTTATAAATGTGTTCACTTGTGGCAGGAGCCCCCTGTGTTACACAGGGCCTGTGGAAATGGGGTATTGCTCTGCTACTGGGTCCCATCTATCAACCCAGAGACTTCCCTATCAATACCCAAGGGACCACAGTCCCCAATAGTGGACACCAGTGCCTTGGAAATGACCGCCTCCATGTGAAATCTTACATCCAGAGGTTACCACGTTCCCCAGCCAGAGTGCAGGGCTGACTTCTCCAGCCTGTGATGTAAAATCAGCACCCTTGGCGTTTCTAAACAATTGGCCTTGGCTTTCAACCTCCCATTGACTTAAGCCCATGACTCATTTGAGAGGTTCATTCTACAAGATCCAGAAAACAAGAAGTTCCTGGGAAAGATCACAAACATGAGCCAAAAGTCTTGCTGTTTCTGCTTTTCTACTTTTCTGTTTCTATTATTTATGTTTTATATTTATGAACATAAATAACATTGTATATTTATAAATTTATAAATGCTTTATATGCATGTTATCTTTATAAATATGACATTTATATATGAATAAACTAAATTATAAATAAAATGTTTTAATTTATGTTTTCTACTTTTCTAACTGCTTCTACTATTTTAATGCCTGCAATTCCTTCCTATCCCCCTTATGTTAATTTCTACAAAACCCCATTTCTGCCCTTTTTCTGAGAAGCATCTGTTGTCAGATCCAGGGCACAGTTAAGTGAAATATAGTCAAGAAGCTCTGAATTTACAGAGGGCTTAAACCCAGAGCCTACAATTACCAGCTCACAAAAATAATGCCCTTTCTATTTCAGAGCTCAGAGAAGCAGATTGGGCAAATCAAAAAAAACCTTTTTTGATGTTAATTTATTTTTGAGAGAGAGACAGACAGACATGGGTGGGGGAGGGGCAGAGAGCAAGGGAGACACAGAATCTGAAGCAGGCTCCAGGCTCTGAGCTGTCAGCATAGAGCCCGATACAGGGCTCGAACCCATGACCCAGGAGATCATGACCTGAGCCAAAGTCAGACACTCAACTGACTGAGCCACCCAGGCAGCCCCCAAATTTTTAAATTAAGGGAAGTTGATATGGAATGGTTTCATTTCAGATCAGAGATTTTAGGGCTCGGAGAATTTTTCCAGCAAATTTCCAAAAAATTCCAGAGAGCTGTCAATTTCTTGAGAAATATTTTCATTTTCAAATCATGCTAACCACTGTCCAGGACTTGAAGCACTGACTTCCATGCCCATGATTGTAACTAAAAATTACAACCGCTAAGCAAAAATGTGGCACAGACATGGCTCTGTCTCCCTCACCTGCCAGTGCCAGGTGCTCCAGACCCAGCTGGGCTCAGTCTCCAAACTGAGCCCCTTTAGAATGCACTCAACACAGTTCTCAATGCAACTAACCCCCCCCTTCAATGATCAGAAACCATATTCTAAGATTCAATCCTTGTCTTAAGGAACAAAATCTGTCGATCCCAGGAGACATATCCTGAACTCTTCTGAAATGCCCATACTCACATTTTTTAATGACCCCGCAAATATATAATATATTCATTGGTATGAAGGCGGTAATAGCTGCCCAGTGTTGTCGCCGAGATTAAACAGAATCAGGTGGTAAATACCTAATGATGTGGTTGGCCAGGAGGTTTCTCCTTCTAAACTGTGTTCACGCAACCAACTCTTTCAGCCCAACTAATTCAACCTCTATTGCTTCAGTAAAGTGAGGAACTGCTCCCTATCAGGGAAGCTTACGGGAATAGTCGAATGGCTAAATGGTGGGTGTTTCAGCAGCACGTACCAGGCATGTGCTGGTGTTGATGCTCCTCTCCCGATGGGCCTTTACATTTTTTTAATGTTTTATTTAATTTTTGAGAGAGAGAGAGAGACAGACAGCGTGAGCAGGGGAGGGTCAGAGAGGGAGGGAGACACAGAATCTGAAGCAGGCTCCAGGCTCTGAGCTGTCAGCACAGAACTCGATGTGGGGCTTGACCCCACAAACTGTGAGATCATGACCTGAGCTGAAGTTGGACGCTCAACCGACTGAGCCACCCAGGTGCCCCAGATGGGCTTTTAGAGAATGCTCCGGATCCTTCATTGGTCTTGGCCAAAGAATCAAGGTAGTTCTTGTGCCCCCAGAAGCCCTCTGAAGGGACTGCAGACTTCCACGAGACGACTCTGGAGGACCCAGGGTCATCCACGAGAACACAGAGGAGACCAGAGAAAAACAAAAGGCAGAGAGGAGAGCAGCATCTCATCACGAGGAGCAAAGCACACGCCCAGCCCCGTTTTGTCCCGGATGATCATGTTTTATCTAGTCATCAGGGCAATCCGTTTCTCCCGGAGCTGGAGGGCGGACAGGTGTGGCTGATGCCCCCACCCCATCGCTCCTGGCCCACCTGAGCCACCTGCAGCTGCTGGAGACAGGTCCCGGCATGAGGACATCTCGCCGCGGCCAGCACCTCCCATAATTGTCTCCGCGGAAGCTGGCTCTGCAGTGAGCAGGTACAACCCAGACAAGTGAGGGACTTCGCATCACCACCACCCCTCCCGGGGACCGCCCTCAACCGAAGGGAGGAAAGACCCAAGGATAAATGCCCCAGCCGCCATGTCCTCCGCCAGCCTGGTTCTGCAGAAGGTCCCCCAAGGGACTGAGCCTCTGTGTCCCAGAGCTGCTGGCTCATGACCATGCCCTGTAGGCTCACCTCCCTCCTCTGCCGCATTGCCCCACTTCCTCCCTTGTGCTGCCTGATACTCACTCCCCAGCAAAGCTCCTGCACTCGAATGCTTGTCTCAAGCTCTGCTTCGGTAGGGGACCCACACGCAGAAGGTTATTTCCACTGTACTGGTGAATATGTGAAGGCAGGAAGAAGTGAGTTTTGCTCACAGCTTGTTGTCCTCTTTCCCTCTCCCACAAAGACTTGGGGAGCGTCTCTCATGCAAATCAGAGCTGTAGAGGGAACCACAGCACACCGTAACCTCAACCACACAGCAGTATGTGCAGCCCCTGGTCCTCTGATCCATATGCTACAGAGATGTCAGGGTGGGCATGTCCCAGTGCCCATGGAGCCTTTGTTCTCAGGGACTTTCATCTACAACTACTGTTTACATGTCCCGCTGGATAACAAAGCCTCCTGCATGCAGAGAAGCGCCCAGAGTATGAAGACTCCCCGTTCTGAGCAGACAGCCGTGGCCACTGCACCGAGAGTCCCACCAGGGCCCACGAAGCCACCCTTTTAGCTCCGAGAAGCCAGATAGAGTGTCAACACTCAAGACGTCCTCATCCAGGAATTCTTCCTCCTCCTAAGCACCCCAAGTTAATGGGGTAAGAAAACCACGTTCTGAAGTTCTTAGGGATCCTAGCTTAGTCGAAAGTAGAAAATCCCCCCACCCCCAGCTCACGACAGAAACTAGCGTCCCGGGGCTGCATCTATGCCACGAATGTTTTTTTGGTTTTGGGGGGGTTTTTTTGCTGGCAAGAGGGTTATAAAAGGAGATTTCCTATGAATATGGGAATTTCTGGTTTCTCCTGAAACACCAAAAGATCTGACCACCCTCCCACACTCCCACCTGGCACGCTTCAGCCAAAACCAAACAGTGGCCACCTCCCCCTAAATAGGTCATGTGCCTTCTGGTTTGCTGCAGCCCCTACCCCTCCCTGCTGTCTGACATAGCCCACTTCCCTGATGGTTGTTACTCACCTGGTTACTCGCCTAGACGTTTCCATTTGAAATCTGCATATTAAGTCTTGGTGCGTATCACATACAAGTATGCACATCAGTGTGTGTGTATATACACACACACACACACACACACACACACAGTGGAGTATTACTCTGCAATCAAAAAGAATTAAATCTTACCATTTGCAATTAAATGGATGGAACTAGAGGGTATTATGCTAAGCGAAATTAGTCACTCAGAGAAAGACAAATATCATATGACTTCACTTATATGAGGACTTTAAAATACAAAACAGATGAACTTAAGGGAAGGAAAGCAAAAATAATAAGAAAACAGGGAGGGGGACTAAACATAAGAGATTCTTAAATACGGAGAACAAACTGGAGGGGTTGCAGGAGGGGGATGGACTAAATGGGTCAGGGGCATTAAGGAATCCACTTGAAATCATTGTTGAACTATATGCTAACTAACTTGGATGTAAATAAAAGAAAATTAATAAAAACCAATGACATGAATAAAGCTCTTATTTTAAAAAATAACTATGCACTTCATTTCATTCATGGTGTTGAAAATGGATAAAATTATACTTTCAAAAAGTATATCTACATGAGGGGTGCCTGGGTGGCTCAGTCGGTTAAGCATCTGACTTCAGCTCAGGTCATGATCTCACAGTTCATGGGTTCAAGCCCCACATCGGGCTCTGTGCTGACAGAGGGGAGCTGGGAACCTGCTTCTTAGTTCTGTGTCTCTTCTCAATCTCTCTGCTCCTTCCCCACTTGCAGTCTACCTCTCTTCTCTCAAAAATAAACAAATATTAAAAAAATATTTTTAATTATGTCTGCATCAAACATTTGTTTGACCCACCTCGGAACTTTGAAAACCCCTGTACTCCATTGCCTTTGAGTCCTTTTTAGTTCCGTGATTTGACAATTCTTTTTTTTTTATATTTAACAAAATTAGATTTTATTTTATTTTTT
>NC_043701.1:175777958-175804044 GCF_006229205.1 Suricata suricatta | reverse complement strand
CATTCAATTTTCGTGTATGGAGTTTAGTGAGCTCCTTGTATATTTTGGATACTAGCCCTTTATCTGATATGCCATTTGCCACTCTCTTTTCCCATTCTGTTGGTTGCCTATTAGTTTTTTTTTATTGTTTCCTGATTCGACAATTCTAAGACACACCAACTTCACATGCTGTTGCCACTGTGGTGTGGCTCTCCTGTGCTTTCCAGGAAAGGCTGGGCTTCTCTGTAAGACGGAGACCAGGGTCTTTCTTGACCTAGATCATACCACTGAAGGGCATGCGACTCTGAAACACCTGTGACTTGGGAAGGTGGATAAGGAAAATATGGAAGGAAAATGGTGTGGAATGCTCTGCTGAAGGAGCAAGCAGAAGGTAGATGCAAATTCAGCATCAAAATAGGTTGCAAACAAAGAGCCCTGAAGAAAAAGGTCAGAAACACCGAAGGATTTACAACATCATAACGTTTAGGTAAATGAAAATACATAGAAAATAATGTTAAATATTTCCAAGGATACATATACATTTAAGGACGTGTATAAATGCGTGAGCCAGCGCCTCTGTGGGAGGGAACGGGGAGAGGGGAGGGAGGAGTATGCAGGAAAAAAAAAGCACGAAGACCTTGCCCACACGAACAGTGTTCTACGCCAGTGACACTAAAGAAGATGGGTTAAATGGGTGATGGGCATGAAGGAGGGCACTTTTAGGGATGAGCACGGGGTAGCCTGTGTAAGAGATGAATCACTGGGTTCTACTCTTGAAACCAAGACTACACCATATGTGAACTAACTTGAATTTAAATTTAAAAGAACAAAAGAGTATTTTAAAAAATGAATACAACTCAAAGCTGTACTTGAGGTCCAGAAGGGGAGGAGGGGAAGCTGGCAACCCAGGAAGTTCGACCTCTGCCACTTCCTGGGAGGAAAATAAAAGGAAGGTATTTGCTCTTTTATGCTCATTTTTGTGTGTAAGTGGAAAATCACTGCAAAAGGACTAAATATCAAGAAGAAAATCAATAAATACCCGAATCCTTGAAAATGTCCAAATGTGTTAACTAACCTAAGGACATAGAATTGAAGACGCAGTCTGGTAGGAGAGCCCCAGACTGCGAATACGCCGCTGAGACAGCCTATGTCCTGTGGGCACCGCTCGACCAGCCACCGTCCGCCATACACAGTGCCGCGGTTTACCTTTTCTTCTTTCTAGCGCTCCCTTTTTGCACATAAATATGTTCCTTAACCCTGCCCTAAATACTAACATGCATGAAATCACAGTCTTGGTGTTCCAGTTTTATTTTCTTGTTAAACATTGAAACTGGGGTGCCTGGGTGGCTCAGTCGGTTGAGCATCCGACTTCGGCTCAGGTCATGATCTCACAGTTCATGGGTTCGAGCCCCGCATCAGGCTCTGTGCTGACCGCTCAGAGCCTGGAACCTGTGTTAGGATTCTGTGTCTGCCTCTCTCTCCCACTCTCCCCTGCTCACGCTGTCTCTCTCTCTCTCAAAAATAACAAACATTAAAAAAATTTTTTTTAACATTGAAACTAACATAAAACTGTTACACTTTTAAAATGTCACATACTATCTCAAATTGTCTTGCCTAATATATTCATGAGGGCAATGCCAACTATTGTCATAAATCAACGCAATGGATGCTTAGCGTGTGCTCCCCTGACAGTGCTCGGCAGGTGGAGGGGATAGAGGGCCCACCTTCCCCCACACAGGCCTCTGTAGCACCTGGCTGCTGAGGTCACCCCCAGGGGGGCACATCCAGTCCAACCAGCCTGCAAGGGAGAACGACACGGGAGAGCATGCCGGGGTTCTCGCGTCCAGGCCTGAAGGGGCCCCCATCACATCCACTCTTGGCTGGGATTCAGCCGTGTGGTCACACCTACCTCCCCGTGGAGGCTGGAGAATGTGGTGTGGCGACGCTCCAGGAAGAGAGGAGGAGAAGCCCTAAAATCTGTATTATGGTTTTTCATGGATAAATCTAGTCCTCACTAGGGTCTGGGCATTTGGAAGCATGGGGAGCAGCTCGTTCACCTTGATAACTTCTCCCAGGTGCCTGACAGTATAGCTAAACACGCATACATCCTATCGCTGATGGAATAACCCCAGGAGCACATTCCAGTAAATAGCAGAGGAGATACATTCCAACCTGTCATTTGCTGTTACAAGAGCCAACTTAGTGGAAACAGGAGGGACCATTAATATCCAGAAAGCTCCGTGCGTAGGACCAGATTCTGTCTCCTGGGGGACCACTAGTCCTTCAGAAGCCAAAGCAAAATTAAGAAACATCATTACAGCTACCCTCCAAGAACACACAGGGGAGGATACTAGCGGTTCTCTTCTTGGCATGGGGAGGAGAAAAGGTCAGGAATAACTTCCGGAAAGGCAGGAAAAGGCTCCCATTTGACAACAGGGAAGAGCAGAGACAAGAGGATTTAGAATGTAACAGGCAACATCAAAAATCCACAAATTCCATTTTGCAGTTAAAACTGAGAGTGGAACTGGAGAGGCGAGGGGGAAAGCAATGTTCCTGTAAATCACTAAGTCTGGGAAGAGACGAAGTATCACACAATAACGTTTCAAATCGTGTCCTGGGAAGAGGTTAGTAAAAATAATTTATGAAATGGAAACTGAGGAGAGAAAAAAGGAAGTGAACGCCCCAGAGCAGACCCTGCCTATAGGGTTTCGAGGAGTCAGTAACTATTTACTGTTCAGCAACGACATGATGATAGATCGCTAATGATAAATGCCTTCTCAGCCCATCAGTGTTTATAACAGGGGTCCACGCTGTCAAACCATTTCCTAGCACAGACGCAAGGCGGGAGTTAAGTGCATCCGTTCCACAAATGGCTAGTGTGCGCTTCCTGCAGCTGTATCAATTTTCTTTTTTATTTTTTAATGTTTATTTATTTTTGAGAGAGAGAGACACAGAGTGTGAACAAGGGAGGGTCAGAGAGAGAGGGAGACACAGAATCGGAAGCAGGCTCCAGGCTGAGCTGTCAGCACAGAGCCTGATGCGGGGCTGGAACTCAAGAACCATGAGATCATGACCTGAGCTGAAGTTGGCCTAACCAACTGAGCCACCCAGGTGCCCCACTGTATCAGTTTTCTACTGCTGTGACCATGATTGCAGCGGCTGAGAACAACACAGATTTATTATCTTAAGATGCTACAGATGAGAAGTCCCACACAGGTTTCCGTGGCTAAGGTCAGAAGGGTGCATGCCTGCCTGGAGGTTCTGGGAATTACCCACTGCCTTCACTTCTCCAGCTTCCAGAGGCTTCCCACGTGCCTTGGGCTCATGGCCCCACTCCTCCATCTGCAAAGCCAGCAACAGGAAGCTCAACCCTTCGCAAGCAGCCCCCCATCACTCTGCTTCTCCCCTCTACCTCCCTCTTCTCTCTTTTTTTTTCTTTTTCTCTTTATTTTTGAGAGAGAGAGCGAGCAAGTGAGCATGTGGGCACAGGGGAGGGGCAGAGAGAGAGGCTCTGTGCTGTCCGCACACAGCCTGACCACACAGGACTAGAACTCAGGAACCAAACCGTGAGATCATGACCTGAGTTGAAATCAAGGCTCAGAGGCTTAACCAAATGAGCCACCCTGGTGCCCCTACCTCTTCTTTTAAGGACCCATGTGATCACAGCTAATCCAGGACAGCCCTCCAATGTTATGGTCAGCTGATTAGCAAGCTAATTCCACCTGCAACATTAATTCTCTTTTGTCGTGTCTTCTGGACTGAATGTGCCCTCCTACCCCCCCGACTCGCGGCACACACACCCCCACCACCAAAATTCATATGTTGAAGTCCTAACCGCCATGTGATGGTGTTTGGAGGTGAGGCCTTCAGGACCTGATTGGGACATAAGAGTGGAGCCCTGATCAATGGGATTAGTGCACTTACAAGACGAGGCCGGGGAGCTCTCTGGCCCCTGCTACCATGTGAATGAACTCAGCAAACGGCAACCCAGAAGTGAACCCTTAGTGGACCCTGAGCCTAGACTTCGGGCATCCAGGACCATAAGAGGCAAATTGTTGTGTAAGCCCTCCAGTCTATGGTATTTTGTTCATCACAGTTCAAACTCGCTATGACACCACGTAACCTAATAATCACAGGTACCAGGGACACCTTTGTGGGAGGTTGGCTGTTATTTGGTGGATTATTTGGCAGGGATTATGCTGAACAAGCCATAAGCCTTGCTCTTCTGACTTTCAGTCAAGTAGATGTACCACACTCCACAGTAATAATGGTCACCAACAGTTACTGAGCACAAGGTGCTCTCTATATATTTTTAAAGCACTTTTAATGCTTATTTTTGAGGGAGAGGGAGCGGGAAACAGAGGACCGGAAGCAGGTTCCACGCTGACAGCAGAGAGCTCAACACTGGGGCTCCAACGCACAAACCTTGAGATCATGACCTGAGCCAGAGTAGGACACCTAACCAACTGAGCCACCCAGGAGCCCCATGAGCAGTATGTATATTAACTAAGGGGTGGGCAGACTACAACCTACCTCCTGTTTTTGTCAATAAAGTTTTATTGGACACAGCCATCCCCATTCATTTATGTGTTGTCTCCAGCTGCTTTCTCAATATTTCGACAGTGTTCAGTACTGAGTGGTTTTAACAGAAACTATATGATCCACAAGCTGAAATATTCACTATCTGGCCGTTTACAGGAAAAAATATATATCGGCAAAACCTATGTATTCATTCATTACATAACCCTGTGAGGTCAGTACTCTTATGATGATTCCCATTTTACAGATCAAAAGCCTGAAGCACAGAGAGGGGAAGTAACTTGCCTCAAATCACACAGCTCACAAGCAACAGAGCCAGAATTTGAATGCCCCTTAATAACACTTCCCTCAAACAACCAGAAACTCAAGCCTCCTGTGTACATACCAGTGCAGAGACTGCAAGGAAAGCAGACTACCCAGAGCTTGGAGAGAATGAAGTACTCATCCTTCAGGCTCCAGCAATGTACTCCACATGGTTCTAGAAACTCTAGGAACACCATCTCACAAGAATCTACCTAGGTGTTACTATCCTCATTTTAGAGATTGGAAACTGAGGCCCATGGGCCCACAGCTGGTCATGGCGGGAGCAGAGCCGAGGCCCAGGTCTGTCCGCCTGCAGGGGTCTGATCTCCCTGCACCACACCAGGGAGACCACACCTCCGGCGCGGCCATCCGGAAGCCTGCCTGGCTGCTTATGTTTGAGCTGGACTTTGAAGGGGGGATGGGAGTCTGAGAGCCGAGGGCTGGAGAACAGGGTACTCCAGGGAAGCGGACAGCAGGCCAGAAGTCTTGGAGGTGAAAAAAAAATGACTCAGCCTGTTTGGTGGGTGGGGAGGAAGTCAGTACGGCTGGGGAGAGTTAAGAACGTAAATAAGGGGAACTCCAGGATGGCTTAGTCGGATAAGCGCCCGTCTTCAGCTCAGGTCAATGAACTCACAGTCTGTGAGTTCGAGCCCTGCATCAGGCTCTGGGCTGACAGCTCAACACAGATTCTTTGTCTCCCTCTCTCTCTGCCCCTCCCCTGCTCATTCTCGTCTCTCAGAAATAAATAAACATTTAAAATTTTTTAATTTAAAAATGTTTAGGAAAAAAAAACTAAATAAGGGAGCAATGGGAGGTCAGACTGAATCGATGAGAGAGCCCAGGTAGGTACGATCTTGAATGGCAAGCCAGGGAGCATGAGTTTACCCTGAGATAAGAAAAGATACTCAAGTGGCAGTTTCTTTGTCAAAGTCTAAGGTGATGTAGGAGGGCACGCAGCTACAGAAGAATTCTAGGATGGCCAAATGCAAAGAAAAAAGCAAGGAGAACAGTGGTCAGACAGGGGGCTTTGAGTGGGAGGCTGGCTGAACAGGGTGATGCTGTGGGCGGAAACCAGAACACGGAAGAAAAAACTGGTTGTGCAGAATAGACGACAGAGAGTCATTTTGGTTTTGGGTTTGCTGTGTGCGGGATGCTAGCATAACTCCAGGTGGGCATACCCAGTAGAGGGCTGGAAACACAGAAATAGAGCTCAAGGGACATCCCTGCACTAGAAAGCGAGGTCTGCACGCGGAGTGATGCTTGAAACCACGGAACCGGATGCCATTTATGGCTCAACACTCATTCTTGTGATCTCTGCAAAGGCAGTGAGATCCCGTGGGTTCTTACCAGCATCATTTCAGGGGTGGAGACCACCGACTCACATGGGGATAACATTTTACGGAAAGCCCAAGCCACATACCCAAAGTCCCCAGTAGTCCATACGGACTTGTGAGAAGTAGTCAGGAGCTCCTCCTCCAGTGCTCCTTTCTCTATATCCCTGTATCACCTTCTTGCCCCAGAGGCACCAGTCAGTCCTTGCAACTGGTTGGTGCAATTCCAGAACCAAATAAGCACCACATAATGTCGGCTCGCCTTTTCCACCCCTGTCCTCTTCCCTTGTATATGTTATGATTACTCATCACAGATAAGATGACTAGCTGATGATCCTGTGGATAGAAAATGAATTTCTGTTTAAGTCATTAATGATGTGTTATCAATGTGTGTTTAAATATGTCATCTCACACTCATGCTCTCTCTCTCAAAAATAAATAAAAACATTAAAAAAATTAAATATGTCATCTCAAGCCAATCTTATGTTCCAAGGGTGGATATGAGGCCATTCCAGTTTCACAAATGAAAATACACTGGGGCCAAAGGTGTCTATGTGACTCTCCCATGTCCCCTCGTAGTCTGTTCTTTCCCTTGTGCCAGAATTTCCAAATCGGCTCCATAGCGGCAGTGAGGTAGACCGAGCATCTGAGTGCTGATGAATAATCAGGAGCTTCTGACCATGCACTGGTCTTCCAATAAAATTATTTTTTAAAGACCAAGACCATAAAACTCTAAAGGGAACGTTTCAGTCTGACATTGATCGACTTACAAGCTATTCCCTGTTGGCTTAAATTTAACAAGAATAAAAGTTCTCTACCAAATGCAAGATTTTGTATTTGTATTCCCTTGGGTTCTTTTTAAAAACGTCCTTCATTTATGCTAGTAATAAGAACATATGTTCTAAATAATTCCCATGTGGACTACTGATCAGAAACAGTCAGGCAGCATAATAGCATAACACTGGTTTCAAAACACATTGGCTTAGGAAAAAGACTTCAAGGGGGAAAAAAATCTTCAAAAAAATCCCAAGCAATCAGAAAGTTTTATGAATCCAAGCCTTTTGCACTTAACAGATGACTTGTGTAAACTAGCTCATGCTTATCACACTTTAGGCAAAATTAAGTAAAAGGAGGTACAGAGTGGAACTCAAGTGAAATATTTTGATGACCAAAGGGTGGATGAGGAAACACAAATTTACCCATTCACAGCCCCAGCGATCAGCCAGCATAATCCCTCTAATCATGAGACCAAATGGATTCGAAAGTGAGATCAGTTGACAGGCTGCCTAAAGATGAAGGGAGCCCCTTGGGAGCTGGAAAATTCCCTCCTGCTGGAAACACTTGGGCTCATCAAACTTGCCTTCAGAATAATTCAAAAACCTAGAAGGAAGCTGGGCACAGTAACTTGGAAGATGCTGGACCCTTCACAGAACCTCTCTCTGACTTGAAGGAGAAAGAGGTCCGAAATGGTTGACTCTCAAAATTATTTTGATTTATGATCCCTTTGTTAGGGAATATCTGGCCCTCTAGGAAACCAGAGCTCTGGTTTTAGAAAGAGATGTAGTCATTTATTCAACAACATATACTAAAAACCTATTGTCTTTCAGGCATCGTTTTTATTATTGCTTCAACAAAGTATTTATTGGAGGTTTACTACATTGTACTTGGCCCTGGCAATAGCATGTTGGTCATGGTTGTGAGACAGATACGTGGATAGGATAAATTAAGATATCGGTCATATCATAAATAAATAAAATAAGGTGATGGTGATAAAGTAGCAGGTGACCAAGGGGCTCCTTTGGATTAAAAAGCAGGCCTCCTTCTCAGTTGGTTAAGTGTCCAACTTTGGCTTAGGTCATGATCTAGCCATTCCGAGTTTAAGGCCCATGTCAGGCTCAGTGCTGACAGCTCAGAGCCTGGAGCCTGCTTCAGATTTTGTGTCTCCCTCTCATTCTGGTCTCTCTCTCTCTCTCTCTTTCTCTCTCAAAAATAAACATTAAAACAAAGCAGGCCTTCCTCAGATGGTTATCTTGAGGCCAAGAAGTGAAATGTGAGAAGTAAACACGTGGAAGGCGGAAGCCAGAAGAAGAAAGAACAAGTTCAAGGCTCTAAGGTCGGAACAAGATGGGAGGATCTGTAAGAAAGCCAGCGTGGTCAGAATGCAAGGAAAATAAGTGAGGTCTGAGCAGGGATAGCATCTAGGGCAGGAGGCCTGTGAGCTCTGGTAAAAAGCTGAGACTATTCTAAGCTCAGTGGGCAGCCAGAAGTTTCTAAGCAGAGGATGCCACCAGGTCCTTCACTTGGAATTCTGTCGAAAGACTGTGTAAAAGTGCCTTGAACTTGAAAATAGGTAAGAGGGGGTATATCTACTAAGTGGAGGAGGCGAGGTAATCTCAAGCCTGAGCAGAGGGGAGAAGGGAGGACTTGGGGAGAGTCCTGGAGAAGAACAGAGAGTCACTGATTCCTCGGGACAGAAGAGGGAGTCCAGAGCCCTGGGTTCAAAGGGCGATCCAAGATGGCTCTGCACAGAGGTGGAAATGTAGATCAAGGAACGACAAACTGGTCCAGCTACTCGGCCTGGGTTCAGCGCTGGGGAGAGCTTAGGAAGAAGCCACCTCTCCCTAGCTAGTCACTCCAGATGCCATTTTGCCCCCTTTCAATGATCACTTGATGGGGCCAGCCTCTGACCCAAATGCCTTGAGTCCTAACCTCTCAGTTCTGCAACTCCAGAGTGCCCTCAGCATGTTTGAGGTCCTGTTAATGGGAAAATCACTGCAGAGGGAAGTCCAAAGATGCCCCACACCACTGCTGCTCCTTCGTGCCCCCCCAAAAAAAAACAGTCCCCCCAGAATCATGGCTAGAGTGACCGTGCTATAAAGCCACTCGCTCTTTATTTGGTGCCCTAAAGGGATGTGCATCTGCACACATGAACGAGAACAGTTAACAGGATACTGTAACTAGTCTTAGACGCGGCGGGGCTCACCCCTTGGAGACGGGCCATAGCAGAAAGCAGGCGGGCTGTGCATCCGGACAGACTTGGGCTTGCACGTTGAGCCGGAAAGCTGTTTGACCCTGGGCAAGTTACATCAGCTGGCCGAGCTTGGATTTCCCCTTCTGCAAAATGGGGGTAAGAACACCTGCTCTCAGAGTTGTGATTGGATCAGAGGACCCGTGGAGCCCACGCGGTGCCCAGTCTGTTGGGCTGCTCAGTAAATGTCGCTTCCCTTCCTACGGGGCGGGGGTCACTGGCCTGTCATGTCATTGGTTCTGTCATGTCAGCTTGTTCTTCTCCCCTTTCCATAGACATTTTGAGCCAGGTGAAAGGGAAGAGAGACCGGGCATCGCCACGCAAAACACGGTGGAAGGATAATTACCTCTTCATGCCCAGCAGAGTGCCCAGCGCACCGGGAACTTCAGGCTGTTCCTGCTGCTGCTGACACTGAAAGGCTAATATGGAAGCAGAACTTCAGACCTCAGCGAGCTCTTTCTTACCCTGAAAATGTGCTCAGGAAGCCTACACCTAAGAACTTTCTGCATGGGAACACACCATTCCCAGTTATGCTGCTGGCCCCCTGAAAGTTACATTTACTTCCCATTTTCCTCACTTCCTAGAACTCTTGGGAAACCTTCCCACCCCTTACCTGGAGAGTTGGAGGCAAGATTATGCAGTTAGATCCTGACATCCCTGTATAAGAAGATAGAAACACCAGAGGGGACAGAGGAGACCACACAGACCTTCCCATCACAAAACCAGTCTGCCTTTGTTTCTTTCATAGGCCTCAAACTGGCACGTGCCAGTCCCACTGGCGCTAAATGGAAGCCTTAACTCCCTTTGAGCTTCAGGTCAATGAGGTTAATTCATGTAGAAAAACAACTCCCACCAGCACCTGTGTTTTGCAATGTGGGTCTTGACCGGGTAAGAGCCATCAGACCCTTTCAATGATGTCCAGTCTTATTTGTCAATGTTGAATCAAATGACAGAGGAGTGACTTCTGCAGAATCTTCTTTATATAAAAGCGTCAAGTTAATAACAAACAATGGAAAGAAGAAATTGCTGGCAGATTGCAGCCATGAGTTGCGTCCTCCTCCTACTATAAAATGAGTGTTGGAAAGCACATCAATTTCAAAATCCAAGTGAAACCAGTGTCTTGCACAATGAAATACAAAAGCAGTTCCTTACAGATAGATCAAGTGAATGACAGGATCTTATTTGCAAAATAAGAGAGGCGCCCACTTTTATCACATTCAGGTTATCTCTTCAAAAAAATCTTCATTTACTTCTCATTCTGTGAAGTCATTCTGGAATCGGCTGCAGTACAGACAGAGTCGAGATAAGTCACAAAGGTAGTCTGGAGTCAGTGTGAGGATTTTATATGCAGATGACCCTTCGGAGATCTTCAGACAGCCTGGGTTCCTCGTACCCAGTGTGCATCCATGTCTCTGAGACCTATTTGTTGGGCCGGAGGAACAGGTGAGGAAGTAGGTGAACTATGATCTGGGACTTCTTTCGAGTCTTTTAGAAAACTGAGTTCAGTCCCTCCCAAGGGGAATGATGATTCTACTCCACAGCAGCTCTCAGATCCTTTGTGGGTTTCAGGGTTCCCCTGTGGAACTCTGGTTATTTTCTATTTTATTTTCTATTTGTATTTATATTTATATTATCTTATTTCTATTTTACAGGGAACCCCTGGTTATTTTTGTCTCTCTGGAACCAATGCCTCCTCCTTCTGGTACCAAAGTTCCTCCTTTCTGTGAGGAACTCACTCAGATGCAGCCCCTCCCAACCCACCTCAGCACAACCACGTCACAACGTCAAGTTGGGGCAATCAGTCTTCCCTGGGACTTTGCTGCTGGTGCTTTAAGGGTAGATTGTGCCTTTGGGATCACTAGATCAACAGGATGTGAGCCTCAGGCTACCTCACCCATCATGTGGAGCTAGTCTAAGAAGTGGGAGAATGATTCCTAGGAATATTACTTAAGCACCTGGATCTAACCAGACCTGAAGCCAGATGCACTCCTAGATTTCTAAGTTATGAGAGCTACTGTATGTCTTGTATGCCTAAGCAATTGGGGTCTGGTTTTCTTTACTTACAACCAAAAATATAAAATTGGCCATCATACCATGGAACAGACCCTGAGAGAACTATTTCAGATGAAACACTGAGTTCAGTGCAATTTCCAGGTGCAGTTTTTCCAGATGCAATTTAGGAAGCCTGTGAAGAACTGTGCTTTGCCAGGTTTTTGATCAACACCAAGCAGATGCTAAAGAATTCCCAGTGGAGAACTTCTTTGAGCGGTACCCTGGACCCAGTGTTGAATTATGTAGCCTCCATTACGAAAGGGAAGGCCACCATGAGAGGGCCAACTAGGATCCCCAGCTGCTGTAGGAAACCTACCAACTGTCTCTGTACTTTGAGGAAAATAAAGAATGAGGCCAATTCATTGACAGGTGCCAGCAGCATCTAGACGTGTCTTCCTGGTAAGGTGGAGCCCAGCGACACAAGATTCTGGCAGTAAATGGAAGCCCCCAGTTAGCACCAGTGTGGAAGCAGAAATCCAGGCACACCCAGGATCTGGAGGTGAAAGCTGTCCATCCTGACAAGGATCAGGAACACGGAAGACTCCATTGTCAGAGCAAATGGGGTACTGAAGTCAGAGGCCTTGGGTCAAGTCCCAACTCTGACCCCGAGAAGCTCCACGGTCTCAGAAGAGCAGCGATGCTCAGCCTCAGCTCTCTCACCCGCAAACTGGGGGTGTTGATAATAGTCATTATAACCAAGACATATCCCTGAACTGGTTTTCCTCCCTCCTAGTAGAGTGTTGTGCTTTTTGAATGGGGATGTCGTTTAGATGTCTGTCTCCCAAATTCACTCTTTAAGAGCAGAGACTACTGTACTCATGTCTTTACCCTTCCTTCTTACAACCCTATCTGAAACTCAAAATCATACCCGTAACAAGTCACCACGATTAGGCAATGCATAGAAAAGCACTTTGCATCCTTCTGCACACAATACCATGATACACAACTACCAGGAAGAAAATAAAAATCAGAGACAGAGACCTATGGGACAAGACAGGAACGAGCAGGGATCACATGGTAGATGACAAGAGGCCTGGATCCCGGCCAGGGTGACTTAATGCTGTATTCCAAGACACAGGATTCAGAGCCTTTCTGAATAGGAACCAAATTGATCCAATATTTTAGAAAGAAACTCAACTTAAGTCCTCAATTGAAAATATATCAGGAGTATAGGGAGTGGGGCAGGCAGAGCAGTATCATAAATAACCATAAATGTTTGATGGCCGCTGGAAAAAACACAGCTATTGGGAACACCTGAGAATAGAAGATGGCCCAGATGTCTCTACTGTCCTGGACTAAGTCAACACTGAAGGAGACGAGGGTCAGTTTCCACTGGAGAGTGTGGAATTATTAATGCTTTATATATATTCTTTACTCAGGAGAATAAATCAGCATCTTCCTGCAAGAATCTGGAAGGTGTTAAACTATGAAGCTATAGGTGGACACTTTTTGAATAAATCACAGACACAAGCAATAACATGACCTTCGGGCTCTCAGTCTACCGCTGAGTGATCTTGCCTGAGACCCACACTTTCTCGTTTTTGTAATATAGGTTCAAGATCATCTGCTTCCAGGATTAAAAGTTACTATATCTCACGAAATGTATTGTCCTCCATCCTATCTCCAAAATTAATTGCAATGGAATTCTATCTGTCCAAAGTATGGAACCAAATAAACAGCGTTTAATAGTGTAATAGGTTTTGGGGTGCCTGGGTGACTCAGTCAGTTGAGTGTCCAGCTTCAGCTCAGGTCATGATCTCACAGTTTGTGGGTTCGAGCCCCACATTGGGTTCTGTGCTGACAACTTGGAGCCTGGAGCCTGCTTCAGATTCCGTGTCTCCTCTCTCTCGCCCATCCCCTGCTCACACTCTGTCTCTGTCTCTATCTAAAAATAAACATTTAAAAAAATTTAATATCGCAATAGGTTTCTCTCATAATTTTTCATCTAATTCTATTGTACAGTAAAAGCCCATGATCCTTAACCTCTAACAGGATTGTATTGGGTGCTGCAAACAGCAGCAGATCTCGAATGCAGGCAGCTTCCCTTGGTAATTTTCTACTTTCTACTCATATAATGATATACTCATAAAGCAATCTGAAGACAATCAATATGGCTTTATTTTTTAGTACAAAGAATCTGTTCCTTGCTGCTTCTTTTACAGAGATTGATTTACATTCTCAACAACATCCTGAGATTATAATCAATTGATCATAAGCATTTTAGTCATTAATGTCTTATTTCCTTACTATTGTTTTTGGCCAAAGGCAATGACAAGAGTTACAGAGCAAAGTTGGTAAATAAAATTTTTTAAAAACTAGAAAAATAAAAATGAAATAATATTGAGTTTCTGTATACAAAGAGGCTGCATTCCAAAGTCAACTGCAGGAAATACTTGTGTAAGCAAGAAACGAAAGACGTTCAAGGAAAAATAAGATGATGAAACCAGAAATTTAAGGGAAATAATAAAATGGATCAGAAATATATAAGTGGAGGGAGGAGTCCATTGCAACTTTCAAAAAATCCCAAAAAGGGGTGTACAGTAAAACCTTGGATTGCAAGTAACTTGGTTCTTCCAGTGTTCCAAAAGACTAGCAGACATTTCTAATAAATTTTAACTTGATAAACGAGCCATGTCTTGCAATACGAGTAGTAAGTAATACCGAATGTCACATGATCACACCTGAGCCAATGGTTCTTGAACTTCGCTTTGATATACAAGTGCTTTGGATCACAATCGTGTTTCTGGAACCAAGTATGCTTGCAAACCAAGGTTTTACTTATTTCGTTTTTGTGGTTGTTGTTCTTGTTAAATTTTTGTTTTAATGTGTCTCCAAATTCTGTGACAGATTTTTTTTGTCAAGTTGTTTCCATTAAAAATGACTGATTTCAAATATTAATAACTTAAAACTGCCACATACACAGACACACGGTCCACAAAAACATTGTCTTTTTCTTCTGAAGGTTTTATGATTGAAATGGTTCCTAGAAAGCCTATATGTGTTGAGGGTTTCTCTGGTTATCCTTCCCTGGGCTCTTTTGCTGTTTGTGACATGAGACAGTTGCTGTATGTGTCATCAAAGCATTCGGCAAGAATGCAGCTGGAGCTCACAAGGTCCCCAAGTCCGCCCAGAGAGCTCAGAAGGCTAAATGAGCATTATCCCCAATGCCTGACAGCCTAGTCTTCATCAGTGCTGGGAGAACAGTCTCCAAACTGCTTCTGTCCATTGGCCATTTAAGTTTAACTGAATTTTATTAAGTCAATATACTCCATATGCTTTGAGAGTGCACACAAGTAGTTATATTCTTTTTTTGTTTGTTTCTGGGAAACTTTCTTCTAGTGTGTCTTTATTCTTTCGATTTTAATAAAAGCTGTACATTTACATGGGTAAAAAAAAAATTGAATAGTTCTACAGGTCTTACAATGAAGCTAGTGGTTCCTTTCCTACTCCCTAGAAGCCACTATTTTCAGTGCTTTTAGTTTTCTGGTATTTTCCTCCATATTTCTTTCTTTTTCATTTATTTTTAAATTTACATCCAAGTTAGTTAGCATCTAGTATGATAATGATTTCAGGGGTAGAAACCAGTGATTCATCCCCTTCATATAATACCCAGTGCTCATCCCAACAAGTATCTTCCTTGATGCCCCTTACCCAATTAGCCCCTCCCCCCCCCCCCACAACCCTTCCAGAAGTCCTCAGTTCGTTCTCTGTATTTAGGAGTCCTTTATGTTTTGTCCCCCTCCCTCTTTTTATATCATTTTTGCTTCCCTTCCCTGTGTTCATCTGTTTTCTACCTTACTTTCAGCATATGAGTGAAGTCATATATTTGTTTTTCTCTGACTAATTTCACTTAACAGAATGCCCTCTAGTTCCATCCACGTTGTTGCAAATGGCAAGATTTCATCCTTTTTGATTGCCAAGTAATACTCCACTGTGTGTGTGTATGTATGTATATATATATATATGCATATACAAATCTTCTCTATCCATTCATCCATTCATGGACATTTGGGCTCTTTCCATACTTTACAAGTGGTTACATTCTTTAGCTTCAATTTTTCTTGTCTTATCTGTAAAATGGGGACAGCAATCCCTTCCCAGCCTACTTTGAAAACCTGTGAGATGGCATTAACCTTAGAAGTATGTGCCATATTGGTTTGCGGCAGCATTTTGGTATTGCTTACCATGGCAGAAGTGGGTCATTGTCAGCCACAGAGATGTGTTTTGTGTTAGCTACAGCCATAGGAGAAGATTGATTTCAGCCCTGGAGTCATGTCTACTGAAGTGATCCCACCACGACTTGGCTGACTTTCAAAGTACAAGGCTGTCACTGATTGACTCTTTGAGGTGTATTCAGCAGAGCAAGGTGTCATTGACCAGACAGGTTTAAATTCTCTTTTGGTACTTAGTTTGTCATAGTTTTATGACTTAAAACAATTGGTTAAACAGGTTTAAAACTAGATGTGGTGTATTCTGGTTAGCATAAATATTAAACTATGAGTCTTCTTGGCAGTACAGAGAGTTTGTAATTCTCCTTTGGGTCCTTCTCGAGCCAGAGCTACACAAAAGACCACCATGGTTGTCTAGACCCTCACCACACTGTTGCTGAGGCTCCTAAACCTAAGTTTGTTTGTGAGGTCTGATTTTTAGTTGTTGATCAATATCACTTCATTCTGGTTTTGTCTTTGAATTTGGTTCTCAAAAGTTTTAAATTCTTAAAAAATATCGAGGACCCCAAAGACCTTTTACTTACATGAATTTTAGCCATCTATATTTATTGTATTATAAATTAAAACTGAGCAATTTTATATTTGCTTATTAACTTAAAATAACAGTAATAAATCATTACATATTAATATAAGTAATTTGCTCTCAAGAAAGATGACTATATATTACAAGACAAGAAAGGGTTTAAGAAGTGTGGCATTGGTTGTCCCTTTTGCAAACCTCTTCATTGACTGGCTTCATAGAAGACAGCCGGATTCCCAGATCTTCATCTTTATTCAATTTGTTGCAATATATTGTTTTGGTTAAAGCATATGAAGAAAATCTGCTCTCGTGCAAATAATTAGAAAGAGAAAAAGTATTGTAATAGTCTTTACATGTAATTGTGGGCTTTCTTTTTTGATACATCAAACTTGATAAGTGGTGGTTTCTTATACATTCATTGCAAAGTGGAATCTGACCCCATATCAATAAATTTTTCATACCTGCTACATTAAAATTCACTGATCTATCCAAATGTTGAATGAATATTATACTTATGCCTGATTTTTTCATTTCATGTTTTGGTGATTTGGAAAATATTAGCTCACTGAGTAATGTAGATATTGCAAACATTAGCATTAATCATATGATACCAAAAAAAAACAACAACCCAAATTACCTTCATTAATATCTCCACTGATCCCCATCAGCAAATTCTTTAAGTTTGGGAAAGCCAGCAAGCTCATGGTGATAGATAAGTATTTACCACAATTCTAATGTGTGCTTGAAAAATGAAATTTTATCATTGCTAGAAAGTTCTGTTCATTTTCTTTTAAGAAATAAACTCCTTTGGTTTGTTTCTGAGCAAACATACTACAGTTTCTCCATCGGCCATTTCTTTTCATTACAAATGGTGTTCCTTGAAAAGTGGCAACTGGGTTAGCCCACAACTCAGTCCTTCAGGCATTTCCCGTAGCAACCACCTACTTGGGCATAAGAGCAGAAGTGTGCTCTTCTCATTTTGTCACATTGGATATTAAAAAGATGTCTCCTCAGGGCTGAGATCTGATAAAACTTATCATTGTTACTCCTGTGTGAGTACATTCTCAAGGGGAAATGGCCTTTTTTCTAACTGTGTCCATGGCAGGGAAGGATACAATGGCAGCTACTGCAGTTATGGAATTGATGGAGTGTCGCCTTGGCTCCAGCTAAGGTACCAGCAGTTTTATCCACATTTCTTGTGCACCATGGGTGCTTTTCAGACAACTCTAACATTTCACTCTGGGGCATTTGATGTCCTAAGGCAGTGGAATCAATGGTAGACACAGTCAGTGGTAAATGCATTCACAAGAAAACTGATGTCTACCTTAAAATGTTTAGATCATTCCTCTTGGAAGTTTAGAGGAAGGAGAGGAAATTTGGGTACTCGTGTTTTGTTGGGTGGCAGTATGTTTGAGCTTTTGTTTCTTTGCTAATATGGAACCTTGGTTCTTCTAAGGGCCCTTCTTCTTCCAAATCCCTACAGGTATCTTCATTCATTGACTTTCAGTCCTGTTTTTACCCTTGTCTCAACTATTGTACCTGGAGATCCAGAAGTTTGTTTTCAGTTCGAGCTTATTTACTCTCTAAGGTATTCAGCCATATGTAGGAGATCTTTAAAACTGGAAGTTTTCCATTCCAATTTATTTATAAATAAATCCTCTATCTGGGGTCTAAATCCACTTACAAAGCAAGAATAGCAACGCTCCCTCTACTTGGGTCACTGAGCCCGGCCAGAACACTGCCTGAAGGTGTCATGGAATCCATGTTTTAGGTCTCCTATTGATTCACCTTCATTTTGTCTGCAATTTTGAATCTTTGTCCAATCTTCTTTTTGGGAAAGGACTCTGCCATGGCCCAATGGAACACACTGCCTACTTTTCTTGCCCTCTCAAGGCCACTATTAAATTATGCACCTTTGGGTTAAATTACCTCTTTGCCTTTGTTGGCCTGTGTTTTCACCATTTTTCCCATCTGAAGGGGCTAACAGTCAATGATTTGATCGTCCAGAACAGTATGTACCTAATAAAATCTCAATTTCTGCAGCAAATTTCTATCTGTTTCACTGAGGTTTAAAGCTGTTTAATTATAGCCCTTAGCTTGGACCATGGTTTAAATTCAGCTTCTATACATTAATCTTTTGGTCTGCTATTTTATAATGTGATAAAATATGAATGTTCTTTTCTTGAGAAAACCCAAAGGAAAGAATAACTTAACTCATTTAGGAGGCCAGAGGAAGAAGCAGAAGGAGGGGGGACTGTAAGGTCGGTGTTGAAGATAACACAGAGATCAAGAGACATACGGAGAGTGGGTTCCACCTACTTTGAACAGCAGGGAACTAGAGCTTCTTTGAGAGAGAACAACCTCTCTCCCTGATTTTGTTTTGTGGGCTCCTTGGCTTATCAATTTTACAGAAGCTGACCGTTAAAACTTCAAATGTTATTATTACTTCTTAATTTTTCTAGAGTTCCTCTTATGCAATAATATTTACATGTCCAAAATTTCTTCAAATGGACATTGTTATTCTAAATCAGAAGCACGTTTGTCTTACCAAGGTAAGTTCAAATACACTGCACTTACCAAGGTAAGTTCAAAAGTTAGGATTACAGAACAGTTTCATGTAGGAAACCAGTTCTTCTAGAGAAGAACTAACTAGACTAACAAGAAAGAGATCTAGGAAGAGACAGACAGTAACTGCCTTGTCCTTATTGATGCCAGAATGTGAACTAAACAATCTCCAATTGACTTGATAGTGTCTTTATGAAGATGTTTAAGGCAATCCAAGACAAAGTTTAATAACCATTGCACAAATTGGCTCTCAGTCAAACAGAGCTCTAGACATTGGTCTTCAAGGTTGGTTTGGATTGGATAGGAATCCACCCACCTACATTCTCTGTGGAGCACTTCTTTATGTCTTCAACAGACAGAAGACAATCAAGGAAGTAACAAAACACATTATACATTACTGTAAAAACAGCCAAACAATTGCAAAAGGAAAGCGATCAACAGAGGAAGAAACCTGTTAATGGCAAAAATATTTACCAAATTGTGCAACTTCAGACAAAAACCTCCAATGATTTCATACAAATACTTAAATCTGGATTTTTTAAATTCAAGTATAATTAACATACAGTGTTATCTTAGTTTCAGGTGTACAGTGATTTCAGCAATTCTTTATATTACTCACTGTTCATTGTGATACATGTACTCTTAATCCCCTTCACCTATTTCACCCAACTCCCCCCACCCCCACCTATCCTCTGGTAACCGCCAGCTTGTTCTCGATAGTCAAGAGTCTGGTTTTCGGTTTGTCTCCTTTTTTCCTTTGTTTTGTTTCTTAAATTCCATATGTGAGTGAAATCATGACTTATTTCACTTACCATTATACCCTCTAGATCCATGCTATTGTTACAAATGACAAGATTTCATTATTTTTTATGGTGGAGTAATATTCCATTGTATATTCACCATATGTCTTTTTTTTACATTTATTTATTTTTGAGAGAGAGACAGATCATGAGCAGGGGAAGAGCAGAAAGAGAAGGACACACAGAATCGGAAGCAGGCTCCAGGCTCTGAGCTGTCAGCACAGAGCCAGACGCGGGGCTCAAACCCATGAACTACGAGATCATGACCTGAGCTGAAATCGATGTTCAACCGACTGCGCCCCCCAGGCCCCCCAACACATATCTTTTTTATCCATTCATCTATCAGTGAACCCTTGGGTTGCTTCCATGCCTTGGCTATTGTAAACAATGCTGCAATAAACATAGGGTATATATATCTTTTCAAATTAGAGTTTTCATTTTCTTTAGGTAAATGCCCAGTAGTGGAATTACTGCATCATATGGTAATTATCTTTTTAATTTTTCAGGGAACCTCCATGTTGTTTCCACAGTGGCTGCATCAGCTTGCATTCTCACCAACAGTGCACCAGAATTCCTTTTTCTCCACATCCTCACAAACAACTGTTTCTGGTGTTTTCAATTTTAGCCACTCTGACAGGTGTGAGGTAATATTTCACTGTGGTTTTGATTTGCATTTCCCTGATGATACGTGATATTGAGCATCTTTTCACATATCTGTTGGCTGTCTGTAGGTCTTCTTTGGAAAAATGTCTATTCATGCCTTCTGCCCATTTTTCTATTGAATTATTTGTCTTTTTGGTGTTGAGTTGTATAAGTTTCTTATATATTTTGGATATTAGCCCCTTATTGGATGTATCATTTGCAAATAACTTTTCCCATTTGGTGGGTTATCTTTTTGTTTTATTAACTATTTCCTTTGCTGAGCAAAAGCTTTTTATTTTGTGTAGTCTCAATAGTATAATTTTGCTTTTGTTTCCCTTGCCAAAGGAGACCTCTGTAAAAAAATATTGCTATGGACAATGTCAAAGAGATTACTCTCTGTGTTTTCTTCTAGAACTTTATGTTTTCAGGTCTCACACTTAAGTCTTGAATACATTTTGAGTTTATTTTTATGTATAGTATAAGAAAGCGGTCTAATTTCATTATTTCACATACAGCTGTCCAGTTTTCCAAACACCATTTGTTGAAGAGACTGTTCTTTTTCCCCTTCTATATTCTTGCCTCCTTTGTCATAAATTAATTGACCATAGGATTGTGGGTTTATTTTGGGGGGCTTTCTATTCTGTTCCATTGATCTATGTGTCTATTTTTGTGACAGTACTGTTAAGTCTGACTTTTAAACAAATTAGATGCCTACAAACTAAAGGTCTAATTTTCTTTCCCCCCTTTCTTTCAAAGCCTATTTATTTATTTTGAGAGAAAGAAAGAAGAACAGAAGAAAGGGCGAGAGAAGATCCCAAGCAGGCTCCACACTGTTCGAGCCTGATGTGGGGCTCAAACTCACAAACCATTAGATCACAACCTGAGCTGAAATCAAGTCTCTCAACCAACTGAGCCACCCAGACTCCCCCAAAGGTCTAATTTTATTAAATTAATTTTAAATAAATCTTATGATACAAATCATAGAATATCAAAATAAATTCAGTAATCAATGTTCACTGAAATAAGTCAGAGGGTGCCTTACATCAGCTCAGGTCATAATCTCATGGCTTATGAGTCAAGTCCCACCATAGGTGAGCTCAAGCCCTGCTTTGGGTAAATACAAGCCCCACTTCAGGTGGGCCCCCCTTCTCTCTCTTTCCCTCTCTCTCTCTCTCTCTCTCTGCTCCTCATGGGATTTTCTATCTCTGTTTTCCTCTCTCTCTCTGCCCCTCACTCACTTGTACCCTCTAGAAAGAGAGAGAGAGGAAAAAAAAGAGAGAGAGAAAGGGAGAAAGAAAAGAAGAAGTCAGAGATAGTCTGGTTACAGATCATAGGATAAAATTAATCCAGCAACAAGAACACTAAAACCTGTTAGAAACCAAATCATTGTAGAGATAGAATTACCTGGCAGCAAACTCAAAGAGCAAATAAATGAGCACACATGGCCCAATAAACATGTCTTAGGCCCAATAAATATGTCTTAGGCCCAAAGAGCCCATGGAATGGCTACCAAGTGAGGGTCTTCAAAATTATCTTGGTAGAACCTGTCAAAGAATGTCAAAAAGTGAGACCCATCATTTAAAATCTGAATCTAGAATGCTGAATGTATTGCCTCCTTACATAAGGGAGAGTTATGCTGGACATATGAGACTTTACTGAGCAAAGTTAACTACTGATCTGCTATAGAGTTTGGGGAGATGCAATAGTGGGAAGATGTCAACCTTAGAAATGTGTACTCATTGCAGATGCTGAAATGGGTTGACATCAATCTAAGAAGGCTGCTGATTGGGGTGAGTCCACTCCCAAATGATTGACTTTCATAAGGTTGTCACTGATTGGCTGGATTTCGAAGATATGCTCACTGAAGTGAGTTGTTGTTGATTGATTTAAAGCCAGTTCTGGTGTTTACCAGTTACCATGGCTATAAAACTGTCAGTGTCTTTTGAGAGTATGAGGACTTTTCATTCTCAATCTGTGCCACAACCTCTTGATTAGATTCAGAAAGAATTAAAGGAAATCATATTACTAACTCCAAATACATTATACCCTCTTCTCTTTGTCTCTATGACAGCCACTATTTCCAAGGGACACGAACTAGACCAGGCTGGATTGCTCTCCACACAACCATGTTGCTTGGTTTGTTGCTTCCTGTGAGCTACAGGTGATTGCATACTGATTAATAAGTTCATTCTGATTTCTTTTTGTCCTTGGCACAACTGATGATAAAATAGGTAATTTTCCAGATTCATCCTTTGCTTTCCTTTTTCAAAGGAAAAGTTTTCAACTTTTTTAGTCCTTGTGGACTTCCACTGCTCTCCTTGGCTTCTTCTAAGTAGTGGCTAGTGCATTTGCATTTGGGGGCTAAATCAATGAATGTAAAAGTCTACCAATGCTGCTGCTGTGAATGTGCCCAACTTTTCAAAATCAGGGCCCGCGGGGTGGGAAACAGGACATATTCAAGCAAAATAACTTACATGCACAGCTACATGTTTTCAACGCCAACAGAGTTGTAGAGACATTAAGTACTAAAGGAGTTCAGAGTTAAGAATGGCACCGCCTTAGGTAAGTAGGTGAGGCTTCACAGAGGAGACGGCACTTACCCTGGTTCCGCCAAATCCCCTACTATTTTAATAGGCAGAGAAGAAAAAGCATTAAACATGGACACCATAACATTCTCAGAAGTCAGGGTGGGAATGTATCTGCTATATTTAAAGGTAACATGGCACTGTTCTGCTTCTAGTTGCTAAGTAGAAAGTCACAAGAGACCTGCTTTTTGTCCAACAACCAAACAAGATGGACAAGGTATCAACACGTAGTGAATTAAACTTTAACACTACATAATTCCCAGACAAGAAAGAAACTGGTGGCTGCTCTCCTCCCCAGCTGAGCAGCAAGAGAAAGACGAATCCTACCAGGGTGGGAAAAAGAAACCAGCCAAACTTTGAGAGAACTAACAGGTGTGTGTCAACTGGAATGAAAGATTCGGCTTCCAGGAGTCCTAGCCCTAGAACAGGTCCGCACCTATCTGCCCGTGCTTTTTGCACAGGTCTTCACTGAGTGTTCAGGGCAGTATACTGAAATCCAGGGACAGAACATAACAGAAAGGTATTTCCCTCAAGGCACACAGGGCCTCCTTCTGCAAGAGAGCCAACCCCTGAAAGGTGGGAAGAAGGGCAGGGTAGCAGACAAGCAGTTGAAGACTCAAAGTGCTTTCAGTTGAAAAGGGCTGGGTACAGGGAATGGAGAGAAATCTTCCTAAAGCATTTTGTAAAGCAGAGAGAAATCTCCCCAAGTGTAAACGCCTAAGGTAGTGTTGGAGAACAAAGTGGGGTACCTGGAAACACTGGAGTGGACTATAAAATGGAGAGAATGCTCCAACTATTGGTAAAGTAAGCAATTCAGCTATAGTAAACAAAGAGATCTCTGGATCTCAGCAGAGATCCAGTCCCAAGCCCCAAAAAAGAGAATGCCCTATTCCTGCTCTCAATATATTTGAAACAAATGGTGAACCAAATCAAAGTTGCAGAAAAGCCCAGACCTGGCTCAGGTATAGGCAAGATCAACCCAACCATCCCATTCTAGCAGGGTAAAACAAGAAAGTCACGCCCATTTCTGTGGATAAATTTGATTTACTTTGGTCTCTACTGTTCTTTTACACAAAATATCTAGCATACATCAGAAAATTATAATACACACAAGGAAGCAAGACAATGTGATCCATGAACAAGAGAAGAAATAGTCAATAGACACAGAGATAACCTAGCATTTGAAATTGTCATACATAAACATTTTTTAAAATAGTTTTTAATGTTTGTTTACTTTTGAGAGAGAGAGAGAGAGAGAGAGAGAGAGAGAGAGAGAGAGAGACAGTGTAAGTGGAGGAAGGGCAGAGAGAAAGAGGGAGACACAGAATCTGAGGCAGGCTCCAGGTTCTGAGCTGTCAGCACCCAGCCCAATGCCAGGCTCATATACATGGACTGTGAGATCATGACCTAAGCCGACATTGGATGCTTAACAACTGAACCACCCAGGTGCTCCCATAAACTTTATTTTTTTTCACTTATATGTGTAATTTTTTTAATAGTTTATTGTTAAATTGGTTTCCATATAACACCCAGTGCATCTCCCCACAAGTGCCCCCCACCAGGACCTTCACCCCCTTCCCGGCCTCCCCCTTCAGTCCATGGTTCATTTTCAGTATTCAATAGTCTCTCATGCTTTGTGTCCCTCAGTCTCTGCAGCTCTCTTTCCCCCTTCCTCTCCCTTAGGTCCCTTAGGTTTCTCCTGGTCTCCTGTTAGACCTATGAGTGCAAACATAGGATATCTGTCCTTCTCTGCCTGACTTATTTCGCTTAGCATGACACCCTCGAGGTCCATCCACTTTGCTACAAATGGCCATATTTCATTCTTCCTCATTGCCCCATAAACTTTAAAATAACTATGTTACAGGGCTCCTGGGTGGCTTGGTCGGTTAACCATCTGACTTTAACTCAGGTCATGACCTCATAGTTCATGGGTTTGAGCCCCACATCAGGCTCTATAATAACAGCTCAGAGGCTGGAGCCTGCTTTGGATTCTGTGTCTCCCTCTCTCTCTGTCCCTCCTCCATTTGCACTCTGTCTCTCAAAAATAATAAATAAACATTAAAAAAATTAAAATAACTATGTTACAAATGTCAAAGGATCCAGGTAAACAACATACAAATATTCTTAAGTTCTCATTCTCTTTCACTAATAGCTTTTCTTTCCTATAGTTTAGGTCAGCTTCTTTATTTTATGTATTTGAAGATTAATTTGAAAAAGCAAAGATTCCTAAGAAGCCAAGGAAAATTATGTATGCTAGATCTAAATAATGTTAGGATACAAGTTAGAAAGTTTTACAAGTTTCAAAGTAAAAACATTTGGACCATAATGCATCTATATCTGAGTGTAATGAAACAAAAATATACCCAACCCATAATCTGTGTATCCTACAGTTATAAGGAATTGGTGGCTCATGTCTTATCATGTAAAGTAGCTCATAACTCATTTTAATAACTCTTGTTAATTCTGTGAATGATATTCTGGCAGCCACATAACCCATAGTTCTCATTTGAAGACCTTTAAACAAATAAGTTTACTATTATATGTAAATGCTTTCTCTGCTTTATTAATGACTAATACACACAAAAGAAACTGCTCTCCACTGGATTTTGCTTTCTTTTTGTAAAAATAGTTATTGATTTTGTGGTGAGTGGGTAAGGGACAGATAGAGAGGGGAAAGAAGATCTGACAGGCTGATCAGCTGACGGGCTGACAGCACAGAGCCCAATGTGGGGCTCGAATTCACAAACCATGAGATTGTGACCTGAGCCAAAGTTAGACGCTCAACCAACAGAGCCACCCAGCTGCCCCCACTGGATTTATCTTTTTAATCAAGAATAAATTAGGGTGCAAGATCATCAACCTTTTTCCTGTTTTTACAGAAGAAAATCACAACTTTGCAATACATAGATTCACTGACTATAACAAAGATTAGTTAACTGACACCATCAAATGAAGACCGTGTTTCACTTCATTAAACTCCAAACTTACTGACGGTAATATTCCAGGCCAATGATTCTTATGTCTTCCTCACCTAAAGCCCTTTGAAAGCTTTGTAACATACCAACCTCATGATCAGTTGCATTTTTCTTCTGGAATTCACAAAGATAGGTTATATTTCACTGTATTTCACTTCACATCATCTTTACATCTACCATCTCTAAAAGGAATTCTTTACTTTTAATTCATCCTTTTTAAAAAAGGGTAAATACACACCAAGAATTTCAAAGTTGTTTTAAGAGCCCAAAATAGCTTTAGTATTTTATTAATTACTGTTAAAATTTCTCCAATAAGTTTACAATTATAATTAAAAGGAAGTAGGAAGAAAACTCCAAATAGCTCAAAAAACAAGTTAGCTTGATTTATAAAATCAAACCAATTTTGCTGACCATTCCCAGACTTCTTAGTGTCATGAAATGTCTTTTATTGTTCCTTTCTGTGTCATGCCCTAAATCAGACCTCTCTTCTTTTCTGCTTCATGAATGTACTCCCCAGCCAACTGGGACAGCCACTTAC